>NC_053430.1:47511889-48111889 GCF_007990345.1 Gossypium hirsutum | reverse complement strand
TACGAGAATTGGTATGGAAATTTGATTATTATTTGTCAGGTGATATTTGCTGATTGAATAATAGAAATTTGTTTAGTAAAGAAATGGTCATTGAATGAAACACATGTATTAGGCATGATCATATTTAGATAAAGCCTTATAAAATGATCACAAGAATAATAGATTATTTATGTTTGAAATAGAAAAATTTGACATTTCTTGTAATTAAATTTTACATGTTGAATGAGGTAGGGTAAACATCGTATGTATCTCAAATATGAATGCTTTATAATTTTCATGTATGAAATCCTTGATTGAATAAATTGCATTGTATTTTTTTTTGGTTTAATAATGAAATGCCTTGTATAGAAAAGCACATGGTAATCGGCTAATGCTTATAAAAGTGACCAAATGAATAGTGATTTTAGTATTATAAGGTGTTAATGGTTTGCATGTAATTTGGTTTTTGTGCGCTTTGATATTTCATACTTATAATAATTGATACAAATTATTTTATAAGGATTTTGATATGCGTATATGTTTTATGTCAACAGGTTATAGCCGACATTATTTGTTTACGATTTAATATTAGATACAAGTTGATTAATATGTTATAATTTTTCTCTTAAAAAGCTTAAATTGATTATTTAAGTTTATTAATGATTTGAATTTGAATGATGTGTTTGAGAATGTTTGTGATTGCCTAAAAGCTATGTCTCTTCTAGTAATATCTTGTATGTAACACCCCTTACCCGTATCCGTCGCCGGAACAGGGTACGAGGTATTAACAAATTATAGTATATACTATTAAACAAAACCCAACAAAAATATGGCGTGCAATTTGATCATTATAACATATGCCATTAACAATACAAACCAACTTCAAAGGCTTCGTACAAAATGATTAGTTTGATACTATAAGTAGTAATTTGAACCTAGACAATTATGACACGTAACAAAATAACTAAGTCTGCTATACATGCCATATTTCAAAATGTTGAGTTCAGATACCAAGAGTATTGATAGTGCGGGCGGATCTTCTACGATCTCTAACTCCTGTGCTAGCTGGATGACACTATAAGACAAAGGAGAGAAAGGAAAGTAAGCTTATAGCTTAGTAAGTAAGTATATAAATAACAAATAAGAAATCTAATATGTTTACAACATAACTCAATTATGTCATATTTTTAATTTTATTGTTTACTCCAATTTGATCAAGCTGTCCCTCCTGCATCATGATCACTAAATAAATCATAACTCGAGTTACGAAACTCGAAATTCAAATCCGTAAAATTTCCCTGAATCTAGACTCATAAAAATTCTTACTAATTGTTTTCTAGAATTTTTGATTTAGCCAATTAGTACAGTTTATTAGTTAAAGTTTCCCCTGTTACACAGCTCAACTGATCTGACATCTGTTCATTAAGAATTGAATTTCTCTCATTACACAATTCAAATAACCATGAAGCCTGTTTCATTTAAAACTAGACTCAATAAGGAATTTAGGCATATAAACTATATTTCTTAATTTGTACATTTTAATGATTTTTCAAAGTTGAAACAGGGGATTACATAGTCATCCTGAGCAAGTCTCACACAATTGTAAATATCTCAAAATATAGAATTTCTTTGCGTGATCTGTTTCTTTTATATGAAATTAGACTCATTAAGCTTTAATTTCACATCTCATTCAACCTCTAATTAATTTCCTTCTATTTTTGGTGAATTTTCAAAATCACGTCACTGCTACTGTCCAAAACAGTTTTAATGCTAATTTCGTTCTTTCACACATTCTTTATACTAACCTCATTTTAACTTACATATATATATATACCACAAATCATTTTCACCATATTTCATACATCACAAGTGTAGGTCCATGACTACAATGTCACAACAAAACCATCCCGTTGAACAATTCGGATTAATCCTCAATACTTGATGGTTTCAGCACACAGCCCCACCATCATATTTCATTTAATTCAGCTCTCAGGTACACATGGTGAACACTTAGTACCACTCATGCGATCTAGCCGATTTGTCTCGTAGCTCTCTTGTCTACATGGTGTCCTTCACTTGGAATCACGCATGCAACCTAGCTACATTTATCTCTCACGTAGCTCTCTTGTCTACATGGGATACATCCCGTATCACACATGTGACCTAGGTACTATATAGTATCTCGTAGCCTTCTTGTACACATGATGTGCACTCGGCACCATACATGTGACCTAGCTACGCTCCCTCTATTTTATTCAATTTTTCCGAATGTTCAGCCGGGATCTCTCTCTCTATTACTTATTTCCATTCTTTCAATAGTGGATTTATACTTCAACATCAGCTAATATATATATAATAGGCTGAAATATAAAAATGTAAATGAAATTAATGTATTATTTACATACAAACTTACCTCGGTGCAAAATATGGGAATTTTGCAATTTAGTCCAAAACTTTCTCCTTTCCCCGTTCGAGGTCGATTCCACGCCTTTCTTGATCTATAACAACATATTTAGCTCATTTAACACTCAAACTATTTATTTTAATCCAAAAATCACATTATACAAAAATTACATTTTTGCCCCTAACTTTTACAAAATTACGAGTTTTCCCCAAGGCTCAGAAATTTAATTTCAGCCCTTATTCTTGTGTTTAATGACCTACTGATCATTTTTCTCTTCTATGGCAACATCAAATTCTCACTCTAACACATAGTTATGAACAATAGGTATTTTTATCGATTATGTCGTTTTGCTCGTTTTCGTTAAAAATCGCTTAGAAAAGATCGTTCCCCTAACTTCAAACATTCATATTCTACCATAAAAAAATACATGCCTATCATTCATGGGTAAATTTTTAAACATAAACCCTAACTCGAACTAATGGTAGAAATAAGTAAACCTAGCTACGAGGATTTCAAAAATGTGAAGAACATTAAAAACGGGGCTTGAATTCACTTACTATGAAGCTTGAAAGTTGAAGAAACCCTAGCTATGGAGGAGAGCAATTTTCGGCAGCAACTAATGAAGATGATAACCAATTTTTTCTTATTTTTCCCATTTTATTTCATTTAATATACAAATGACCAAAATGCCCTTACTACTAAACTTTCAAAAAATTCCCTCCATGTCCAACTTTTGTCCATAACTTAAGAATGGGTGAAATTGCTATTTAAGACCTCCTAGTTAATATCCCAAAGCAATTTCATACTAAAAGCTTCTAAAACACGAGTTTTACAATTTATTCAATTTAGTCCCTAATCTCAACTTAAGCGCGAAATGCACAAAATTTCATCACGAAATTTTCATGAAATCATGAAATCATATCATAAACCCCAAAATAATTATAAAACAATTATTTTTATCTCGGATTTGTGGTCACAAAACCACTATTTCGATTAGGCCCTAATTCGGGTTGTCACAATTCTCCCCCTTAGAGATTTTCGTCCCCGAAAATCTTACCGGTAAAGAGGTTCGGGTACTGTTTCCTCAAAGCTTCCTCGAGTTCCCACGTAGCCTCTTCTATCCCATGTCTGTGCCACAATACTTTCACTAAGGCTATACTTTTATTTCTTAACTGTTTAATTTCTCGAGCCAAAATCTTTATTGGTTCCTCCTCATAGGTCATATCCGATCGAATCTCAATTTCTGTTGGAGAAATCACATGTAAAGGATCAGAACGATAACGTCGCAACATTGATACATGAAACACGTTATGAATTCTTTCTAACCCTACCGGTAAGGCCAACCGATATGCCACTGGTCCAATCCTCTCAGTAATCTCGTACGGCCCAATAAAACGCGGACTTAACTTGCCCTTTCGGCTAAATCTCAGAATCTTTTTCCATGGTGACACCTTCAAGAACACTTTATCACCCACCTGAAATTCAATCTCTTTTGTTTTTAAATCTGCATATGACTTTTGTCGATCTGAAGCAGCTTTCAAGCAATCCCGAATTACTTTTATTTTCTCTTCAGTTTCTTTAACTAGATCAACTCCATGAATCTGTTTCTCACTAAGTTCGGTCTAATATAAAGGAGTCCGACACTTACGACCATACAAGGCTTCGTACGGTGCCATTTGTATACTTGACTGATAACTGTTATTGTAGGCAAATTCAATCAAAGATAGATATTTCTCCCAACTACCTCCAAATTCTAAGACACAGCATCTAAGCATATCCTCGAGTACCTGGATTACTCTTTCCGACTGACCATCTGTTTGTGGATGAAACGCGGTATTAAAGTTCAATTTTGTACCCAAAGCTTCTTGTAACTTTTTCCAAAATCTCGAGGTAAATCTCGGATCTCTATCTGATATTTTAGACATAGGTACTTCGTGTAACCTCACAATTTCAGCAATATATAATTCGGCTAATTTATCAAGTGAGTAATAGGTACGTACTGGTATAAAGTGGCTGACTTTGTTAATCTGTCAACCACTACCCAGACAGCATCCTTCTTTTTAGGAGTTAAAGGCAAACCGGTTACAAAATCCATGGTAATCTTGTCCCATTTCCACTCAGGCACCATTACCTGTTGAAGTAATCCTGAAGGCACTTGATGTTCAGCTTTTACTTGTTGACAGATCAAACACTTGGTTACAAATTCAGAAATGTCCCTTTTCATACCTGGCCACCAATACAACTTCTTTAAATCATTATACATTTTTGTGCTACCAGGGTGAACTGATAAACAACCACTATGCGCCTCATGTAATATTTTTTGAATCAATTCATCATTTTTCGGTACACATATCCTATCTCGAAACATCAAACAGTCATCTGGTCCAACTCGAAAATCTGAGTCGTAACTTGATTCGCATTGAGTTCTCTTGGTTCACAACTCACTATCGTTCTTTTGAGCATCACAAATCAACTGGAGAAATAACGGTTTAGCCCTCATCTCTGCTAAGATTGACCCATCATCAGACAATGCTAACCCCGTATTCATGGCTCTCAAGGTAAAAAGATATTTCCTGCTCAAGGCGTCAGCAACCACATTTGCTTTTCCCGGATGATAATCAATCACTAGATCATAATCCTTTAATAATTCAAGCCATATCCTCTGTCGCAGATTCAAATCCTTTTGATTCATCAAATACTTCAAACTTTTGTGATCAGTAAAAATTCAGCATTTTCACCATACAAATAATGTCGCCAAATCTTCAAGGCAAAGACAATAGCGGCCAATTCCAAATCATGTGTAGGATAGTTCTTCTCATGCGGTTTTAACTGTCTCGAAGCATAAGCTACCACTTTACCCTCTTGCTTCAACACACATCCAAGGCCTGTCAATGATGCATCAGTATAAATTATGAACTCCTTTCCTGGCTCGGGCGGTACTAAAATTGGTGCTTCAATCAATCATGCTTTCAACTTTTCAAAACTCTGCTGACATTTATCAGTCCATTCAAACTTAACATTCTTTTGCAACAACTTAGTCATAGGAGAGGCAATCATCAAAAATCCCTCAACGAAACGTCTACAATACCCGGCTAAGCCTAAAAAGCTTCTAACCTCGGATACATTCTTGGGCGGTTTCCAATCAACGATCATAGAAATCTTGCTTGGATCCACCCGAATACCATCACCTGAGACTATATGTCCCAAAAATCCGTCGTCACGAAGCCAGAACTCACTTTTATTGAACTTAGCAAACAGTTTGTTTTCTCTCAAGATCTGCAATATGGTTCTCAAGTGTTCGGCATGTTTAGACTCATCCCGTGTGACAGCCCTAATTTGGCCCTAGTCGAAAAGTGGTTTCGGGACCACAAAACCGAGTCATAAAAATAATTAACCGTTATAATCTATGCTTACTGTATGTGTACATGCACATGTGAAAGTTTCATGTTTTAATTTTATCATTTGTATGTGAAATAGATTAAATAGGACTCATGTGAAATAAATGTGAAAGATGATAGGTTAATCTCAAAGTGGTGTAATAATGCATGTTAGAAAAAGGATGGGTATGCATGTCAAATATCCATTTTTGACAAGTAGTGGCCGGTCATGATGAAGTGATAGATAAAAATATGTATTAATTATTAGGTAATGGCTTTATATTTTATAGTATAGATGAATAAAATGATAATAATAATAATAGAAAGAATGGGAAGAAAACAAAGTCTTAACTTTGTTCTTCTTAGCCGAACCAAAAGGGAGAAAAAGGGGAGCAAACATTCAGCCATTTGAAACCTAAGGAAGGTTAGTAAATCAAGTTAGATTTTTGAAATTCTAGTTTGTTTTAGGTTACTCATCATGCTACTTACTTAGCCCATGCCAAAACTTTGAATTTGGATGGTTGAATTGAACATTCGGTTAGGGTGGATAAGGAAGGAATTTGATTTTTATCTTTAAGTTTTGATGAAGAAATTATGGATGAAAGAAGTTGATCTTGTTAAAAATTATAATTTCTAGTACTCATATGTGTAATAGCCGAACCTAGACTTTGCTTAATGTCTTGAACAAATGCCAATTAGGTGTTTTGAAATGGATAAATTAGGTGCTTGATTTCCTAAAGGTTCGGCATAGTACATGATATTTTTGTTAGTATGATTTCGAAGAATTTGAGTAATGTTATGTATAAGTAAAATTATTAGGTACGGTCTTGGCGGTATATATTTACAATTGATCTATTTAGCTAATAATATCTAGGGTGATAAATAATTAAATAATATGTATACAAACAATGTGTGAAAGAGTGAATTGGCAATAATCTCTTTAGGACAGCAGCAGTAAAGTGATATTGGAAAAATCACTATAAATTGTGGGAGTTGAGTTAGAAGCTGAATAAATTATGTAATTAAAGCTTTATGAGTCTAGTTTCTTATAAAAGAAACTATAAAAGCAAAATAATTTCTGATAATGAGATAATTGAAGTAATTTGGGACAGAGTCAAAATGACTTCTAGATCCCCTGTTCTGTTTTTATAAAATCACTATAAAACGTATAAAAATAGTCAAATGATGAAATTTATATGCTTAGACTCCTTAATAAGTCTAGTTTCAAATGAAATAAATAAGAACATATTTTGAATTCTGTAAAATGAGAAATTTATTTCGTAGTAAAGAGTGGTCAGATTAGTCAAACAGTGAAACAAGGGAAAATTTAAGAAATATCTGGTATTGATTTGCCAGACTAAAAATTCTGAAAATTTTATGGATAAAAGATATATGAGTCTATTTTCATGGAAATTTTACAGCAATTAATTTGGAGTTTTGTACCTCCAGTTATAAATAATTTAGTGACTGTTGCTCAAGAAGACAGCTTATTGTGAATTTGTGATTATGAGGTAATCATTGATAAAAATTTGTTAAGGAGTTGCTTAATGTTTTCTTATAAGCTTACTATAATCTGTATGTGTGAAAGTCGAATATATATGTATTATATTCTGAAAATAATATTTGAATGGTCGATTAATGTTTAGTTTAAAATTTGTTGAATTAAAGCTCAAGAGCATAGGGGGGCAATTTCGAATAAGGGAAAAGAGAAAGCAATCGAGTAGCCTATCCGCAGTTGCTCAAATAAATCCGAGGTAAGTCTTTGAGTAATGGAACTTAGCTTATGATTTGATTAAACAATGTTATATATTTATATATATAGCACAATAAATAAATTGTGACCTGATGGTTTTTCTTGATTTACATATTGAAATAAATGGGTAGTGCATCGGCTTGTAATCGAATGGTTATAGAAAATCATGTAGAGTAGCGAAACGGAATCGTGTCATTTGTATGAGTTGTTGAGCCGAAAATGAATGATGGGTAATCATGTTGTGTTTGTGATCTAATAATGTAAATGAATTGTTAATGATTTATAATATAAATATATTTTGTGCATGACAATTGAGGATTATATCCGGGTTAAGTCCCGAAGGCATTCATGCTGGTTGTTATTTCCGGGTTAAGTCCCGAAGGCATTCGTGCTGGTTGTTATTTCTGGGTTAAGTCCCGAAGGCATTCGTGCTGGTTGCTATTTCCGGGTTAAGTCCCGAAGGCATTTGTGCTGGTTGTTACATCCGGGCTAAATCCCGAAGGCAATTGGGTTGTAAATGTGCGATCTTGTCGTAATAATTTCTATTGATGGACTTACAACCCTAAGATGATCAGGTATGCACCGTATATACATTGAAATTAAGTTAAGATTGACTATGAGCATGTAAGTATATGGGTTGAAGTGTGAAGTAACATAAGTATGTGATTTTTGTGTATTTGCATTTATTTAGCCTTGTAATCGAACTAGATGTATTCGGCATAATTATGAGGTTAGTTGGGTAAAAAGAGATTATCTACATGATACGAATTCGTGTTTAAGGAAAAATTTAAGATGACATGTATGAACGATAGGGGTATATTTAATCATGACTACATTTAGTCAGAAAGATGATGAGCCTTATGAATGCTATGCTTTAGTTATAAATGATTTCATTACTT
The DNA here is from genome assembly GCF_007990345.1 of Gossypium hirsutum. NCBI lineage: Eukaryota > Viridiplantae > Streptophyta > Magnoliopsida > Malvales > Malvaceae > Gossypium > Gossypium hirsutum. The sequence continues at coordinate 48,103,477 of NC_053430.1, read as the reverse complement.
AAGGCTTACTAAGCATCGAAATGCTTACTCTTTTTGCCTTCATTCCCTGTTTTATAGATTCTGTTCGTGAACTATCGGACTCGGGAGATCCAAAGTCGAAGTCGTCCACACTATCTAAACCTTTCGGTACTCTTGTAAATGAACCTTGATAATGGCATGTATAGGATTGACTTTTGATGTTAATTACGTATCTTTTTGGTGATGTATATATGTATAGCCATGCGAAAATGGCTTGTTAAGTTATTATATGCGCTCTACATAATTAATGTGTATGTGTGGATGACAATCGATTAATGTTTTAAATGTTTTGATGTGAATTAAACTTAGGAATTAATTAAGGTACTATTTAAATTGAGAAGATTGCTTTGCATAGTGTATAAACGGAATTCGAATTCAAAGGTATGCTATCAGAAATTACCTGAGTATTGTCAAATGAATTTTCGTACTTATTTGGTAATATTCCTTACCCCCTCCGGCGACGGATACGGGTTAGGGGTGTTACATCCCGAGAATAAATTAGAATGTCATCTATAAACACTACTACAAACTTATCCAAATATGGCCAAAAGATCCGATTCATTAAGTCCATCAATATAGCTGGAGCATTTGTTAAGCCGAAAGGCATCACAAGAAACTCATAATGTCCATACCTTGTCCTAAAGGCGGTTTTCAGCACATCCAACTCCTTAACTCTCAACTGGTAGTAACCAGACCTCAAATCGATCTTTGAAAACACTGTGGCCCCCTTTAACTGATCGAATAAATCATCAATCCTTGGCAATGGGTACTTGTTCTTTATAGTCACCTTATTAAGCTGACGGTAATCAATGCAAAGTCTCATTGAACCATCCTTCTTCTTTACGAACAATACAGGAGCACCCCAGGGAGAGAAACTCGGTCTCACAAATCCCTTGTCTGTTAACTCCTGCAACTGAGCCTTCAATTCTTTTAATTCAGTCGGAGCCATTCTATATGGAGCAATCGAGATCGGTGTAGTACCCGGCAACAAATCAATGGCAAACTCTATCTCTCTGTTCAGAGGCAACCCAGGCAATTCCTCTGGAAATACATCTGGAAACTCACAAACTATCGGTACTGATTCAAACTTTAGTTCAGGCAACTCAGTATTCATTACAAAAGCCAGATAAGCTTCACACCCTTTCCTCATGTATTTCTGTACGGACATGTGCGAAATCACCATAGGCAATTTATTTGATTCATCTGTTTCAACCCACAAAATTTCTCCATTTTCACATTTCAACTCTAGTGTTTTTTTGTTTACAATCTACCTTGGCATCATACAATGTCAACCAGTCCATTCCCAAGATAACGTCAAACTCATCAAATGGTAACAGTATCAAATTAGCCGGAAAACAGTGAGCTTAAATCATTAATGGGCAATTCTTGCAAACCTTGTCAACTAGCACATATTGGACTAAGGGGTTCGACACTTTAATCATAAACTCAGTAAACTCAACAGGAAACTTTTTATTAGATACTAAATTTATGCAAATATAGGAATAAGTGGACCCGAGATCAATCAATGCAATAACAATAGTATCATAAAGAGAAAATGTACTAGTAATGACATCGGGAGATGATGCATCTTCTCGGGCACGTATAGCATAAGCTTTAGCAGGTGCTCTAGCTTCTGATCTTGCCGTTGAATCTTTCATCGCAGTTTTACTGCTAGTCCCACCTCCAGTATTTCTCGGTGGTCTACCTCTACTAGCGGTGGTATTCTGTCTAGCACTCTAAAATCTTTCTTCTTTAACTTTCTCCGGACAATCTCTAATAAAATGCTCGCGAGAACCGCACCTGAAACAAGCTCGCTCGGTTCCCCAACACTCACCATAATGTTTCCTGCCACATTGCTGACACTCGGGCTTTCTAGGTCGCACATTACCCACACTTGCCACCGATGTAGCTTGAGCTTTAGACCCCGAATATGCTCTACCACGATCTCTGTGTGAATCCCCAGTTGAAACTGTCATTCGAGGGTTTGTCTCTTTGGACCTCTTTGATTGAGATTGAAATGGCTTGCTTATCGGCCTTTTTCTAAAATCTCGAGCCTCAATAGCAGCTTTTCTTCTTTCTTTGTTCAGTTCTTCGGCTTTAAGAGCTCGATCAACCAATACTACAAATTCTTTCAACTCTAAAATTCCTACAAGCACTTTAATGTCCTCATTTAGCCCGTCTTCAAACCTTCTGCACATAATGGCCTCGGTGGACACACATTCCTAGGCATACTTGCTGAGTCTCACAAATTCGCGTTCATACTCTGCCATAGACATCTTGCCCTGCTTCAATTCAAGGAACTCCTTCCGTTTTTGATCAATAAATCGCTGATTTATATATTTATTTCTAAATTCTTCCTGGAAGAAATCCCAAGTAACTCTTTCTTTTGGCACCACTGCTACAAAGTCTTCCACCAGTGGTAGGCCGAATCTTTCAAAAGTGATACAGCACACTTTAAGCACTCCTCGGGTGTACATAAGAGCTCATTAAATACACGGGTAGAATTTTCAAGCCAGAATTTCGCTTTCTCAGGATCATCATCAACATTTGCTCTAAACTCTTCGGCTCCTTGTTTTCAAATATTGTCAACCGGAGGCCTATTCATTCTTACCAAATCTATGCCTTGAGCAGCTACAGGAATCGCCTGAGGTATAGGAGGGGGTGGAGGAGGTTGAGCATTTGGATTTGCTCGAATAAATTCAGTATACCAATTGTTCATCATTTGGAGAAAGGCATCCCGAGCCTCATCTTCCTGTCTCAATGTCTCAGGTCTACTTTCCACAGGCGCGGTCCCTTGTGCGGGAGCCGGCGCATTACTAACAGCATCATTAGTCGCAGTTCCTTCAGGATCCATTACTATATTAAAACAAAACACAGTTTAGAATAATCAGGAGTCACCACACTATCACAATATTTTTATGGCATGTATAACTAGACTTTTACACACACTTTATTAGTCTGAGAACCGACTAAACCATAGCTCTGACACCACTAAATGTAACACCCCTTACCCGTATCCGTCGCCGGAACAGGGTACGAGGTATTAACAAATTATAGTATATACTATTAAACAAAACCCAACAAAAATATGGCGTGCAATTTGATCATTATAACATATGCCATTAACAATACAAACCAACTTTAAAGGCTTCGTACAAAATGATTAGTTTGATACTATAAGTAGTAATTTGAACCTAGACAATTATGACACGTAACAAAATAACTAAGTCTGCTATACATGTCATATTTTAAAATGTTGAGTTCAGATACTAAGAGTATTGATAGTGCGGGCGGATCTTCTACGATCTCTGACTCCTGTGCTAGCTGGATGACACTATAAGACAAAGGAGAGAAAGGAAAGTAAGCTTATAGCTTAGTAAGTAAGTATATAAATAACAAATAAGAAATCTAATATGTTTACAACATAACTCAATTATGTCATATTTTTAATTTTATTCTTTACTCCAATTTGATCAAGCTGTCCCTCCTGCGTCATGATCACTAAATAAATCATAACTCGAGTTACGAAACTCAAAATTCAAATCCGTAAAATTTCCACGAATCTAGACTCATAAAAATTCTTACTAATTTGTTTCTAGAATTTTTGGTTTAGCCAATTAGTACAGTTTATTAGTTAAAGTTTCCCCTGCTACACAGCTCAACTGATCTGACCTCTGTTCATTACGAATTGAATTTCTCTTAGTACACAATTCAAATAACCATGAAACCTGTTTCATTTAAAACTAAACTAAATAAGGAATTTAGGAATATAAACTATATTTCTTAATTTGTTTTTTACAATTTTTAATGATTTTTCAAATTTGAAATAGGAGATTACATAGTCATCCTGAGCAAGTCTCACACAATTGTAAATATCTCAAAATATAGAATTCCTTTACTTGCTCTATTTCTTTTATATGAAAATAGACTTATTAAGATTTAATTTCACATCTAACTCAACCTCTAATTAAATTCCTTTTATTTTTAGTGAATTTTCAAAATCACGTCACTGCTACTGTTCAAAACAGTTTTAATGCTAATTTCATTCTTTCACACATTTTGTATACTAACCTCATTTTAACTTACATATATATATACCACAAATCATTTTCACCACATTCCATACATCACAAGTGTAGGTCCATGACTACAATGTCACCACAAAACCATCCCGTTGAACAATTCGGATTAATCCTCAATACTTGATGGTTTCAGCACACAGCCCCACCATCATATTTCATTTAATTCGGCTCTCTTGTACATATGGTGAACACTTAGTACCACTCATGCAACCTAGCTGATTTGTCTCGTAGCTCTCTTGTCTACATGGTGTCCTTCACTTGGAATCACGCATGCGACCTAGCTACATTTATCTCTCACGCAGCTCTCTTGTCTACATGCGATACATCCCGTATCACACATGTGACCTAGCTACTATATAGTTTCTCGTAGCCCTATTGTACACATGATGTGCACTCGGCACCATACATGTGACCTAGCTACGCTCCCTCTATTTTATTCGATTTTTTCGAATGTTCAACCGGGATCTCTCTCCCTATTACTTATTTCCATTCTTTCAATAGTCGATTTATACTTCAACATCAGCTAATATATATATAATAGGCTGAAATATAAAAATTTAAATGAAATTAATGTATTATTTACATACAAGCTTACCTCGGTGCAAAATATGGGAATTTTGCAATTTAGTCCAAAACTTTCTCCTTTCCCCGTTCGAGGTCGATTACACGCCTTTCTTGATCTATAACAAAATATTTAGCTCATTTAACACTCAAACTATTTATTTTAATCCAAAAATCACATTATACAAAAATTACATTTTTGCCCCTAACTTTTACAAAATTACGATTTTACCCAAAGACTCGGAAATTTAATTTCAGCCCTTATTCTTATGTTTAATGACCTACTGATCATTTTTCTCTTCTATGGCAACATCAAATTCTCACTCTAACACATAGTTATGAACAATAGGTATTTTTATCGATTATGTTGTTTTGCTCGTTTTCGTTAAAAATCGCTTAGAAAAGATCGTTCCTCTAACTTCAAACATTTATATTCTACGATCAAACAACAAAATACATGCCTATCATTCATGGGTAAATTTTTAAACATAAACCCTAACTCGAACTAATGGTAGAAATAAGTAAACCGAGCTACGAGGATTTCAAAAATATGAAGAACATTAAAAACGGGGCTTGAATTCACTTACTATGAAGCTTGAAAGTTGAAGAAACCCTAGCTATGGAGGAGAGCAATTTTCGGCAGCAACTAATGAAGATGATCACCAATTTTGTGTTATTTTCCCATTTTATTTCATTTAATATACAAATGACCAAAATGCCCTTACTACTAAACTTTCAAAAAATTCCCTCCATGTCCAACTTTGTCCATAACTTAAGAATGGGTGAAATTGCTATTTAAGACCTCCTAGTTAATATCCCAAAGCAATTTCATACTAAAAGCTTCTAAAACACGAGTTTTACAATCTATTCGATTTAGTCCCTAATCTCAACTTAAGCGCGAAATGCACAAAATTTCATCACGAAATTTTCATGAAATCATGAAATCATATCATAAACCCCAAAATAATTATAAAACAATTATTTCTATCTCGGATTTGTGGTCACAAAACCACTATTCTGATTAGGCCCTAATTCGGGTTGTCACAATTCTCCCCCCTTAGAGATTTTCGTCCCCGAAAATCTTACCGGTAAAGAGGTTCGGGTACTGTTTCCTCTAAGCTTCCTCAAGTTCCCACGTAGCCTCTTCTATCCCATGTCTGTGCCACAATACTTTCACTAAGGCTATACTTTTATTTCTTAACTGTTTAATTTCTCGAGCCAAAATCTTTATTGGTTCCTCCTCATAGGTCATATCCGGTCGAATCTCAATTTCTGTTGGAGAAATCACATGTAAAGGATCAGAACGATAACGTCGCAACATTGATACATGAAACACGTTATGAATTCTTTCTAACTCTACCGGTAAGGCCAACTGATATGCCACTGGTCCAATCCTCTCAGTAATCTCGTACGGCCCAATAAAACGCAGACACAACTTGCCTTTTCGGCTAAATCTCAGAATCTTTTTCCATGGTGACACCTTCAAGAACACTTTATCACCCACCTGAAATTCAATCTCTTTTCTTTTTAAATCTGCATATGACTTTTGTCGATCTGAAGCAACTTTCAAGCAATCCCGAATTACTTTTATTTTCTCTTCAGTTTCTTTAACTAGATCAACTCCATGAATCTGTTTCTCACTATGTTCGGTCCAATATAAAGGAGTCCGACACTTACGACCATACAAGGCTTCGTACGGTGCCATTTGTATACTTGACTGATAATTGTTATTGTAGGCAAATTCAATCAAAGATAGATATTTCTCCCAACTACCTCCAAATTCTAAGACACAGCATCTAAGCATATCCTCGAGTACCTGGATTACTCTTTCCGACTGACCATCTGTTTGTGGATGAAACGTGGTACTAAAGTTCAATTTTGTACCCAAAGCTTCTTGTAACTTTTTCCAAAATCTTGAGGTAAATCTCGGATCTCTATCTGATATTTTAGACATAGGTACTTCGTGTAACCTCACAATTTCAGCAATATATAATTCGGCTAATTTATCAAGTGAGTAATCGGTACGTACTGGTATAAAGTGGCTGACTTTGTTAATCTATCAACCACTACCCAGACAGCATCCTTCTTTTTAGGAGTTAAAGGCAAACCGGTTACAAAATCCATGGAAATCTTGTCCCATTTCCACTCAGGCACCATTACCTGTTGAAGAAATCCTGAAGGCACTTGATGTTCAGCTTTTACTTGTTGACAGATCAAACACTTGGTTACAAATTCAGAAATGTCCCTTTTCATACCTGGCCAACAATACAACTTCTTTAAATCATTATACATTTTTGTGCTTCCAGGGTGAACTGATAAACAGCCACTATGCGCCTCATGTAATATTTTTTAAATCAATTCATCATTTTTCGGTACACATATCCTGTCTCGAAACATCAAACAGTCATCTGGTCCAACTCGAAAATCTGAGTCGTAACATGATTCGTATTGAGTTCTCTTGGTTCGCAACTCACTATCGTTCTTTTGAGCATCACAAATCAACTGGAGAAATAACAGTTTAGCCCTCATCTCTGCTAAGATTGACCCATCATCAGAAAATGCTAACCCCGTATTCATGGCTCTCAAAGTAAAAAGAAATTTCCTGCTCAAGGCGTCAGCAACCACATTAGCTTTTCCCGGATGATAATCTATCACTAGATCATAATCCTTTAATAATTCAAGCCATCTCCTCTGTCGCAGATTCAAATCCTTTTGATTCATCAAATACTTCAAACTTTTGTGATCAGTAAAAATTCGGTATTTTTCACCGTACAAATAATGTCGCCAAATCTTCAAGGCAAAGACAATAGCGGCCAATTCCAAATCATGTGTAGGATAGTTCTTCTCATGCGATTTTAACTGTCTCGAAGCATAAGCTACCACTTTACCCTCTTGCATTAACATACATCCAAGGCCTGTCATTGATGCATCACTATAAATTATGAACTCCTTTCCTGGCTCGGGCTGTACTAAAATTGGTACTTCAATCAATCGTGCTTTCAACTTTTCAAAACTCTGCTGACATTTATCAGTCCATTCAAACTTAACATTCTTTTGCAACAACTTAGTCATAGGAGAGGCAATCATCGAAAATCCCTCAATGAAACGTCTATAATACCCGACTAAGCCTAAAAAGCTTCTAACCTCGGATACATTCTTGGGCGGTTTCCAATCAATGATCGCAGAAATCTTCCTTGGATCCACCCGAATACCATCACCTGAGACTATATGTCCCAAAAATCCGACTTCACGAAGCCAGAACTCACTTTTACTGAACTTAGCAAACAGTTTGTTTTCTCTCAAGATCTGCAATATGGTTCTCAAGTGTTTGGCATGTTCAGACTCATCCCGAGAATAAATTAGAATGTCATCTATAAACACTACTACAAACTTATCCAAATATGGCCGAAAGATCTGATTCATTAAGTCTATAAATATAGCTGGAGCACTTGTTAAGCCGAAAGGCATCACAAGAAACTCATAATGTCCATACCTTGTCCTAAAGGCGGTTTTCGGCACATCCGACTCCTTAACTCTCAACTGGTAGTAACCAGACCTCAAATCAATCTTTGAAAACACTGTGGCCCCCTTTAACTGATCGAATAAATCATCAATCCTCGGCAATGGGTACTTGTTCTTTATAGTCACCTTATTAAGCTGACGGTAATCAATGCAAAGTCTCATTGAACCATCCTTCTTCTTTACGAAAAATACAGGAGCACCCCAGGGAGAGAAACTCGGTCTCACAAATCCCTTGTCTGTTAACTCCTGCAACTGAGCCTTCAATTCTTTTAATTCAGTCGAATCCATTCTATATGGAGTAATCGAGATCAGTGCAGTACTCGACAACAAATCAATGGCAAACTCTATCTCTCTGTTCGGAGGCAACCCAGGCAATTCCTCTGGAAATACATCTGGAAACTCACAGACTATTGGTACTGATTCAAACTTCAGTTGAAGCAACTCAGTATTCATTACCAAAGCCAGATAAGCTTCACACCCTTTCCTCATGTATTTATGTGCAGACATGTGCGAAATCACCATAGGCAATTTATTTGATTTATCTGTTTCAACCCACAAAATTTCTCCATTTTCACATTTCAACTCTAGTGTTTTTTTGTTTACAATCTACCTTGGCATCATACAATGTCAACCAGTCCATTCCCAAGATAACGTCAAACTCATCAAATGGTAACAGCATCAAATTAGCCAGAAAATAGTGACCTTGAATCATTAATGGGCAATTCTTGCAAACCTTGTCAACTAGCACATATTGGCCTAAGGGGTTCGACACTTTAATCGTAAACTCAGTAAACTCAACAGGCAACTTTTTATTAGATACTAAATTCATGCAAATATAGGAATGAGTGGACCCGGGATCAATCAATGCAATAACAATAGTATCATAAAGAGAAAATGTACTAGTAATGACATCGAGAGATGATGCATCTTCTCGGGCACGTATAGCATAAGCTTTAGCAGGTGCTCTAGCTTCTGATCTTGCCGTTGAATCTTTCATCGCAGTTTTACTGCTAGTCCTACCTCCAGTATTTCTCGGTGGTCTACCTCTACTAGTGGTGGTATTTTTTCTAGCACTCTGAAATCTTTCTTCTTTAACTTTCTCCGGATAATCTCTAATAAAATGCTCGCGAGAACCACAACTGAAACAAGCTCGCTCGGTTCCCCAACACTCACCATAATGATGCCTGCCACATTGCTGACACTCGGGCTTTCTAGGTCGCACATTACCCACACTTGCCACCGAAGTAGCTTGAGCTTTAGACCCCGAATATGCTCTACCACGATCTCTGTGTGAATCCCCAGTTGAAACTGTCATTCGAGGGTTTGTCTCTTTGGACCTCTTTGATTGAGATTGAAATGGCTTGCTTATCGGCCTTTTTCTGACATCTCAAGCCTCAATAGCAGCTTTTCTTCTTTCTTTGTTCAATTCTTCGGCTTTAAGAGCTCGATCAACCAATACTACAAATTCTTTCAACTCCAAAATTCCTACAAGCACTTTAATGTCCTCATTTAGCACGTCTTCAAACCTTCTGCACATAATGGCCTCGGTGGACACACATTCCTGGGCATACTTGTTGAGTCTCATAAATTCGCGTTCATACTCTCCACAGACATCTTGCCCTGCTTCAATTTAAGGAACTCCTTCCGTTTTTGCTCAATAAATCGCTGACTTATGTATTTCTTTCTAAATTCTTCCTAGAAGAAATTCCAAGTAACTCTTTCTTTTGGCACCACTGCTACCAAAGTCTTCCACCAGTGGTAGGCCGAATCTCTCAAAACTGATACACCACACTTTAAGCACTCCTCGGGTGTACATGAGAGCTCATCAAATACACGGGTAGAATTTTTAAGCCAGAATTCTGCTTTCTCAGGATAATCATCGACCTTTGCTCTAAACTCTTCGGCCCCTTATTTTCGAATCTTGCCAACCGAAGGCTTGTTCATTCTTACCAAATCTATGCCTTGAGCAGCTAGAGGAATCGCCTGAGGTATAGGAGGGGGTGGAGGAGGTTGAGCATTTGGATATGCTCGAATAAATTCAGTATACCAATTGTTCATCATTTGGAGAAAGGCATCCCGAGCCTCATCTCCCTGTCTCAATGTCTCAGGTCTACTTTCGACAGGCGCGGTCCCTTGTGCGGGAGCCGGCGCATTACTAGTAGCATCATCAGCCACAGTTCCTTCAGGATCCATTACTATATTAAAACAAAACACAGTTTAGAATAATCAGGAGTCACCACACTATCACAATATTTTTATGGCATGTATAACTAGACTTTTACACACACTTTATTAGTCCGAGAACCAACTAAACCATAGCTCTGATACCACTAAATGTAACACCCCTTACCCGTATCCGTCGCCGGAACAGGGTACAAGGTATTAACAAATTATAGTATATACTATTAAACAAAACCCAACAAAAATATGGCGTGCAATTTGATCATTATAACATATGCCATTAACAATACAAACCAACTTCAAAGGCTTCGTACAAAATGATTAGTTTGATACTATAAGTAGTAATTTGAACCTAGACAATTATGACACGTAACAAAATAACTAAGTCTACTATACATGTCATATTTTAAAATGTTGAGTTCAGATACCAAGAGTATTGATAGTGCGAGCGGATCTTCTACGATCTCTGACTCCTGTGCTAGCTGGATGACACTATAAGACAAAGGAGAGAAAGGAAAGTAAGCTTATAGCTTAGTAAGTAAGTATATAAATAACAAATAAGAAATCTAATATGTTTACAACATAACTCAATTATGTCATATTTTTAATTTTATTCTTTACTCCAATTTGATCAAGCTGTCCCTCCTGCGTCATGATCACTAAATAAATCATAACTCGAGTTACGAAACTCAAAATTCAAATCCGTAAAATTTCCACGAATCTAGACTCATAAAAATTCTTACTAATTTGTTTCTAGAATTTTTGGTTTAGCCAATTAGTACAGTTTTTTAGTTAAAGTTTCCCCTGCTACACAGCTCAACTGATCTGACCTCTGTTCATTACGAATTGAATTTCTCTTAGTACACAATTCAAATAACCATGAAACCTGTTTCATTTAAAACTAGACTAAAAAAGGAATTTAGGAATATAAACTATATTTCTTAATTTGTTTTTTACAATTTTTAATGATTTCTCAAATTTGAAATAGGGGATTACATAGTCATACTAAGCAAGTCTCACACAATTGTAAATATCTCAAAATATAGAATTCCTTTACTTGCTCTGTTTCTTTTATATGAAAATAGACTTATTAAGATTTAATTTAACATCTCACTCAACCTCTAATTAAATTCCTTTTATTTTTAGTGAATTTTCAAAATCACGTCACTCCTACTGTCCAAAACAGTTTTAATGCTAATTTCATTCTTTCACACATTCTGTATACTAACCTCATTTTAACTTACATATATATATACCACAAATCATTTTCACCACATTTCATACATCACAAGTGTAGGTCCATGACTACAATGTCAACACAAAACCATCCCGTTGAACAATTCGAATTAATCCTCAATACTTGATGGTTTCAGCACACAGCCCCACCATCATATTTCATTTAATTCGGCTCTCTTGTACATATGGTGAACACTTAGTACCACTCATGCGACCTAGCTGATTTGTCTCGTAGCTCTCTTGTCTACATGGTGTCCTTCACTTGGAATCACGCATGCGACCTAGCTACATTTATCTCTCACGTAGCTCTCGTGTCTACATGCGATACATCCCGTATCACACATGTGACCTAGCTACTATATAGTTTCTCGTAGCCTTATTGTACACATGATGTGCACTCGGCACCATACATGTGACCTAGCTACGCTCCCTCTATTTTATTCGATTTTTCCAAATGTTCAACCGGGATCTCTCTCTCTATTACTTATTTCCATTCTTTCAATAGTCGATTTATACTTCAACATCAGCTAATATCTATAATAGGCTGAAATATAAAAATTTAAATGAAATTAATGTATTATTTACATACAAACTTACCTCGGTGCAAAATATGGGAATTTTGCAATTTAGTCCAAAACTTTCTCCTTTCCCTGTTCAAGGTCGATTCCACGCCTTTCTTGATCTATAACAATATATTTAGTTCATTTAACACTCAAACTATTTATTTTAATCCAAAAATCACATTATACAAAAATTACATTTTTCCCCCTAACTTTTACAAAATTATGATTTTTCCCCAAAGCTCGAAAATTTAATTTCAGCCCTTATTCTTATGTTTAATGACCTACTGATCATTTTTCTCTACTATGGCAACATCAAATTCTCACTCTAACACATAGTTATGAACAATAGGTATTTTTATCGATTATGCCGTTTTGCTCGTTTTCGTTAAAAATCGCTTAGAAAAGATCGTTCCCATAACTTCAAACATTCATATTCTACCATCAAACAACAAAATACATGCCTATCATTCATGGGTAAATTTTTAAACATAAACCCTAACTCGAACTAATGGTAGAAATAAGTAAACCGAGCTACAAGGATTTTAAAAATGTGAAGAACATTAAAAACGAGGCTTGAATTCACTTACTATGAAGCTTGAAAGTTGAAGAAACCCTAGCTATGGAGGAGAGCAATTTGCGGTAGCAACTAATGAAGATGATAACCAATTTTGTGTTATTTTTCCCATTTTATTTCATTTAATATACAAATGACCAAAATGCCCTTACTACTAAACTTTCAAAAAATTCCCTCCATGTCCAACTTTTGTCCATAACTTAAGAATGGGTCAAATTGCTATTTAAGACCTCCTAGTTAATATCCCAAAGTAATTTCATACTAAAAGCTTCTAAAACACGAGTTTTACAATTTATTCGATTTAGTCCCTAATCTCAACTTAAGCTCAAAATGCACAGAATTTCATCACGAAATTTTCATGAAATCATGAAATCATATCATAAACCCCAAAATAATTATAAAATGATTATTTCTATCTCAGATTTGTGGTCACAAAACCACTATTCTAATTAGGCCCTAATTCGGGTTGTCACATTGTAACCCATTCTAGCGACGGATACGGGTTAAAGTGTTACATTTGATTGCAATCAGAGCTATGGTTTAGTCGATTCTAGGACTAAAGTAGCGCGTGTGGGTCTAGCTATACATGCCATATTATATACTGCGATAGTGTGATGACTTCTGACATTTGAAAATGTGCTTTCATATAGCAAATGGATCTCGACAGAGCTGTAATTGATGGTAATGAAAGTGTAGCACTTGCTCCTGCACAAGGGACAGCGCCGATTGAGTTTCGACCGACCTCGAATAACCAATAGGGAGAGGCTAAACAAGCCATTTACCAAATAATGAATGAATAGTATACTCAATATATCCGGACTAACCCGGCTACACTACAACCTTCACCCCGACTAATCCATCTACGATACCTGTTATACCTCAAGTGAGTGATCCGTTGAGATTGCTTAAGCCACCTGTTGATAAAATCAGAAAACACGAGGCCGAAGAGTTCAATGGTACTGATGATGATGCTGAGCAGATGAATTTTGGCTTGATAATACTATCCGTGTGTTTGATGAGTTATCTTGTACCCCGGATGAGTGTTTAAAATGTGTCATATCTTTACTACGAGACACTGCACATCACTGGTGGACTACACAAGTATCAGTGGTTCCAAAAGAACAGGTGACCTAGGATTTCTTTCAAACTGAGTTCCATAAGAAATATGTCAGTCAGAGATTCATTGACTAGAAGCACAAGGAATTTCTCGAATTAAAATAGGGTTGCATGACCGTGACAGAATATGAACAAAAATTTGTGAGACTCAGTCGATATGCCCGTGAATGTGTTTCAACCGAAGCTATAATGTGTAAAATATTCGAAGACGGTTTGAATGAAGACATTAAACTTCTTGTTTGCATACTTGAGATAAAAGAGTTTGTAGTGGTGGTTGAGAAAGCCTGCAAAGCTGAAGAGCTTGGGAAAGAGAAAAGAAAAGCTGACTTTGAAGCTAGAGATGCACGAAAGAGATCATCGAGTAAGTCATATCAGTCGACACCAAAGAAGTTTCGAAATGATTCTAGCCATTCTAAGGCTACTTCAGGTTATTCATGATGGGATCGGGATAGACCACCTATGAGCTCGAGAGCTACTTCAGTAGCTAGTGTGGGTAATGTCAAATCAAATCAACCCGAATGTAAACATTACGGTCAATGACATCCTGACAGTTGCAGATTGCATGATCGGGCCTATTTTAAATGCAGATCGACGGATCATTTTGTTCGTGAATACCTTGAATTAGCTAAAAAAATCCAGTACAGAATACGAGATCAGGTAATACTGTAGCACGAGGTAGACCACCCCAAAATACGAGTAATGTGAGTGGCAGTCAGAGAGGGACAAAAGATACAGTAGTTAGATCCGAGGCTCGTGCACCTGGCAGAACCTATGCTATTCGCGCATGCTAGGAGGCCTTATCCCCAGATGTTATTACTGGTACATTGACTCTCTACCATACTAGTGTAATTGCATTGATTGATCCTGGTTCGACTCATTCATATGTGTGTGAGAATTTAGTATTCAGTAAGACTTTGCCTGTTGAGTCTACTAAGTTTCTGATTAGAGTATCGAACCCCTTGGGCTGGTGCATTATGGTTGAAAAAGTGTGTAAGAAATGCCCCCTGATGATTTGAGATTCGTGCTTTCCAACTGATCTGATGTTGTTTCCATTTGATGAGTTTGATATAATTTTTGGTATGGATTGGTTAACTTTTCATGATGCTATTGTAAACTACAAGAGAAAGACTATTGATTTACGGTGCCAGAATGATGAGATTATTCGGATTGAATCTAATGATCTGAATGGTTTACCGGCAATGATTTCCTCGATGTTAGCTCTGAAATATGTAAAAAAAAGGTTGTGAAGCTTACTCTACATATGTGCTTGATAGTAAAGTATCCGAAAGAAAGATTGAATCAGTACCTGTTGTGTGTGAGTATCCGGATGTGTTTCCTGAAGAATTACAGGGTTTGCCACCTATTCGAGAGGTTGAGTTCTGTATTGAATTAGTGCTGGGGACTACTCTGGTATCGATACCTCCATACAAAATGGCTCCTACTGAATTAAAAGAATTGAAAGCTCAGTTGCAAGAGTTGACAGATAGAGCTTTTGCGCGACTGGGGTTCTTTCCTTGAGGTGCACTAGTTTTATTTGTGGAAAAGAAAGATAGAACTATGAGAATGTGCATTGATTATAGACAGCCTAATAAGGTGACTATAAAGAATAAGTATCCATTGCCACAGATTGATGAATTTTTTGATCAATTAAAAGGGGCTAAAGTGTTTTTGAAGATAGATTTGAGATCAGGCTATTATCAGTTACGAGTTAAAGATTCTGATGTGCCAAAGACTGCTTTTCGAATGAGGTACGAACACTATGAGTTTTTAGTCATGCCTTTTGGACTTACTAATGCACCTACTGTTTTTATGGATTTGATGAATCGAATCTTCAAATTGTATCTAGATCGGTTTGTAGTTGTGTTCATAGATGACATTTTGATTTACTCCTATGATGAAACGAAACATGCTAAACATTTGAGACTTGTGTTACAGACTTTACGAGATAAGCAGTTGTATGCGAAGCTCAGTAAATGTGAATTCTGGTTGAGCGAAGTCAGTTTTCTGGGCCACGTTATATCAACATAGGGTATTCGGTTGGATCTGAGCAAAATTACAGCCATACTTGATTGGAAATCTTCGAGAATTGTTTCTAAAGTTTGAAGTTTTCTGGGACTTGCTGGTTACTATAGACAGTTCGTGAAAGGTTTCTCTATGATTAAAACCCCAATGACGAAGCTATTACAGAAAGATGTTAAATTCGAATTGTCAAAAAAGTGCCAGAAAAGTTTTGATCAGTTGAAAGCCCTTTTGACAGAAGCTCCAGTGCTAGTTCAGCCAGAATTGGGTAAAGAATTTGTTATTTATAGTGATGCTTCTTTAAATGGTTTGGGCTATGTTTTGATGTAGGAAGGCAAAGTTATAGCTTATGCCTCAAGGTAGTTGAAGCCACATGAAAAGAACTACCCGACACATGACCTAGAATTGCCAGCTATCATTTTTGCATTGAAAATTTTGCGCCACTATTTGTTCAGTGAAAAATGTCATGTTTATTCTGATCACAAAAGCCTAAAATACTTGACGACTCAAAAATACTTGAATTTGAGACAACACTGATGGTTAGATTTGCTAGAAGACTATGAGCTTGTGATTGACTATCATCCGGGAAAGGCTAATGTAGTTGCTAATGCTCTAAGTCAAAAAATCATTGTTTGCTTTGCATGGAATGAATGCACATATCGCTATGTTTGATGATGGTTTGATAATAGCCAAGTTAAAAGCAAGACCATTATTTATTCAGCAGATTTACGAAGCTCAGAAGGTCGATAATGATTCAATAGTAAAGCAGACTCAATGTGATTCAAATGTTGATTCAAAATTTCAAGTTGATGCCGAGAAATACAAAGTTGATTTAGAGGATTTTGAACAAAGCTCATAACAGTCAGCTATCTATTCACCCAGGTAGTACGAAGATGTATAATGATCTTAAACAGCTTTACTGGTGGCACGGTATGAAACGAGACATTTTTTACTATGTTTTGAAATGTTTAGTTTGTTAGCAAGTAAAACCCGAGCATCAGGTACCTTCTGGATTGCTTTAGTCGATTATGATACCTGAATGGAAATGGGACAGAGTCACGGTGGATTTTGTATCCGGTTTACCGTTGACACCGAGCAAGAAAGATGTAAACTGGGTTATTGTAGATAGATTGACTAAATCTACTCACTTTGTTCTGATTCGTACAGATTACTCACTTGATAAGTTGGCTGAATTGTATGTTTCTCAGATTGTCAGGTTACATGGTGTGCCTATATCTATTGTTTCGGATAGAAATCCGAGGTTTACATCGTAGTTTTGGAAGAAACTGCAAGATTCACTAAGTACAAAATTATATTTCAGCACTGCTTTCCATTCGCAAATAGACGGTCAGTCAGAAGGAATCATTCAGGTACTTGAGGATATGTTAAGATGCTGCATTCTTGAGTTTAAAGGTACGTGGGAACGATACCTACCTCTGATTGAATTTGTGTATAATAATAGTTTTCAGTTGAGTATCAAAATGGCACCTTATGAGGCTTTGTATGGTCATAAATGTCGTACACCATTGTATTGGACTGAGCTCAATGAAAATAAGATACACGGGGTTGATTTGATCAGAGAAACTGAACAGAAACTAAAAGTGATCTGTGAAAGTCTGAAAGTAGCATCAGATCATCAAAAATCATATGCGGACTTGAAACGTAAAGATATAGAGTTTTAGATAGGAGATAAAGTCTTCCTGATTGTCTCACCGTGGAAGAAAATACTCAGATTTCATCGTAAAGGCAAACTGAGTCTGAGATTCATTGGGTCGTATGAGATTATAGAACGTATTGGATCGGTTGCTTACAGATTATTATTACCACCTGAGTTAGAAAAGAATCACAATATATTCCATGTTTCGATGCTTCCTAGATATTGATTTGATCCCTCACATGTGATTAGTCCGTTTGAGATTGAGATTAAGCCTGATATGACGTACGAAGAAGACCCGATTCGCAATCTAGCTCGTGAAAGTAAAGAGTTACGAAATAAGAAAATTTCGTTGGTTAAAGTATTGGGCCATAAACACAGAGTTCAGGATGCGACCTGGGAGCCAGAATATGCAATGAGAGAATGCTATCTGAACCTATTCACAGGTAAGATCTTTGGGGACAAAAATCCCTGAGGGGGGAGAGTTGTAATAGCCCGATTTAGACCCTAGTCAGAATGATGGTTTTGGGACAATGAATTTGAGTCAGAAAAATATTTAAATATTATTTTTCTTGTTTATTATATGTGAATTTGCATGTGTGAAAGTTTCATATGAAAAATTGATCGTTTGTGTGCTTAATTTAATATAAGGACTTAATCGCGTAAATTGAAAACTAGATAGTTTAAAGCATAAAGGTTGAATTCTTAGTGGCTTTTTAAATTGGAGTATTTATGTTGTAAATAAACCATAAACATTAGTGATGGACGGTAGTGCCCATGTTTATATTTGTTTCATATTTTATTATAAAGGATAAATAAGTAATTAAGTTATAAGTTAACATATACTATAATAAAACATAAAATAAATTTATATTCATTTCATTCTTCCATCACAGAAACTAAATAAAAGAAAAAGACACAAAAGCTTTGTGATATTCAACCATTCTCAAGCTTGAGTCAAGGTTAGTTTGGTTTCGATTTTTGATCATTTTTACGTTTTTGAGATCGTTGCTTCGAGTACTATCCGACCCATGCTTGAATTTTTTATTTTGATGAATATTTTGAGTTATGCCATTGATGAGAGCTTGTGATTTTTTTTTTGATGATGAAATATGGAAGATATGTTTTAGATTAACATGTTTTGTATTGGAGTTTTTGATGATTTTGTGTAATTAGGACTAAAATGCAAAAATAATAATTTGAGGGACTAAAATGTGAAATAAATGAAATGTATGGACTAGTATGAACAATAGGAACATTTGGCCAAACATGGGTATCTTGAGATTTTGCATATTTTGTGTTTCGTGCAGTAGGGACTAAATTGTAAAAAGTGTAAATGTTAGAGGTAAAATGGTAATTTTCCTATTTATGTGTTTTTGGATTAAATTGAATGAAAATATGTTTGAATGAGCATAATTTGAATATGTTTAGATCAAGAACCAAAGAAATCAATTTGGATCGGGGGAAAATGAAAGTTGTCGACTAGTCGTCTTGTTTCGGTTATTCATCGTTCGAGGTAAGTCTATAAGCAAATAAATGTTGTTAACTTTGAATAAATACTAGATTTATATGCTGAATTGAATTGTGTAAAAATATATACATGAAAGTCGAATTTGAATATACTTGGAAATTATATGTAAAAGCTCGATTCGATTAAGTTTCGAATATACTTTGTGTGTATATATTTGTCTTTGTTTTATAGATTTTGAAGATCGTTACATGCTTGGGGATCATCAGTAAAGTCAATCGCACTATCATTTATTCTCGGTACTTCGAAAGGTTTTAAACTCGAACTTATGGCATGTATAGGCTATATTATCTTATGGACTTATATGATTTTGGTATGTATATATGTTTAAAAGCCATGCGAAAATGGCTCGTTCATTTGTTAAATATGGATTAATGGTTTGATTAAATGATGTGGTTGAAATTTTGGATGTGTTTGGCATATTCGGTTATGTTATATGTATGTGTATTGTTAGATGTGATTATTGCTTGTAGTGGTTGGTGAAAGATGAATGGCTTTTGAATTTGATTATGAGATGTGGTATAAATATTATTTGCCTTGAGTGATGTTTATATATATATATATAGTTGATATTTGATATGTGAATTGGACTTATAAATGTATATGATTTGATATGTTTGAAAAGGTGTATCACTTATTGTGGTTAACACTTGTATATAGATTAGTGATTTGGTTTGCTTATTGAAATGGAATAGATTTTGATAAATATTTGGTTAACTTGTGTCAATAAATTATACATTTAAAAGTTGATTTGGTCAAGTTATGTGCAATGTTATAAGTATATATATCATGAATGTTGGTATTCGGCAATTGGTATGGAAATTTGATTATTATTTGTCAGGTGATATTTGCTAATTGAATAATAGAAATTTGTTTAGTAATGAAATGGTCATTGAATGAAACACATGTATTAGGCATGATCATGTTTAGATAAAGCCTTATAAAATGATCACAAGAATAGTAGATTATTTATGTTTGAAATGGAAAAATTTAACAATTCTTGTAATTAAAATTTACATGTCGAATGATGAATAAATTGCATTGTATTTGTTCTTGGTTTAATAATGAAATGCCTTGTATAGAAAAGCACATGGTAATCGGCTAATGCTTATAAAAGTGACCAAATCAATAGTGATTTTAGTATTGTAAGGTATTAATGGTTTGCATGTAATTTGGTTTTTGTGCGCTTTGATATTTCATACTTATAATAATTCATACAAATTATTTTATAAGGATTTTGATATGCGCATATGTTTTGTGTCAAAAGATTATAGACGACATTATTTGTTTACGATTTAATATTAGATACAAGTTGATTAATATGTTATAAAATTGTTTCTTAAAAAGCTTAAATTGATTACTTAAGTTTATTAATGATTTGAATTTGAATTACGTGCTTGAGTATGTTTGTGATTGCCTAAAAGCTATGTCTCTTCTAGTAATATCTTGTAACCCATTCCGGCGACGGATATGGGTTAGGGTGTTACAATGGAGGTGTTGACATATCTGCTTCAGAGTGGCATCGATGTTGTTAAACCTTTGAAAATACTACTGCTCGAATTGAGTAAATGGCTCCGAGAGGTTTGCAAGGGTAGCAGCAGAATGAATGGGGCGGTGACTCGAAGGTGGTGGTGGAGGTGGATCCTCGTGGTAAGGAGGAACATCATCAATGAATTCCTTTGGGTCATGTTGAACATCAGACTGAAATAGTTTGTACTAAGGGGATCCACTCCACGTCGTCGCTCGATCATCCTCATGTGGATCATGCTCGAGATGCCCTAAGGGGACATCTAGCCGACGAGGGTAAGTGCCAAGGACTGCTCCGATGTGTCGAGAAAACTGAAGTGTCGAGCAAGATGAGTCACGTAAGGGCTGAGACAGATGGGGCCCTTCTTATCGCATTCAGTCTAATGGTGGAAAGATAGCGCGATGAAGTACGCCAAATAAAAAACATGTCCGGTAGCCATGCTCCATAGGAAGTAGGCATAATAGGTACTAACAACTCTTGTGCTATCTCTCCGTCCTGTCAAATTATGAGCTAGGAGGGCGTGAAAGTACTGTAGGGCCGACGAGAGAGTCGTCGCCTTTGAGAGACTCGTGTCATAGTTTGTTAGGCCACTCGTGAGATTAGTCCAACAGTGTAAAGGCGAGTGATGAATATGCCGATGAAGCTGAAGAAAGTCCTTTGCGCTCATGAACTACTCTGTGTAGAGTCCCAAAGCAGCACCAAACTCTGGGATGCTCATGTGTCGCACCAACCCACCAAGGTAAAAGGTGATGGTGCTTGCTTCATCATAGACCGACATGACCTGCTAGACCGAAAATGTGGCGCTGAACTCTAAGGTGTGCTCTATGTAGGAGAGCTCGATGATGGTGAAAAATCTATCATATGGGGCTTTAGTAATAATTACGCGTATATTATTAGCCAAATGACCCTGCTCCAACGCGGCCCAATCAATGCAACAGCCCAGACCGAGTGGTCGCACTCGATGAAGCTGGTACAGATCCTCCTAGAGGCCAGCCAAAAATCAGAGAAGGGCCTGTTTAGGGAAATGAATAAGGAAGGGAGAAGGGACAATCGGGTTCGGTGAGATGGGGGCGCATGGTGGTGCGTCAGGGTGAGGCGGATTGAGCGCACGAGGCTGAGTGGTGGTTCGGTTGTGAGAGTGGCAAAAGGTGAAATAAGAGAATAGAGGGTGGTTTGTGGTTATGGGAAGGGGAACCTGTGACAACCCAAATTAGACCCTGGTCGGAATGTGGTTTCGAGACCACATTACCGAGCCAAAAAAAAATTTATTTTCGTGTTTTAATTGCATAAATTGTTGTGTGACAGTGAATATATGAGAAATTAAATGCCTAATATTAGCATTAGGATTGTGAATTAATTCAAAAAGGACCTAGTTGACGAAGTTAGAAAAGATGATAGATGAATTATAAGGAGTAATTAATAATAGGGTGAGGAAGCATGGCTTTGCATGTCAAATTGCCCATAAAATTCATGGTGGCCGGCCAAGGAGTGATGATGCTCCACTCATTCTAATTTAATATGTTTTCTTTTGGTGAACAAATGATGGGGATAATAATAGAAAAGGGAACAAAAAAAATGGGTGTCATACTTGCCATCTCCTAGCCGAAAAACCAAGAAAAAGAAGGAAAAAAAAAACTTGGAAAGAATTCGGCCATTGCTTGTGCCTAGGGGGAGTGTTTGATGTTGTGGCATGAAAATGAGGGAGTTTGAATGCTTAATAAGGAGGGAAGAAGGAGTGTTCGTGTTTTCTTTCTTTTGCAATTGTTCTAACTAGAGGAAGAAGAGGAAGCAAGATTCGGCCAAGGTGGTCCTTTAAGTGGATTAAGGTATGTTAATGCTCTATCATTGAAAATCTTTGTATATTTGGAGTGGCCATCAAGTATAGAAGCTAGCTCATGGCAAATGTTTTTTTTTGTAAAGTTAAGAAGATGACATTCGGCCATGGATGGTTGTATTTCTTTGATGTCGTTTTTGATGCTTTAGGGTATTGAGGGTTGATTATAGATGAGGTGAGTTTCTTGATTTAAAATTTGATGGATGTTAAGCTAGTTAGGCAACCAAAGGTTCAATATTTTTGTTATGTGGTTATATGTGCATTTCGGCCATGGTCTTTGTTTGAATTTGAGATTTGTAATGTGATTTTCCTAAATTGTCTATGAATTTTTGGTTGTTGATTTCATGGTAATGGTATATTGAATCCATGACTTGAATCCATGAAAATTTAGTAAGGTTGCATTCGGCAACTTGCTTGGAATTAAAAATTGATGTCTAAGCTTAGGTGATTTCGATGATGATATATATATATTCATAAGTATATTTAGTTGATTCGGCTTTGGTAGTTGCATGAGGTTATTAGCCGAATATACTAACATACATATACATGTGAAATTGGATTGTAAATATTTAGCAAGGTGGTTAAACTAGTTAAATTATTGATTTAGCTCAAGGAGTTAAAGGAGGTGAATCGAGCAAAGGCAAAGAAAAGGTTATCGAGTAGCCGAGTTGGAACCGTCTTACCCAACACGAGGTAAGTCATTAAGCATGTAGTTGGTATTATTTCAAATGGTCATAATGTTTATGTATTGATGCTCAATGGAATGAATAAATATACATATATATATATGCATGTACGTATGTGATGATGAAATTGTTGAATGAAAAGAAAAGAGGTAAGATGTACTGAGTTGTTGATCTCGGCACTAAACGTGCGGGTATAACCATTTATGACCATGAGATTGGCGCTAAGTGCACGGGATTAAATTGTACAGCACTAAGTGTGCGATTTGACTATGTTGCACTAAGTGTGCGAAATGAATATGATGCACTAAGTGTGCGAATTGACCATGCGGCACTAAGTGTGCGAGTTTGACTATGTAGCACTAAGTGTGCGATTTGATTACGTAGCACTAAGTGTGCGAGTTGATTATATAGCACTGAGTGTGCGGACTCAAAATACATTCGTGAATCATTATGGACACTATGTGTGCGACACAATTGAGTCGATCGCGGACAGCGGATCGGGTAAGTGTCTTGAGTACATGGCTAATATGTGCTATGCTTATACTTGGTGTTGAGCTCGGTAAGTTGAACCTATGTGACAACTATACTTGAAGTCACGTACATAAAATTTATCGTAGGATGGGTGAAAGGCCGTTTTGTTGTTTGATTGTAACGAAAATAAATTGATTTATGAAAATGCTTCAATGTCCTATTGATGAGTATATGGATTGTGAATGCATGAATTGATATGAAATTGAATCGATAGGTTGGAGGAACTATGGTATGGTTCGGTATGGATGGAGTAAATTGTCTCGTTCCATTTTGTTTCCTCTTGTGATAATGTTATTGATGGATGGTAGTGCATTGCTTATGACTTACTGAGTTATAAACTCACTCAGTGTTTCCTTGTCACCCATTATAGGTTGCTTGGACTCATCTATTTTTGCGGGGTCAGGCCGTCATCGAAGTCATCACACCGGATAGCAAGTTTTGGTACTTTCTTCTTAGTTGGCTTAGAAGAACATTTTGGCATGTATAAGCTATTACGTTGTGTTTGAATTTTGGCATGTAAACTTTAAGCCATGCGAAAATGGCACGAATGTTCGATTGAGTTGGATCAAGGGTAGGCATGAAACGGACCTAGTTACTTTCGTAACAGATGCTGGCAGCAGCAGTGTCATGAGATTGAAAAATCACTAAAAATAGTAGGAGTGGAATTAATTGATGAATAAATTATGTAATCGAAGCTCGATGAGTCTGTTTTCATGAGGAAGTAACGAAAAGATCATATGGGCAGTATATTAAGAGATAATCAGATTTTTGTGGACAGGGCCAGAACGGTTTCTGGATTCCCTGCTCCGACTTTGGAAATTCATTACAAATTAACCAGAGATAATTAGGGGTCGTACCATATATGTACAGATTCCTCTCTGAGTCTAGTTTTCATAGAAACAAACGGCATCAGTATTGAAGCCCCGTGCAGGAGATATCCAAGTCGTAATGGGCAAAGGTCAGTGTAGTCGACCCCTGCAACTTGGGAGACTTTGACTAATAAACTGTACTAATTGACCCGACCAAAAATTCTAGAAAAAAATACATAGATGGGCACATGAGTCTAGTTTCTGGAAAAAATTACGAAACTGATTTTCGAGTTACGAAACTCAAGATATGATTTTTAAAACGACTAGTACACAGATTGGGCAGTGTCTGGAAAATAAATTTTGTAAGGGGTTAAAGTCAGTTAACAACTCGTGTTCGACTCCGGTGTCGGTTTCAGGTTCGGGGTGTTACAGAACCGAAGGGAGAAGAAGAGAGGGAAGGCAGACGTGGGTCAAATGGGTCTTGGGGTTGGTAGATGAAGGGAAGGAGATGGCGAGGTGAGAAGGGGCGACAGTGGCCAAAGTATTAGTGGGGGTTTGGGCAGCTGTGCTAGGGGTTGAAGAAGATAGGAAAAAAAAGACAAAAGTGAAAAGAAAATATTAGGGTTTGGGGGGTAGACACGATCGTGTGGGGCCAATGTTGGGACACTCAACGCAGACTTCACACGGCCTTGGACACGCCCATGTGTCCAAGCCATGTGGTCCACAAGACCGTGTCGTACGGCCATGTGCACTCTCGTTCGCTTCTCCCACGCCTGTGTAACCTCTCACACGCTCGTGTGTCCGAACACACGGTCGTGTGCCTCTACCGTGTAGCTTCTCTAACTTATATAAAAATTGAAAATTTAGTTCCACTTTTCACACGGCCTAGGACATGCCCATGTGTCCTAGTCATGCAGTCCATACGGCCATGTCGCATGCCCGTGTGGCTTCTTTTAGCCCGTGTCTCTATCGATTTTTGGGTATTTTAAGCTTCAGGGGCACTTGGCCATGTAACTCTCTGTCAATTTCATTGAAAAATAAAAACTAAGTCCCAAGATCCACACGGCTAAAGACACGCCCGTGTGTCCAAGCCGTATGGGTCACACGGCCATATCACAAGGCCATGTTAAGCCACACTGCCTACGACACGCCCGTGTGTCCAGCTGTGTGGGTCAAAAACCTATATTTTACTGTTTATGATACAAGCTCAGATGTAGATGTCTCAAGTTGTATTGTTTGCCCGATCGTTAAAATTTAGTAAGTCTTGAACAAGTTTCAAGATGGGCTTGAGGTTATGAAGATAGGTTCAAAATGGGATAGTTTCGAAGTGGATATAGGAACAGAGATATGGTTTTCAGCTAAGGCTCAAGAATGAACCAACATAATATGTCATGTTGACCCAAATCTTATACAAGCTCTTAGAAAAAGAAAATAATAATGATAAAAGGATAGTTGATAGTAAACCTCGACCCACTATGTAACATCCTGAAATAGGGCCTAGTTGGAACAGTGGTTTTGATACCACAAATTTGACATTGAAATATTTATTTTATGATTATTATGAGGTCTAGAATATGAGAATATGCATGTGTTAATGTCTCATGAAGAAATTCTATGAGTAAGGTGTCTAATTGGAAACTAAGGACCAAATTGAATAAAATGCAAAACCTGGATTCTAGAAGCAATTTGTCTTAAATTGCTTTAGATTATTAATTAGATGCCCTTAAAGAGAAATTTTCCCAATTCCTAAGTTTTTTGAAAAAAACGGCCATGTATGGATAAAATTTGAAAGAAAGGGCTTAAGGGCAGTTTGGTCATTTGGCTAATTAATGAAATAAAATGGGAAAATAAGCCAAAAATCAGCTCATCTTCACTTTTCAAGCTCAATAGTAAGTGCTCCCTACCCCCGTTTTTAATGTTCTTCGTATTTTCGAAATCCTGGTTGCTTACTCTCTCCATTTCTACCCATATTTTGTGTTAGGGTTCATGTTTTCAAAGTGACCCATGTGTGACATGTTTATTCTTTGATGTTTTTTTGAGGATTATGAAAGTTGGATGTGTGATAAACATCTTTTTCTAGGTGATTTTCATGAAAAACCCCTAAAAGGACCTTTTCGCAAAAGGTGTAAAATATGTGGTAGAAATGTGAAATAATGGAAAAATGTGGGCTGCCATAAGAGGAAAAAACATTCGGCTAGGCTTGGGTAATGTAGAAAATTCATGCATTTCATCATACGAGCCTAGGGACTAAATCGTAAATAATGTGAAAGGTTAGGGGCAAAACGGTCATTTTGTCTTGGGGTGAAATTTAGACTTGAAAGAATAATGTGAGGTATTAATGATTCACTTTTATTTTTATAGACCTTGAGGAACAAATTTCAGAGGTTGATCTACGAAAATGAAAGGTTTCGGAATAACCGAGACGCAAAACCGAAACAGATACCAGGTAAGTTCGAATAACTTTAAGTAAACTATTGATATGTCTAATTGCATGTTTTATGAATGTATGATAGTTGGTTATAATGATGGCATGAAAATCCATGAAATGTGTTAATAATAATGAAATTATAATAAATGTCCCGGTTGAAGTCAAAAAGGGAAATTCGATGGATAAACCATGGTTTACATGACCTGAGATCCTGCATGTGTTGTAGAAAAGGATTTAGCCCAGACAGGTAATCCGTTGATCTCAAATATAGAAAGGATCTAGCCTGGACAGGTGTTCCTTGAGTGATCTAGCCTCCCGAAGAATATGTGTGCATTGTGGATTTAGCCTGGACGGGTAATCCAATTAGGGTCTGAATTTAGCTTGGACTAGTAATTCAGATCCGAGCTCATTAAGGGTGTTTGTCACTATAACCGATTCAGCCTGGAATGGTAATCTCGACATCAACCTATGAGTTTACATTATAGGGGTTTATCCTGGACTAGTAATCCCACCGTATGATGTGAGGTTCGCCGGAGTGCGCACTTAAGATGATCGCTATTATGACTTGACGGTAAATGGATAATCCATCGAGACTTCCGAGAAACTCAACGGGATTAACATTATATATGAAATGAAAATGTTGGATGATGAGCTCATCTAAGAGAAATTACACGATGTATCGTTATGGAACTAACTTGTCGGTTTGAGTGCATGTGATAGGGAAACTATTTCATGCTTGTTGGTTTTATTGCCTAATATGGATACATACTAATTAATCGGTAAGTTTACTTTCCAGTTATTCGGGCTTACCAATCATGTAAATGCTTACCCCTCTCTTTTCCCTCTCTTACAGAGCTCATGGACTCGCGAAGATTGAGAGACGGTTGGAGAGTCAACACACTATCATCTTGTCTAGTTTTGGTATATAGATACTTTTATTTTATTGAATGGCATGTATAGGGCTTTTGTTATTTTGTTATATGTGTCATTTGATTAGCCAATATGAAGGCTTATAAAAGTATACATATTCACTTGTATACGGCCATGGAAATTGGCTTATTTTGGTGTAGGCTATGACCTACCAAGTTGTGCATGTTATGTTTCAATGTTTTTGTGATGATTAAATATGGTGTAATACAATTAGTCATATATAATATGACGAAATCACATGGGGTGGTTAGGCCATAATTTGGCAATGAGTTAAGATAATAAGCCAAGCTTAATTGAGTTACAAGTCATGGAAATCCTTAGTATAAAGGGGATAACCTAGCATGTATAAAAACCGATGAGATGAGGTTTACATGCAATGAAGCATATTAAGGTCATTTAAGAGTATAATTAGACCATGTCAAGTGTTATTGAAAACTATAAGTGGATATGCATATTAGAGGGTAACCAAAGGCTTGGAAAATAGCCTAACAAGGTTCACACGGGTGGACAAACGGGCGTGTGTCTAGGCCGTGTGTGACACACAGACCACCTCATAGGCGTGTGAAATGGCCGTGTGTCCCCTGTACCTAAAAATATTAAGTCAGAATGCATGGTAGTAAACACACAGGTAGAGACACGGCCGTGTGTCTCAACCGTGTGGAGGGGACGACCTAGCACACGGGCATGTGTCTTGGCCGTGTGCCCCTAAATGCATGTTGACGTCATAAATAGATTGCTCGTATTTTCAGACACAGGTGACCACACGGGAGTGTTTAGGCCGTGTAAAGGACACGGGCCAAGGACATGGGCGTGTGCTTGGCCGCGTGAAAACCCCTGTAAGTTTGAAATAGAAAATAAATTCGATTAATTTGACACGGTTAGGGGACACGGGCGTGTCCTAAAGCACACGGGTGTATGCATTGCCTCTACACAGCTGTGTGAGGCTTAACTTAAAAAAATTTCAAGAACTTTCTCAGGTCCTCGGTTTAGTCTCGGACCTTTCTCAACGTATGTTTTGGGCCGCGTAGGCCTATAATAGGGACACTAAGATGTTGTTTGATTGGGTTCAAATTGGAACGAAATTTTATAACCAGTATTTCCCGAAAATGTTCGAGTACATGTCTGGTAACGCCTCGTACTTGGTCCTGGTCTTAGGTACAGGTAAAGGGTGTTACATTTAGTGGTATCAGAGCTACGGTTTAGTCAATTCTAGGACTACCGTAGAGTGTATCGAGTTTAGCTATGCATGCCATTATATACATGCTAATAGTGTGATATCTCCTAATTATTTAATTGTCTTTGAATATAGTAAATGTCTTCCAATCAAGCACAATATGAGTCTGAAGGAGCTGAGAGCCATGCTCCAGCTTTCGTGGTGTTAGTAGAAGGCCTATGTCTAAAGGCCGGGAAGAGGCCAGAGCTGCCTTCTTTGACATGATGGATGAATGGTTTGGGGATTATTTGAGTAAGCGTCCCAATATACCATGACCTCCCCCACCCCTTAACTGACCTGATGAGGAAGTGCCATGAGGCATGGCACCTGTAAGAGTTGGTAAAGCCCGGGTGGACAAGCTTAGAAAGTATGGGGTTGAAAATTTTAAAGCTAAGATTGATGATGATGATGCTGAATGTGTCGAGTTCTGGCTCTAGAATACTACAAGAGTGTTGGATGAATTATCGTGCACACTTGAAGAGTGTTTAAAGTGTGTTGTATCACTCCTAAAGGATATTGTATACCACTGGTGGAAAACTGTATCTTTAGTAATGCCAAAGGAAACATTACTTGGGAATTTTTCCAAGCTGAGTTTAAGAATAAATATATTAGTCAAAGGTTCTTAGACTCGAAGCAAAAGGAGTTCCTGGAACTCAAACAAGGAAATAAGACTATAGCGGAACACGAAAGGGAGTTTGTAAGGTTAAGTCAGTATGCGACTGAGTGGGTTCAAACAGAGTCAGAAATGTGTAAATGCTTCGAGGAAGGTCTGAATGAGGAAATCAAGCTATTGATTAGGATTCTTGAGATACGAGAGTTTACTGCATTAGCTGATCGGGCTAAGAAGGCCGAGGAACTCAATAATGAAAGGAAGCAAGCTAAGAGAGAAGCTCGATTTGTGAACAAGAGATCTAGCGGTAAGATGCTCTCATTTACCACAAAGAAATCAATGAGCCAACATGAACGCTCCACCTCATCGGTATGATATTCGGATAGAGCAAGAGTCTCTAAACGACGTAATAAGAAGTCTTCCACCCCGATGGTGACAAGTGTAGGGAATGTAGATGAACAAATGTCGAACTGTAAAAGCTGCAATAAATTTCACTTCGGAGAGTGTCGAATGAAGGGCGGTGCATCCTATAGATGTGGTTCTCTTGACCACTTCCTTAGAGACTACCCAGAGCGAACCGATAAAGAGTTGGATGTAGCCCCAAAATCGAGTGCTCTCATTTCATGAGGTAGACCTCCGAGATATCCTAGAAGTGCTAGTGGTAGTCGAGTTGTGGCCAAAGACATTGCAAAATCAGAGGCTCGAGCCCTAGCAAGGATGTATGCAATACGCGCTCGAGAGGAAGCCTCTACTCCTGACGTCATCACGGGTACTGTTTCTCTTTTAAATACTTATGTTGTTGCCTTAATTGACCCAGGGTCAACACATTCATGCATTTGCATGATATTTGTGTCTAGTATGAATATATCCATTGAACCTACGAAATTTATGATTAGAGTGCCGAACCCATTAGGTAAGTCAGTCCTGGTTGATAAAGTCTGTAAGAATTGTCATTTGTCGATTCAGGGTCATTGCTTTTCAGCTAACCTTATGTTATTTCCATTTGATGAGTTTGATGTAAAACTTGGTATGGATTGGTTAGCCCTGCATGATGTAATTGTAAACTATGGTAGTAAGTATATTGAACTGAAGTGCCCAGATGGTGAGATTCTATGGGTTGATTCAAGAGAATTGGATACTCTGTCGGTTGTAATGACATCAATAGCTGCTCAAAGACATATGAGAAAGGGGTACGAAGCCTACCTTGCTTTTGTATTAAACACTAAGGAAACAGAATTGAAGATTGAGTCTGTACCAATAGTATGTGAATATCCAGATGTGTTCCCATAAGAATTACCCGGACTACCTCCTGATAGAGAGATAGAGTTTGGTATTGAATTAGTGCCAGGAACAGCTCCTATTTCTATTGCTCTGTACAGGATGGTACCAACCAAGTTGAAAGAGTTAAAAGCACAGTTGCAAGAACTGACGGATAAAGGTTTTGCAAGGCCGAGCTTTTTACCTTGGGGTGCTCCCGTATTGTTTGTAAAGAAGAAGGATGGTTCGATGAGGCTATGAATAGATTATCGGCAACTGAAAAAGGTGACTATTAAGAATAAGTATCCTTTTCCAAGAATTAATGATTTGTTCAATCAGTTGAGGGGAGCCACTGTGTTCTCTAAGAAAGACCTGAGATCCAGCTACTATTAGTTGCGAGTTAAGGAATCAGATGTGCCTAAAATAGCTTTCAGAATGAGGTATGGTCACTATGATTTCCTTGTCATGCCATTTGGGTTGACGAATGCACCGGCCATATTTATGGACCTAATGAATAGGATATTTCAGCCATACCTGGACAAGTTCGTTGTCGTGCTCATTGATGACATTTTGATTTATTCCAAGGATAAGACAGAGCATGCACAGCATATGAGAATTGTGTTGCAGACTTTACGGTAAAAACAATTGTATGCTAAGTTTAGCAAGAGTGAATTTTGGCTCCAAGAAGTAGGGTTCTTAGGTCATGTTGTTTTGAGTGATAGCATCTGAGTTGATTCAAGTAAGATCTCTGCCATCATTGAATGAAAATCACCTAAAAATTTAATCGAGGTTAGAAGATTTTTGGGCTTAGTCGGTTAGAATCGAAGATTTGCAAAAGGATTCTCCATGATAGCGACTCTAATGACATGGTTGCTACATAAAGACGTTAAGTATGAATAGATAGAAAAGTGTCAGCAGAGTTTCCAAAAGCTGAAGACATTGCTGACTGAAACTCCAGTTCTAGTATTGCCTGAGTCGGGAATAGAGTTTGTGGTTTACAGCAATGCATCCTTAAATGGACTGGGTTGTGTACTTATGCAAGATGGCAAGGTGATAGGCTATGCTTCGCGACAGTTGAAGCCACACGAGAAGAATTATCCGACGCACGACTTAGAGCTTGTCGCCATTGTTTTTGCCTTGAAAATCTAGAGGCATTACTTATATGGTGAGACTTGTCGTATATTCACAGACTACAATAGTTTGAAGTATTTTATGACTCAAAAAGAATGAATTTGAGACAGCGAAGATGATTAGAAGTAATTAAAGATTACGAACTGATCATCGATTATCACCTGGGAAAGGTGAATGTGGTCGCCAACGCGTTAAGTAGAAAATCTTTGTTTGCACTGAGGACCATTGATGCTCGATTGGCGTTTTTTAATGATGGTTCGATTTTGGCATAGCTAAGGGCTAGGCTGACATTTCTTTAGGAAATTTATGATGCTCAGATTGATGATAGTGTCCGGCAAGCTAAAAGAGCTCAATGTGAGTCGGGCAATGAATTAGATTTTCAGATTAGTCCTATGGATGCTTGATGTTTAGAGATAGAGTGTACCGAGGGACAATGAAATTATTTAGAAAATCTTGCAAGAGGCACATTATAGCTATTTGTATATCATCCGAGAAGTACCGAGATGTATAATGATTTGAAGAAAATGTACTAGTGGAGCAGCATGAAAAGAGACATCTCTAAATTTGTATCGAAATGCTTGATATGCCAGCAAGTCAAAGCTGAACATCAAGTACCTTCTGGTTTATTACAGCCTGTGATGGTCCCTGAATGGAAGTGGGATAGAATCATTATGGATTTCGTGACAAGATTACCATTGACTCCAAAAAAGAAAGATGTTATGTGGGTTGTGGTTGATACGTTGACAAAGTCGACTCATTTTACTCCGGTAAGGATAGATTATTCACTTGACAAGTTGGCTGACTTGTATATAACTGAGATTGTGAGATTACATTGGGTACCGTTATCGATTATTTCAGACAAAGGCCTGAGATTCACTTCGAGATTTTGGAAGAAGTTACAAGAAGCCTTGGGTACTAAGTTGAGTTTTAGTATAGCTATTCACCCACAGACTGATGGTCAGTCTAAACAGATGATTCAGATTCTTGAGGATATGTTGCGATGTTGCATCTTTAAATTTCAGGGCAGTTGGGAAAAATACCTGCCATTGGTAGAGTTCCCCTACAACAATAGTTTTCAAACGAGTTTGAAGATGGTGCCTTATGAGGCTTGTATGGCAGAAAGTGTCGAACTGCATTGTATTTGACAGAACTCAAGGAAAGTCAGATTCACAGAGTTGATCTAATCAAGGAAACTGAAGAAAAGGTTAAAGTGATACGTGACTACTTAAAAGTGGCATCGGATAAGCAAAAGTCATATGCTGATCTAAAATGAAAAGAGATTGAGTTCCAAGTCAGAGATAAAGTATTCTTGAAAGTATCTCCATGGAAAAAGGTATTAAGATTTGGACAGAAAGGCAAGTTGAGTCCGCGATTTATCGGACCATACAAGATCACTGAAATAGTTTGACCATTAGCCTACCGCTTGGCATTGCCACCAGAACTGGAAAAGATTCATGATGTATTCCATGTATCAATGTTAAGGCGATATTGATCAGACCCCTCTCATGTGATTTCACCAACGGAGATCAAAATTAGACAGGACATGACCTGTGGTGAAGAACCGGTAAAGATTCTAGCTCATGGAGTTAAATAGTTGAGAAATAAAGATGTCGCTTTGGTAAAAGTCTTACGGCATCAACATGGTGTCGAAGAGGATACATGGGAGCCAGAAGAAACCATGAGAAGCCAATATCTAAACCTGTTTATTGGTAAGACTTTCGAGGATGAAAGACCCTAAAGGGGGAGAAATGTACCATCCTGAAATAGGGCCTACCTGGAACAGTGGTTTCGAGACAAAAAATCCGACATTGAAATATTTATTTTATGATTATTATGAGGTCTAGAATATAATAATATGCATGTGTTAAAGCCTCATGAATAAATTCTATGAGCAAGGTGTCCAATTGGAAAATAAGGACCAAATTGAATAAAGTGCAAAACTTTGATTCTAGAAGCAATTTTTATGAAATTGCTTTCAATTATTAATTAGAAGTCTTTAAAGAGCAATTTGCCCAATTTCTAAGTTTTTGGACAAAAATAGGCATGTATGGATAAAATTTGAAAGAAAAGGTTTAAGGGCATTTTGGTCATTTGGCTAATTAATGAAATAAAATGGGAAAATAAGCCAAATATCAGCTCATCTTTTCCACCTTGCTGCCAAAATTTGAGAGCCACCATAGCTAGGGTTTCTTTACTTTTCAAGCTCAATAGTAAGTGCTCCTAGCCCCGTTTTTAATGTTCTTCGTATTTTTGAAATCCAGTAGCTTACTATCTCCATTTCTACCCATATTTTTAGTTAAGGTTCATGTTTGCAAAGTGACCCATGAATGGATGTTTTATGGAGGAATATGAATGTTGGATGTGTGGTAAACATCTTTTTCTAGGTGATTTTCATGAAAAACCCCTAAAAGGACCTTTTTGCAAAAGGTGTAAAATATGTGGTAGAAATGTGAAATAATGGAAAAATGTGGGCTGCCATAAGAGGAAAGAACATTCGTCTAGGCTTGGGTAATGTAGAAAATTCATGCATTTCATCATACGAGCCTAGGGACTAAATCGTAAATAATGTGAAAGGTTAGGGGCAAAATGGTCATTTTGTCTGGGGGTGAAATTTAGACTCGAAAAGAATAATGTGAGGTATTAATGATTCATTTGTATTGTTATAGACCCCGAGCAATAAATTTCGAAGGTCGATCGAGGAAAACGAAAGGTTTCAAAATAACTGAGACGCAAAACCGAAACGGATACCAGGTAAGTTCGAATAACTTTAAGTAAACTATTGATATGTCTAATTGCATGTTTTATGAATGTATGATAATTGGTTATAATGATGGCATGAATATCCATGAAATGTGTTAATAATAATGAAATGATAATAAATGTCCCGGTTGAAGTCAAAAAGGGAAATTCGATGGATAAACCATGGCTTACATGACTTGAGATCCCGCATGTGTTGCAAAAAAGGATTTAGCCTGGACGAGTAATCCATTGATCTCAAATATAAAAAGGATCTAGCCTGGACAGGTGTTCCTTGAGTGATCAAGCCTCCTGAAGAATATGTGTGCATTGTGGATTTAGCCCAGACGGGCAATCCTATTAGGGACTGAATTTAGCCTGGACTGGTAATTCAGATCCGAGCTCATTAAGGGTTTTTGTCACTATAAGGGATTTAGCCTGGACTCATAATCCTGACATCACCCTATGAGTTTACATTACGGGGGTTTAGCCTGGACTGGTAATCCCGCCGTATGATGTGAGGTTCGCGGGAGTACGCACTTAACATGATCACTCTTATGACTTGACGGTAAATGGATAATCCATTGAGACTTTCTAGAAACTCAACGGGATTAACATGAGATATGAAAATGAAAATGTAGGATGATGAGCTCATCTAAGAAAAATTACATGGTGTATCGTTATGGAACTAACTTGTCGGTTTAAGTGCATGTGATAGGGAAACTATTTCATGCTTGTTGGTTTTATTGCCTAATATGGATGCATGCTAATTAATTGGTAAGTTTACTTTCCAGTTATTTGGGCTTACTAAGCATGTAAATGCTTACCCCTCTCTTTTCCCTCTCTTACAGAGCTCGTGGACTCTAGAAGATTGGGAGACGGTTGGAGAGTCAACACACTATCATCTTGTCTAGTTTTGGTATATAGATACTCTTATTTTATTTAATGGCATGTATAGGACTTTTGTTATTTTGTTATATGTGTTATTTGATTAGCCAATTTGAAGGTTTATAAAAGTATACATATTCACTTGTATATGGCCAAAGAAATTGGCTCATTTTAGTGTAGGCTATGACCTACCAAGTTGTGCATGTTATGTTCCCATGTTCTTATGATGATTAAGTATGGTGTGATACAATTAGTCATATATGATATGACCAAATCACATGGGCTACAGTTTGGCAATGAGTT
Source organism: Gossypium hirsutum (assembly GCF_007990345.1). NCBI lineage: Eukaryota > Viridiplantae > Streptophyta > Magnoliopsida > Malvales > Malvaceae > Gossypium > Gossypium hirsutum. Next base: position 48,067,539 of record NC_053430.1, on the reverse strand, counting down.
AAGATAACGAGCCAAGCTTAATTGAGTTACAAGTCATAGAAATCCTTAGTATAAAGGGGATAACCTAGCATTTATAAAAACCGATGAGATGAGGTTCACATGCAATGAAGCATATTAAGGTCATTTAAGAGTATAATTAGACCATGTCAAGTGTTATTGAAAACTATAAGTGGATATGCATATTAGAGGGTGACCAAAGGCTTGGAAAATAGCCTAACAAGGTCCACACGGGTTGATACAAGGGCGTGTGTCTAAGCCTGGGCATGTGAAATGGCCGTGTGTCACCTACACCTAAAAATATTAAGTCAGAATGTATGGTAGTAAACACACGAGTAGAGACACGGTCGTGTGTCTCCACTGTGTGGAGGGCAAGGCCTAGCACACGGGCGTGTGTCTTGGCCGTGTGCCTCTAAATGCGTGCTGACATCATAAACAGAATGCTCAAGTTTTTGGACATAGGCGACCACACGGGTGTGTCTAGGCCGTGTGCTTGGCTGTGTGAAAACCCTTGTAGATTCGAAATAGAAAATAAATTAAATTCATTTGACACAGGTAGGGGACACGGGTGTGTCCCATAGCACACAGGCGTGTGCATTGCCTCTACATGGGCGTGTGAGGCTTAACTTAGAAAATTTTTCAAAAACGTTCTCAGGTCTTCAGTTTAGTCTTGGACCTTTCTCAATGTATGTTTTGGGCCCCGTAGGCCCATAATAGGGACACTAAGATGTTGTTTTATTGGGTTCAAACTGGAATGAAATTTTATAACCCGTATTTCCCAAAAATGTTCGAGTACATGTCTGGTAACGCTTTGTACTTGGTCCTGGTCTCGGGTACGAGTAAGGGGTGTTACACACTATTTCTGGAAGATAGAGACCTTGGAATGGATGAACGCCACACTTTAACAAGTGATAAGTTCAAGAAAAGACGGGATTGATGCCACAAGGAACACTTGATAAGTCAATTCAATCTAAGGAGAACAAAGAGAGTATGAACATTCACAAAGTAATATGATAGTATAAAATTCATCAAAAGTTCTTTACAATCAATTTTGAACAAATATTTATAGCTGAGTACATTGGCTAGCCGAATGGTTATTGAGTGAGCTGAATGGATAGCACATTGAAGCTAGAAAAAGGCTGGAAACTTCCTTGAAGTTTTTTCAACATCCCTAGAAGCCTCTTAGCATGAAAAAAACAAATGGTCAGCTTCTAGATGGTGAGTATTCAACTGAGCATTAATTTGGCATCGTAGAGAGCAGAATAGCCTTGTCTATATTTGACCAAAGGAATGCATTGAGCTAGGATACTCCAATGGACAACACCATTCAGCTGAATTTTTAGTGAAGAGATGTGGCTGATGAAATCTTCAAGGCGTAACTAGGAGAGATTAATTAGCTGTAGCTGGAAATTAAATTCATTCAAAGGCTGTTGAGCTACACGAACAACCACCTAAAAAGAGATGATCTTCAGCTCCCTTGCTAGCTGAATTCATGCATATGAGCTGCACATTAAAACAGAAAATTAAATACCTTTAAGACATTAAAAATCGACAGCTCAAAGATTGCTTTAATAAACTTAATTCGGCTGGACGCATTGATTAACAGCAGCTAATAAATCTGTCTTTATCTAAACATATTAAAATTAACTATTATTTATGAATGAACTTGAGACACATTTAAACACATTTAACTTTAACTATTATTCCAGAATTGAACACATTTATTTGGACTTAACAAATTAAACTAACTTATTAATTTATTTTAAATGAACATAGGCGCATAAAAACAATATTCTAGCTGAATGAGATAAATGCAATTCGATGTGAGCTCTATGGAGCTAGGCTGAACAAAATTAGCTTGCAAGACATTACACACTAAGCTTGGTGTGCTGGAATAGCAATGGTCAGTCACTTGTTCATATCTCGATACAGCTCCTTGAAACCTCTTAGCTCAGGCTCGAGTGATTGGTCCCATAAGTAGCTCCAATGGTTCGACAACTAGCTCCTTGGCTAAGCTCGCATCATTCCCCCTCTTTAAGCCAATTTTCCCTCAAATCGTCACCTACATCAAAAGGGGAAAGATCATCAATATTAAAGCAAGAACTAACTCCATACTCACCGGGTAAGTCCAATTTGTAAATGTTATTGTTGATCTGCTTCAAAACTTGAAATGGACCATCACCCATTGGTAGGAGTTTTGACCTCCATTGTTCGGGAAATTTTTCCTTGCGCATATGGATCCAAACCCAACCACCGGGTTCGAATACGACTCGTTTGCACCCTTTGTTTGCTCCACGAATATATTGCTCAGTTCTTTTCTCGATATTTTCTTTGACTTTCTTATGAAGCTGTTTGACAAAATCAGCTTTCCTTTTGTCGTTTACATGTACTAAATGATTAGAAGGCAGGGAACTAAATCAAGAGGAGTTAAAGGATTGAAGCCGTATACCTCCTTAAAAGTAGAATGCTTAGTAGCTTAGTGAACCGTTTGGTTATACTCAAAATCTATGTGTGGCAAGCATTTCTCCCACGACTTTAGATTTTTCCTTACGATGGCCCGTAGTAAGGTCGATAAAACTCAGTTGACTACCTCTGTTTGGCCATCCGTTTAGGGGTGGCACGTTATCGAGAACAATAACTTGGTGTCTAGCTTTCCCCACAAGGTCCTCCAAAAATGGTTGAGGAACTTGGTATCTCGATCGAAAACAATGGTATGGGGTAGTCCATGCAGTCAGACGATTTCCTTGAAAAACAAATTAGTAATATTAGTAGCGTCATCAGTTTTGTGACAAGCAAGGAAATGGTCCATTTTAGAAAAACGGTCTACAACAACAAAAATTGAATCTCTTCCGTGCTTAGTTCTAGGAAGCCCTAGAATGAAGTCCATAGATATGTCTATCCACGGTGCATCCGGTATTGGTAAAGGTGTATACAACCCATGGGGTTTGATGCGCGACTTTGCTTTCTTACAAGCAATACAACGGTCACATTTTTTTATCACGTCACGTTTCATTTTTGGCCAATAAAAATGTTCTTGTAATATGGCCAAGGTTTTGGCTACTCCAGCGTGTCCCATAAGTCCTCCGCTGTAGGCTTCATTAATAAGTACTTCTCGAACAGAACCTTAGAGTACGCACAATTTACCTTCACGGAATAGGTAACCATCGTGCTGATAATACTTTTCATGAGTACCTCGCATACAAAGCTTATACATCACACCAAAATTAACATCAGTTTTATAAAGATCTTTCAAATATTCAAAACCAAGCAGTTTGGAATCCAATTGATTGATAAGAGCATGCCTTCGTGATAACGCATCGGCAACGATGTTTTCTTTACCTTTCTTGTATTTAATCACGTAAGGGAACAATTCCAAAAACTCCACCCACCTGGCATGACGCTTGTTCAACTTGGTTTGTCCCTTGAGGTGCTTTTAAGGCCTCATGATCCGTATGAATGACAAACTCTTTAGGCCAGAGGTAATGTTGCCAAGTCTCCAAGGCCCGAATCAAAGCATACATCTCTTTATCATATGTAGGATAATTGAGAGTAGCTCTATTGAGTTTCTCACTAAAGTAAGCAACATGTCATCCTTCTTGTGTCAAAATCGCTCCGACTCCAATTCCTAAGGCATCACATTCAACTTCGAATGTTTTGCTAAAATTACGTAATTACAATAGAGGAGTGTTAGTTAAACAATCCTTGAGCTTATTAAATGAAATTTCTTGCTTATTAGTGAAATTGAAAGGAGAGTTTTCTTTGTGATACTTGTCAAGGGGGCGGCTATGGTACTAAAATTGGGCACAAACCATCTATTAAAACTTCCTAACCTGTGAAAACTCCATACTTGGCCAATGTTTGTAGAATGTGGCAAATCTTGAATTGCTTGGATTTTCTCTTGATCAACTTCTAGGCCATTGGCGCTCACTACAAATCCTAGAAACACAACCTTATCAGTACAGAAAGAACACTTCTTGAGATTAGAATAGAGTACCTCCTTTCACAGAACTTCTAACACCGCATGCAAATGCTAAACGTGGTCTTCCAAGGACTTGCTATATATCAAGATATCATCAAAGTAAACCACGCAATACATGATTCATCAATCTCATAAATGTACTAGGAGCATTAGTAAGACCGAATGGTATTACCAACCATTCGTACAGACCGTATTTAGTCTTGAATGTGGTTTTTCATTCATCTCCTTCCCCCATGCGAATCTGGTGGTAGATGCTCTTTAAGTCAATTTTGAGAATAGTTGCGCTCGACTTAACTCATCGAGCATATCATCGAGACGGGCCTATATTTCATAGTGATCTTATTGATGGCGCGGCAATCAATGCACATTCGCCATGATTCATCCTTTTTAGGCACTAGTAAGATGGGTACCGCACAAGGACTCAAACTTTCTCGGATGTAGCCCTTCGCCATCAATTCAGCAACTTGTTTTTTCAATTCTTTTGTCTCCTCGGGGTTACTCTGATAAGCTGGTCGGTTAGGTATCGTCGCTCTGGGCACAAAATTAATTTGATGCACAATGCCTCGAATTGGTGGCAAGCCACTCGACACGTTATCTGGCAATATATCTTCAAATTCCTAGAGCAAAGAAACAACAAGAGATGGCAATGTGTTTTCAATTTCGTTAGTCTCAAAAAGACATTCTTTGTACATAAGTACAAGAATGGGTTGTTTCAACAAGAGTAACTTCCGAACCTCTCTTTTCCTCACTAAGACACTTATTTTTTTACTCTCACTCTCATTTTATCTTTCTCTTTCCTCTCGATGTAACACCCTCACCCGTATCCAACGTCGGGACAGGGTTCAAGGCGTTAACGGACTTAAACATTCACAACAACACATAACATATTACCAACCATGCATGGCAAACAAGCATATGCACAGACATAACATAAATAGCTAGATTTATAAGTCAGAATCATTAGGTCACTAAAGTCCAATATATTTGGCCAAATTATAATAACATATTTTATAAAACTCGGTCCCTATACGTGCCACTCACTTGATAATTCCAGCATATGTGTTTATATTGTCAAGGTGTTGGCTTGATAGTGTGATGCTGCCTCCGATGATCTCCAACCCTGAGCTAACCTGACAACACTAAAAGAAATGGAAAGGAGGGGGTAAGCTTTATGCTTAGTAGGCTCGCATGAAATAATAATAAGCAATTTACTAACATGCTTTCCATAGTAAAACTAACCCAATTGTAAATTTACACATGTTCTGGTTAAGCTGCTTTCTTAAGTCACAGTCACTAAATCATTTATATCTAGAGTTAAGAAACTCCAAATTAAGATCTATAAATTTTTCTAGAAACTAGACTCATATATCTTTCCACCATAAAATTTTCAGAATTTTTGGTTCAGCCAATAAGTATAGTTTATTATTCAAAGTCTCCCCTGTTTCGCTGTTTGACAGCTTCGACCTTTCTTCACTAAAATTTATTTATCTCATAGTACAAGACTTGGATGATGTTCCCATTTGTGTTTATTAAAGGTAGACGCATAAAATATTCTAAGCATATAAATTATAACCCATAATTATTTTTATACAATTATTAACAATTTTTCCAAGTCAAAACAAGGAATCTCGAATTCATTTTGACTTTTGACACTGTCTCACAAAAATTAGAATATCACATAATATACAACTCTTTTGCTCCCCTTGTTTCTTTTATGTGAAAATAGACTCATTAAGATTTAATTCCATAATTTATTTGAAATTTAATTGAACTTACACAATGTTTTGTGAATTTTCAAAGTCACACAACTGCTACTGTCCAAGATTATTTTACTACTAAAATTCACTCGTATATAATTTCACTTAATCCATTTTGTCTTATCGAAGTTCACTCAAATATCGAGCATATTGCTAAAAATTTTCTTAAGCATATACCTACAGTTATTCATCATATAATCATGTTCACATGTATTTTTACTTAATTGATTTTCCCGTTGAACTCTTTAGAATAATAATTGATACTCAATTGCCTACACATATTTTCACACTTGTAGCCAAAGCTATCTGGAACGCATAGTAGCCTGCACTTAGTACTACACATGTGACCAATTATTCGGTACACGTAGTAGCCTGCACTTAGTACTACACACGTGACCTAACCATCTGATACACGTAGTAGCCTGCACTTAGTACTACACACGTGATCGAAGTTATCGGGTACGCATAGTATCTTGCAATTAGTACTACACATGCGACCAATAATCTGGTACACATAGTAGCTGCACTTAGTACTACACACGGGACCTCACAATAGATCATTCGTATCGTTTCTATTCTGAAGGCTCAACCGGGAAATTCCTCACTTTCCAACATGTTACAATTTATTCATAGTCCTTTTATAATTTACAATTTACAACAAATAATCATTCTATAGGCAGCCACATTTCATATGATAACAAAATATAATAAATAAAAAGAATCGATAAATTATTTACGTACAAACTTACCTCGGATCCAAAAATGGCAATTTACCATTCTAGTCCATAACTTGTATTTTCCTGATTTAAGCCCAAATCTCGATTTCCTTGATCTATAATATCACATTTAGCCTACTAATTAGTCACACTATTCATATGGGTCCAAAAATCATATTTTAAAAATTTCATTTTGACCCCTAAACTTTTACATATTTGCACTTTTTCCCCAAGGTTCGAAAATTAAACTTCTTCCTATTTTCTTATGTTTTATGACATGCTGATCATTTTTTCCTTCTATAGAAACATCAAATTCTCACTCTAACATGTACTTATGAACATTAGGTATTTTTACCGATTATACCGTTTTACTCGTTTTCACGTAAAATCGTTTAGCAAATGTTGTTTAACACAATTTCAAGCTTCATATTCTACCATTAAACATCAAAATACATGCATACAATTCATGGGTAATTTTTTAAACATAAATCCTAGCTCAAAATAATGGTAGAAATGAGCAGATCATTTTACTGGGATTTCAAAAATACATAGAATATTAAAAACGGAGCTCAGAATCTCTTACTATTAAGCTTGGAAGCTTGACCAAACCCTAACCATGGCTTCTCTTGGTACATTCTACTGTAGCAAGAAGAAAGGGACAGATTTGGAGTTTAAAATTTGTCTTTTAATTCATTTTACCCTCAAATGACCAAAATGCCCTTTTTACTATTCTTTCAAATTTTACCCAATCAAGGCCATTTTTGTCCAACAAGTTATAAAATGGTTTAATTATCATTTAAGTACCTCCCATTTAAATTTTCATAAAAATTTGATAACTCTAACATATAGAACTCAACTTTTGAACTTTTTACAATCTAGTCCTTTTTACTAAATTGAGTGCCCAAACGTCGAAATTTTCGAACGAAATTTTCACGAAATCATTTCGTGAAATTATAGACCATAAAAATATAATAAAAATGAAATTTTCCTCATCGAATTTGTGGTCCCGAAACTATTGTTCCGACTAAGCCCAAAATTAGGATGTTACACTCGAGATTTCAAGTCATTTTTTCATTCTTTCCTCTCTTTTTTTCCACTTTCTTTTCTTTTTCACTTTTTTTTGTTCTTTTGATTTTGATTTTTATACAAATTGTTTCATTTTTACTTGATATTCATAAACTTGCTTCGGGGTTAGTGGTGCTAAAGTGACATTCTTTCTGAGGTGCTTGAACATGTATTGGTTTGTATACCTGTCATGGATCACACGTCGGTCGAATTGCCATGGACACCCCAATAGAAGGTGTCCCACGTGCATTGTAACACCCCAAACCCAGTCTGGACGTTATGTCCGTTCTTTATTTAACCTCTTTATGTGACCTTAAGATACGTTTATTCATCTTCAAAATCTAAGTCGTTTGTGAAAAGTGAATCATATTAAGTTGTTATTAATTTTAAAACATTATTTCTTGTGGAAGCTTTAAAACATGTTGAGTGAACGTGGTTTTTGAAAAACATTTGTATTTTTGAAAACTCGCATCCTACTACTAGTTGAAATAAATCAAAATAAATAAAACCCCAAAATTAAAGGTTAAAAATTAAGAGGCCTTATTACAAAAATAAATTACCCCAAATAAAATTACTTATAATTTAAACCCAATAAGAAAGTTCATGCAGTTGTGTGGCCACCTTTGAGTCCCTCGCAGCATTGACCCGCCTAAGCCTGAGGATTACCTGTACAGTTAAATAGATGGGTGAGTTATGGAAACTCAGTGCGTAATCCCATATCAACACCAAATAGTGAGCATAAACAGTCTGGGCCTAAGCCCAATTCAATAACAGTTCAGTTTCAGTTAGGGCCTTAGCCTATTAAAATATCACTATCAGTGTGGGCCTTAGCCTATTTCAGTGTCGATAACAATGCAGATATGCAATCAGAAATCCTACCCAACCAGCCTCTACACTCCATTCCATCCAGCCCTACACTCTATGCGGGGATAAAATCAACCCAACCATCCTTACACTCCAAAATAGCATCGGTTGCGGCACTAAACAGTAATTGTAGTAGAGCTGCCAGTATAGTACACTTCCTCCAATCATAATAAATACATCCCCATGCAACATATCATAATATCATGCATGTATGCAATATATAAAAAATGGCATGCTCAATCAGTCATACATCTCCTAAGGGCATAATAGTCATTTTACCTCATAGGGACATAATAATCATTTATCAATTTGGGGTCTAGGTATACTTACTGACCCAACAGTAGGTCCATAGTCGTCTCGGGCGACCCGTGCAACCTTTAGCAGTTAAACAATGAAAATGAGCCCATGGCCCATATTACGGGCCAATGTTGGCCCACGAAGCCTAGAAATGGCCTTGGCCATGTGGATTACACAACCTAGCCCAATATTCACCACACGTCTGTGTGGTTTACCCGAGTGGGGCCCACATGGCCTAGTTCGGCCCAAAATGGCCTCGGCCCATGAAATCACTCATGGATGGCTTCAACGTTCATACGCCCTTGTTTAAGCATTAGGACTACTACACGAGTGAGCACACACCTGTGTGGTGTTATCGATACTTATCTTGGCTTTTGCCGATTTATGAATAGAGATAGTGTTTTTACACACCTTATTCTCGAAAACATGTGAATCACCCACGAGCACCAAAACCTGCCTTGATTGACTGAATATGGCTTAGCCTATTAAAAACATCGCAAGAGATCGCTTACAACCCTTAAAGACTACTTGCACTCCAATTGCAACTTGTTAACTATTACCATACACGCAAGTAATTTGAACCAAATGTATAGAAACGTACCAAATGTGAAAACCTAGAATAGGAGATGAAAGTGATCGGCCTACCCCCAAAAGCACACATTTGAACCGAGGCACAAGATGTAACAATCGCACCTCTAGCAGTAATCGGCAGAGAAAAGAAGTTGTTAGATGGAAGGCTATCACGGCAAAGAGTGACAGAAAGAGAAAGAGGAAGTAAATGAATAGTTTGTAGTTACCACTAAAATCGACAGAGAGCAATGAAGAATCGGCACAGTAAGGATGAAATAAGAAGTAGTATTTGTGACAACCCAAATTAGACCCTGGTCGGAATGTGGTTTCGAGACCACATTACCGAGCCAAAAATTTATTTTCGTGTTTTAATCGCATAAATTGTTGTGTGACAGTGAATATATGAGAAATTAAATGCTTAATATTAGCATTAGGATTGTGAATTAATTCAAAAAGGACCTAGTTGACGAAGTTAGAAAAGATGATAGATGAATTATAAGGATTAATTAATAATAGGGTGAGGAAGCATGGCTTTGCATGTCAAATTGCCCATAAAATTCATGGTGGCCGGCCAAGGAGTGATGATGCTCCACTCATTCTAATTTAATATGTTTCTTTGGTGAACAAATGATGGGATAATAATAGAAAAGGGAACAAAAAAAAATGGGTGTCATACTTGCCATCTCCTAGCCGAAAAACCAAGAAAAAGAAGAGTGTTCATGTTTTCTTTCTTTTGCAATTGTTCTAACTAGAGGAAGAAGAGGAAGCAAGATTCGACCAAGGTGGTCCTTTAGACCAAGGTATGTTCAATGATATTTTTGGAAGCTTACACAACCTTTGGGGTGATGAGTCTAGATTCTATCTATTCCATGGTTGGATTTGGGGTTGTTGGAGAGATAGGATTCGGCTAAGGAGTTTAAAAATAAAAGCTAGTTGATACCTTGATGCTATTAGCATGCTAGTTATATGGATGTGTTAAGTTGCTTGTTATGTTAGCATGAAAGTTGAAAATTGTTAAGCTATTTTGTTGGAGGTGCCGAACTTAGGACTAGGAAGAGAATGAGTATTCGGCTAACATAGTGGAAAGGTGGTGTTGCCGATTGCTAGATTTAGATTAGGGGAGTGGCTATAATGGGCATTAAGATGTGGAACTTAAGAAATGTAGTTATATGTGGACTTACATGATGTTACAAATAGATGTGAAAATATGCTAGATTAGGAAAACTCGATTAAGTGTTCATGAGATGAAATTAGGTGTTTAAATGATGTTATAGTTGACATTGTACATGTATACATGCATTTCGGCCATGGTCTTTGCTTGAATTTGAGATTTGTAATGTGATTTTCCTAAATTGTCTATGAATTTTTGGTTGTTGATTCCATGGTAATGGTATATTGAATCCATGAAAATTTAGTAAGGTTGCATTCGGCAACTTGCTTGGAATTAAAAATTGATGTCTAAGCTTAGGTGATTTCGATGATGATATATATATATTCATAAGTATATTTAGTTGATTCGGCTTTGGTAGTTGCATGAGGTTATTAGCCGAATATACTAATATACATATACATGTGAAATTGGATTGTAAATATTTAGCAAGGTGGTTAAACTAGTTAAATTATTGATTTAGCTCAAGGAGTTAAAGGAGGTGAATCGAGCAAAGGCAAAGAAAAGGTTATCGAGTAGCCGAGTTGGAACCGTCTTACCCAACACGAGGTAAGTCATTAAGCATGTAGTTGGTATTATTTCAAATGGTCATAATGTGTATGTATTGATGCTGATTGGAATGAATAAATATACATATATATATATGCATGTACGTATGTGATGATGAAATTGTTGAATGAAAGAAAAGAGGTAAGATGTACTGAGTTGTTGATCTCGGCACTAAACGTGCGGGATGACCATTTATGACCATGAGATTGGCGCTAAGTGCGCGGGATTAAATTGTACAGCACTAAGGGTGCGATTTGACTATGTTGCACTAAGTGTGCGAAATGAATATGATGCACTAGGTGTGCGAATTGACCATGCGGCACTAAGTGTGCGAGTTTGACTATGTAGCACTAAGTGTGCGATTTTATTACGTAGCACTAAGTGTGTGAGTTGATTATATAGCACTGAGTGTGCGGGCTCAACATACATTCGTGAATCATTATGGACACTATGTGTTCGACACTATTGAGTCGATCGCGGACAGCGGATGGGGTAAGTGTCTTGAGTACGTGGCTAATAGGTGCTATGCTTATACTTGGTGTTGAGCTCGGTAAGTTCGAACCTATGTGACAAATATACTTGAAGTCACGTACATAGAATTTATCGTAGGATGGGTGAAAGGCCGTATAGTTGTTTGATTGTAACGAAAATAAATCGATTTATGAAAATACTTCAATGTCCTATTGATGAGTATATAGAATGTGAATGCATGAATTGATATGAAATTGAATCGATAGGTTGGAGGAACTATGGTATGGTTCGGTATGGATGGAGTAAATTGTCTCGATCCATTTTGTTTCCTCTTGTGATAATGTTATAGACAGATTGGGTAGTGTCTGGAAAATAAATTTTATAAGGGGTTAAAGTCAGTTAACACCTCGTGATCGACTTTGGTGTCGGTTTCGAGTTCGGGGTGTTACATTTGATTGGTATCAGAGCTATGGTTTAGTCGGTTCTAGGACTACCATAGCACGTATGAGTCTAGCTATACATGCCATAATGTTAATGTTTAAAAGGGTGATGACTTCTGACGGTTGAAATGTTTTTGTTTTGATTAGTAAATGGATCCCGGTGAAGAAAGAACCCTAGCGGATGACGTTGAGAGCTTAGCGGCTGCTCCTGCACAAGGGACGCCGCCTGTTGAACCTCAGTCGTCTGCGAATAATCAAGGTGAGGGGGCTAAACAAGCCTTCTTTACCATGATGAATGAGTGGGTCGCGCAATATGCCCGAACCAACCCGGCTGTCCAACAATTCCCAAATTTGAATAATCCACCCCAAGAGCCTGTAATGCCATCAGTCGCTGATCCTGTGAGGCTGAGTAAGCCACCTGTAGACTTGATTAGGAAGCGTGGGGCCGAGGAGTTCAAGGCCATAGTAACTGATGATGCCGAAAGGGCCGAGTTCTGGCTTGATAACACCATTCGGGTGTTCGATGAATTGTCATGCACACCCGACGAATGTTTAAAATGTGCTGTATCTTTGTTGCGAGACTCAGCCTACTATTGGTGGAGGACCTTGATTTCCATAGTCCCGAACGAGCGAGTAACTTGGGACTTCTTTCAAACGGAATTCCGGAAGAAATTTATTAGCCAATGGTTCATTGATCAGAAGCGTAAGGAGTTCTTGGAACTCAAGCAAGGCCGTATGACTGTATCCGAATACGAACATGAATTCGTAAGACTCAGTAGGTATGCCCGGGAGTGTGTAGCTGATGAGGTTGCTATGTGCAAAAGATTCGAGGAAGGATTGAATGAAGATTTAAAGCTACTAATGGGTATTTTGGAAATAAAAGAATTCGTAACACTAGTCGAACGAGCCTGCAAGGCGGAAGAACTTGGAAAGGAGAAGAAGAAGGCTGAATTTGAAGCTAGAGATTATCGTAAAAGATCGACGGGTAAAGCTCCGTTCTCAGCTGTAAAGAAGTTCAGGGAGGACATTAATAAGTCGAGGGCAACTGCGGGAATTTCCATCAGGGCAAGACCATCGATGGGCTCCCGAGCTACTTCGGTAGCTAGTGTGGGCAATAATCGTCACGAGAAAAACCTGAATGTCCCCAATGTGGAAGACGACACCTAGGTGAATGTTGGGGCAAGTCTACTAACAGGGCCTGTTACGGATGCGGTTCGAAGGACCACTTCATTAGAGATTGCACGGAGCTGGATGAGAAGAATAAGATTCAAGGTGCAAGACCTAGTGGAGTGACATCTAGAGGTAGACCACCGAGAATTTCAGGAGGCAGGGGTGGTAGTCAGAGGGGGGCCTCTGATACGGCCGATCGCGCCGAGAACCGTACTCCTGCTAGAGCATATGCCATTCGCGCACGAGAGGAGGCATCCTCCCCCGACGTCATCACTGGTACCTTCACTCTCTTTGATACTAATGTGATTGCATTGATTGACCCTGGCTCTACTCATTCATATGTATGCGAAACCTTAGCATCCAGTAAGACTCTACCTATTGAGTCTACTAAGCTAGTAATTCGAGTGTCAAACCCTTTGGGTCAATGCGTACTTGTTGATAAAGTGTGTAAGAGATGCCCTCTAATAATCCGAGAATCCTGTTTTCCGGCCGATTTGATGCTTTTGCTTTTCGACGAGTTTGATGTTATTCTTGGTTTGGATTGGTTAACCGCGCATGATGCGGTTGTGAATTGCAAAAGCAAGACTATCGATTTGAGGTGCGCGAATAACGAAATAATCCGAGTTGAGTCTGCGGACTTAAGGGGGTTGCCAGCTGTAATATCAGCAATGTTGGCCCAGAAATATGTAAGGAAAGGGTGCGAAGCATACCTCGCGTATGTACTTGTTGACAAGGAGTTAGAAAAGAAACCCGAGTCGGTGCCGGTGGTTTGTGAATACCCGGATGTTTTTCCTGAAGAGTTACCGGGTTTGCCACCTGTTCGGGAAGTAGAGTTTGGAATTGAGCTTGTACCTGGAACTACGCCAATTTCGATCGCTCCGTATCGTATGGCACTAACCGAGTTAAAAGAGTTGAAAGCTCAGTTGCAAGAATTGACGGATAGAGGTTTCGCTCGACCGAGTTTCTCACCTTGGGGTGCACCAGTATTGTTCGTGAAAAAGAAGGACGGAACCATGAGGTTGTGCATTGACTATCGTCAACTGAATAAAGTGACGATAAAGAATAAGTATCCGTTACCGCGTATTGATGATCTGTTCGATCAATTAAAGGGAGCATCAGTGTTTTCAAAGATAGATTTGAGATCGGGTTATTATCAGTTGCGGATTCGAGATTCGGACGTACCCAAAACTACTTTCAGAACGAGGTATGGTCACTACGAGTTCTTAGTGATGCCGTTCGGGCTCACTAATGCCCCTGCGGTGTTTATGGATTTGATGAATCGGATCTTCAAGCCGTATTTGGATAGGTTCGTAGTTGTGTTTATTGATGACATCTTGGTCTATTCAAGAGATGAGACCGAACATGCTGAGCATCTGAGGCAAGTGTTGCAAATTTTGCGGTATAAGCAGTTATATGCTAAGTTCAGTAAGTGTGAGTTCTGGTTAAGAGAGGTTAGCTTCTTGGGTCATGTGGTATCCGCATCGGGTATTCGAGTTGACCCGAGCAAAATTTCAGCCATACTTAACTGGAAGCCTCCGAGAAATGTTACCGAAGTCCGGAGCTTTCTAGGGCTCGCCGGTTATTACCGACGATTTGTCAAAGGTTTCTCGATGATAGCCACACCAATGACGAAGTTGCTTCAAAAGGATGTTAAGTTCGAATGGACGGAGAAATGTCAGAAAAGCTTTGATCAACTGAAAACTCATTTGACTGAAGCTCCAATTTTGGTGCAACCCGAATCGGGTAAAGAGTTTGTCGTTTATAGTGACGCATCCCTACTTGGGTTGGGTTGCGTATTGATGCAAGAAGGTCGAGTTGTGGCCTATGCGTCGAGACAATTGAAGCCACACGAGAGAAATTATCCGACCCATGATCTCGAACTAGCCGCCATTGTGTTTGCATTGAAAATATGGCGACATTATTTGTTTGGTGAGAAGTGCCATGTGTTTTCGGATCACAAAAGTCTCAAATATTTGATGACTCAACGAGACTTGAATCTGCGACAAAGACGTTGGCTTGAGTTGTTGAAAGATTACGAGCTTGTCATTGATTACCACCCGGGAAAGGCTAATGTGGTTGCGGACGCCTTAAACCGGAAATCACTGTTTGCTTTGCGAGCGATGAATGTACACTTGTCTGTTCTACCTGACAATGTGTTAGTAGCTGAATTAAAAGCCAAACCATTATTGACTCATCAAATTCGTGAAGCTCAGAAAGTCGATGATGAATTGGTTGCAAAACGAGCTGAGTGTGTTCCGAACAAGGAATCGGAGTTTCAGATTGATGATGATGGTTGTTTGAGGTTTAGAAGTCGTTTGTGCGTTCCAAGGAATTCGGAACTCATTCCGATGATCCTGAATGAAGCCCATTGTAGCCGAATGTCAATTCACCCGGGGAGCACGAAAATGTACAACGACTTGAAACGTCGGTTTTGGTGGCATGGTATGAAGCGAGACATCTCCGACTTTGTTTCGAGATGTTTAATATGTCAACAAGTGAAAGCGGAACATCAAGTGCCTTCAGGGTTACTTCAGCCGATCATGATACCCGAGTGGAAATGGGACCGAGTCACAATGGACTTTGTGTCCGGACTGCCATTGTCCGCAAGTAAGAAGGATGCGATTTGGGTTGTTGTTGATAGGCTGACTAAGTCGGCTCACTTTATCCCCGTGCGTATGGATTTTTCATTAGATAAACTAGCCGAATTGTATGTTTCTCAGATTGTGAGATTACATGGAGTACCTATTTCTATCGTGTCGGATAGAGATCCGAGATTCACCTCGCGATTTTGGAAGAAATTGCAAGAAGCTTTGGGTACCAAGCTGCATTTTAGCACCGCTTTTCATCCCCAAACCGATGGTCAATCCGAGCGGATAATTCAGATACTCGAGGATATGCTGAGATGCTACATCCTTGAGTTTAGTGGTTCATGGGAACGGTATGTACCTTTGATCGAATTCGCTTACAACAATAGTTTCCAATCAAGTATTAAGATGGCACCTTATGAGGCTTTGTACGGTCGTAAATGCCGTACACCATTGTTTTGGACCGAGCTCGGTGAAAGTAAAATTTTCGGAGTTGATTTGATTAAAGATGCCGAACAGAAAGTAAAGGTAATCCGTGAAAGTCTGAAGGTAGCCACAGATCGTCAAAAATTGTATGCGGATCTGAAACGGAAGGACATTGAATATCAGGTGGGAGATAAAGTGTTCCTCAAAGTTTCGCCTTGGAAAAAGGTACTCAGATTTGGCCGTAAAGGCAAGTTGAGCCCGAGATTCATTGGGCCGTACGAAATTTCCGAACGAGTGGGGCCGGTTGCATATAGATTGATTTTGCCTCCTGAACTTGAAAAGATTCACGACGTCTTTCATGTTTCGATGCTTCGGCGCTATAGATCTGATCCTTCGCACATAATTAGTCCGTCGGAGGTTGAAATTCAGGCTGATATGAGCTATGAAGAAGAACCGATTCGTATCCTAACTCGTGAAGTGAAAGAGTTGCGAAATAGAAGGGTTCCGTTGGTTAAGGTGTTGTGGCTTAAACACGGGATCGAGGAAGCAACCTGGGAACCCGAGAGCTCGATGAAAGAACGATACCCAAACCTATTTACCGGTAAGATTTTCGGGGACGAAAATTTCTTATGTGGGGGAGAGTTGTGACAACCCAAATTAGACCCTGGTCGGAATGTGGTTTCGAGACCACATTACCGAGCCAAAAATTTATTTTCGTGTTTTAATCGCATAAATTATTGTGTGACAGTGAATATATGAGAAATTAAATGCTTAATATTAGCATTAGGATTGTGAATTAATTCAAAAAGGACCTAGTTGACGAAGTTAGAAAAGATGATAGATGAATTATAAGGATTAATTAATAATAGGGTGAGGAAGCATGGCTTTGCATGTCAAATTGCCCATAAAATTCATGGTGGCCGGCCAAGGAGTGATGATGCTCCACTCATTCTAATTTAATATGTTTCTTTGGTGAACAAATGATGGGGATAATAATAGAAAAGGGAACAAAAAAAATGGGTGTCATACTTGCCATCTCCTAGCCGAAAAACCAAGAAAAAGAAGAGTGTTCATGTTTTCTTTCTTTTGCAATTGTTCTAACTAGAGGAAGAAGAGGAAGCAAGATTCGACCAAGGTGGTCCTTTAGACCAAGGTATGTTCAATGATATTTTTGGAAGCTTACACTACCTTTGGGGTGATGAGTCTAGATTCTATCTATTCCATGGTTGGATTTGGGGTTGTTGGAGAGATAAGATTCGGCTAAGGAGTTTAAAAATAAAAGCTAGTTGATACCTTGATGCTATTAGCATGCTAGTTATATGGATGTGTTAAGTTGCTTGTTATGTTAGCATGAAAGTTGAAAATTGTTAAGCTATTTTGTTGGAGGTGCCGAACTTAGGACTAGGAAGAGAATGAGTATTCGGCTAACATAGTGGAAAGGTGGTGTTGCCGATTGCTAGATTTAGATTAGGGGAGTGGCTATAATGGGCATTAAGATGTGGAACTTAAGAAATGTAGTTATATGTGGACTTACATGATGTTACAAATAGATGTGAAAATATGCTAGATTAGGAAAACTCGATTAAGTGTTCATGAGATGAAATTAGGTGTTTAAATGATGTTATAGTTGACATTGTACATGTATACATGCATTTCGACCATGGTCTTTGCTTGAATTTGAGATTTGTAATGTGATTTTCCTAAATTGTCTATGAATTTTTGGTTGTTGATTCCATGGTAATGGTATATTGAATCCATGAAAATTTAGTAAGGCTGCATTCGGCAACTTGCTTGGAATTAAAAATTGATGTCTAAGCTTAGGTGATTTCGATGATGATATATATATATTCATAAGTATATTTAGTTGATTCGGCTTTGGTAGTTGCATGAGGTTATTAGCCGAATATACTAATATACATATACATGTGAAATTGGATTGTAAATATTTAGCAAGGTGGTTAAACTAGTTAAATTATTGATTTAGCTCAAGGAGTTAAAGGAGGTGAATCGAGAAAAGGCAAAGAAAAGGTTATCGAGTAGCCGAGTTGGAACCGTCTTACCCAACACGAGGTAAGTCATTAAGCATGTAGTTGGTATTATTTCAAATGGTCATAATGTGTATGTATTGATGCTGATTGGAATGAATAAATATACATATATATATGCATGTACGTATGTGATGATGAAATTGTTGAATGAAAGAAAAGAGGTAAGATGTACTGAGTTGTTGATCTCGGCACTAAACGTGCGGGATGACCATTTATGACCATGAGATTGGCGCTAAGTGCGCGGGATTAAATTGTACAGCACTAAGGGTGCGATTTGACTATGTTGCACTAAGTGTGCGAAATGAATATGATGCACTAGGTGTGCGAATTGACCATGCGGCACTAAGTGTGCGAGTTTGACTATGTAGCACTAAGTGTGCGATTTTATTACGTAGCACTAAGTGTGTGAGTTGATTATATAGCACTGAGTGTGCGGGCTCAACATACATTCGTGAATCATTATGGACACTATGTGTGCGACACTATTGAGTCGATCGCGGACAGCGGATGGGGTAAGTGTCTTGAGTACGTGGCTAATAGGTGCTATGCTTATACTTGGTGTTGAGCTCGGTAAGTTCGAACCTATGTGACAAATATACTTGAAGTCACGTACATAGAATTTATCGTAGGATGGGTGAAAGGCCGTATAGTCGTTTGATTGTAACGAAAATAAATCGATTTATGAAAATACTTCAATGTCCTATTGATGAGTATATAGAATGTGAATGCATGAATTGATATGAAATTGAATCGATAGGTTGGAGGAACTATGGTATGGTTCGGTATGGATGGAGTAAATTGTCTCGATCCATTTTGTTTCCTCTTGTGATAATGTTATTGACAGATTGGGTAGTGTCTGGAAAATAAATTTTATAAGGGGTTAAAGTCAGTTAACACCTCGTGATCGACTCCGGTGTCGGTTTCGAGTTCGGGGTGTTACAGTATTAAATAAAAAAGAAACCGATTGAGGGTGAGGGAGAGTAGGAGGAATTGATCAAGAAGGAACCAATTGAGAGAGAGAGGAGAAGAGGAGAATCGGCCAACAAAAAGTAGAAAGAATTTGAGAAAGGGGTAAAGGGAGCATTTGGCCAAAATCAAAAGGTAGCAAGGAAAAAATTATTGCTAAAGAAGTAAGGTAGAGAGCAAAGTCAGCCAGTTGGGCACTGAAAGTGAAGTGAAAGAAATTGAAATAAGCAGATTGAGAGATACTCAAAAGACCTCAAGCAACAGTCGGCCTCCAAAATAGAAAAATTAAAAGAAAAAAAATGAATTGTCAGCAACTAAAAAGTAGAGAGAACTCACCAAAGCTGAATTCCCCCTTAGTTAGAGTACCAATTCGACAACTCCTCTTCCACCACCTTAACATTCCAAATTTTCCTCCTAAAATCTCTCCATCAAATCTTCTCAACCACCAATTTCAAACTCCACTCACTTAGTAGTGTTTCGGTCAACCTCTACTACCCATACGGTGAGAGTAGCAAAATAAAACACTCCACTATGCCCACCAGGACTCGAGCCTCAGCCCTCAGGCATAAGTACCACACCACTTACCCCCTAGACCAGCAGGCCCTTTCTGTCATGAAATAACCATATTTATTTAAAAAGCCTACTGACTAGAGACAGGGTTTATCCATTTAAAACAAAATTTTTGTACAAGCCAAGGCTTGAACCCAAGACTTCTCAGACATTTCCCAAAACATTTAACCAATGAAACATATATACACTTGTGTAACAAACATACAAAAATAGATACTTAGATTTTGGGACGTTACATGCATGGGCACTACATCACATACCACCTCGTCTTGGTACTTACAGATCGAAAACGCCACTACAGCTTGCTTGGTCACTTAGAGTTCGCCACAATCGTTTAGCCATTGTAATTTGTAAGGATTTGGATGTTTTTTCATGGCTAAGCCGAGTTTTTCTACGAGCATGCTACTCACGATGTTGGTGCAACTTCCTTCATCGATTATCATGCTGCACACTTTGCCTTGAATGTGGTAGCGAGTGTGAAAGATATTTTCCCGTTGTTGCTCGTCTTCAACACTTTGAATGTTTAAGCTTCTTTTGACAATGAGAATTTAGCCTTCAACGGGATATTCGAGTTCTTCGTCTTCATCGGTAGGAATTTCAGGCTCCTCTTCTTTTTTTTCCTCAGACTCGATTTCGTCGCTTGGCCGAACTAGCATCACTCAGTGTTGGGACATTAGCTGGCAATGTGTCCCATTCATTGGCACTTGAAACACTTCATATCTTGAGAACGACTAGGGGCAGGATCATTCTTACTTTTACTTATTTCGCTACGGTTGATTGGCTTTGGTGATCACAATAGGATATTTGGGACACATAGGGGCTTTGTTAGTCCCTTGACTCCACTTGTTTTGTAACACCCCGAACCCGAGACCGACACCGGAGTCGGACACGAGATGTTAACAACTTTGAAAAATTTTTCCAGACACTGCCCAGTCTGAGTACTAGTCGCTTCAAAAATCATATCTTGAGTTTCACAACTCGAAAATCAGTTTTGTGATTTTTCCCTGAAAATAGACTCATGTCCCCACCTATGTATTTTTTTCTAGAATTTTTGGTCGGGCCAATTAGTACAGTTTATTAGTCAAAATATCCCATGTTACAGGGGTCGA
Organism: Gossypium hirsutum; assembly: GCF_007990345.1. NCBI lineage: Eukaryota > Viridiplantae > Streptophyta > Magnoliopsida > Malvales > Malvaceae > Gossypium > Gossypium hirsutum. The sequence continues at coordinate 48,046,792 of NC_053430.1, read as the reverse complement.
CTACACTGACCTTTTCCCATTACGACTTGGATATCTCTCTTCACAGAGCTTCAATACTGATGCCGTTTATTTCTATGGAAACTAGACTCAGAGAGGAATCCATACATATATGGTATGACCCCTAATTATCTCTGGTCAATTTATAGTGAATTTCCAAAGTCGGAACAGGGAATCCAGAAACTGTTCTGGCCCTGTTCCACAAGAACCCGAATATCTCTTACTGTACTGTTCATATAATTGTTTCGTTACTTTCATATGAAAGTAGATTCATCAAGGTTCGATTACATAATTTATTCACTATTTAATTCCACTCCTACGAATTCTTGTGATTTTTTTCCAATCCACACCACTGCTGCTGTCAGCCTCTGTTTTCAAAGTAAACCTTACCTATTTTCGGGGTTTCATGGACCAACTAGGGCCTTGTCATACATATGCCCACATATGATCATACTTAGCCATTCCAATGGCTGATCATTTGCTCAACACTTCCATTCCAACTATAGTTACATCATGAAACCATCTATACATTCATAAACACGAATGGTCTAATGCCATACTCCACTTCTACAAGCCATTTTCGCATGGCTGTACACTTATACATTTCATAAAGTACTCGAAAAACAACAATGGGTAGTCCTATACATGCCATATCAAAATTCAACCAAAATAGTACCCAAAAGAGCCTTTGATAGTGTGGGCGACTTCGACTTCAAGATCCCGAGTCCGATAGCTGGAGAACCAAAAATCTATAAAACAGAGGAGCAGTGTAACGAGTAAGCAATTTATGCTTAGTAAGTTTTGAGCAAGGAATTCCAGCATAAACAAAGAATAACACACATTTAGCTAAACGGAATATTTCACAATACGCAATTTACCAATATCAAACTTGCTTCACAACATTAACAACCCTTATGTACATACACAATAGACTAACTTAGCCGAAGGCCGGTAGCTCGTTTATCAACTGAGCGAACATTTATTTGTAAGGGCTCGATTAAATTCAACACATACGTAACATATCCCCATATTGGGATGTTTTTCGAGTATTCGCTGGAATTTTACAGCAAGCTCATTCATTACCAAATCACGTACCTTCGGGATTTAACCGGATATAGCTCCTCATTCAAATGCCTTCGGGACATAGCCCGGTTTTAGTAACTCACACAATGCCTTCGGGACATAACCCGGATTTAACAACTCGCACGAATGCCTTCGGGACTTAACCCGGATTTAGTATCTCGCACAAAGGCCTTCGGGGCTTAACCCGGAATTTGTATCTCGCACAAAAGCCTTCGGATCTTAGTCCGGATATATTCACTTAGCACAAAGCCTTCGGGACTTAGCCCGGACAGCATTCAATTAAACATGCACATCTAACAATAATTCATGGCACATTCATATTTCATTTTCATTTGCGAAACTCAAACACAAGGCACATATCGTCCTTGCACATTCGGCTCAATAGCCTCACATAGAGCATGATTTAATCACATCGTAATTTAAGCTCTCTTACTCAAGAACTTACCTCGGGTGTTGTCGAACGATTCCGCTAGCTATTCAACCACTTTTTCCTTCCCTTTATCGGATTTATTTCCCCTTTGCTCTTGAGCTTAATTAAACAAATAAATTGATTTCATCATTTAGGCATCAAAAAGATGAACACAAGGCACTTAGCCCATATTTATACATTAGACATTAAAGTCTCATACATGCAAAAATCATGCATCAACACAACATATTAGCTAATTTCTTTCCCCTTGGCCGAATATGCATGTCTATTTTTGGGGTCGATTTCAACACTTAATACACACATATACACACTAGTAAAGCATCCTCCCCCTTTTCATCAATTTAACACATGCATTGCTCATTAACATGCAAAGTTACATTCGGCCTTAGCACACATCTTGCTAGCCGATTCTTCTCCATTTAGCAACCAATGCACATATGTGCTCACACAAAAATGCTAAAAAGGAGGTTCAAGAATCATCAAGCCATCATCACATGTATCATTAACAAGCTTCATATTTTGCATGCAATGGCATTAACACAACCTCCACCTAGGCCGACTCTTAACTCATCCTCATGCCTCATCACCACAACATCAAACACCAACCAAGAATGATGCATCCATGGTCAAGTGCCATTTCCATCACATAGCAAGATTTAGACCATGGGCTAGGTAGAACTCAAGCTAACAACTAAAACATGCATGCATCTCATGGAACATCATCAAACATACCTTAGCCTAGCTACATGCATGGCCGAATCTCTTCACCTTTCTTCTTCTTTCCTCCTTAAAATTTTTGGCCAAGGATGAACCAAAGGATGAGAAAATTTTTTCTTTGTTTTTCTTTCTAATTTAGGCTAAATGAAGGTGAGAAAAGGATGAACAAAGATCTTCTCCTCTCTTTTCTTTAGCTCACGGCAATGGGGGGGAAAGAATCAACTACTCACTTTTTTTTTTGTGTATTCATCATACTCCTTTTCATTATTTAATTTCCATGCCTATTATTTTATTTTTTTCCACCCATGATGCACCAACAAAACATGTCTATGACATGTCTTGGCCATCAAACTTGGTCTACCATGCTTGTCATGGCCGGCCACTACTAGTAAGGGGGGAATTTGACATGCAAGTCCCCCCTTTGTCCACATGCACTAATAGGTCCTCACACATTGACCTATCACATTTTAGAATTTTCTCACATAAGTCCTATTGACTAAATTCACATGAAATCAACCAAATTGAAGCTTGAAACTTTCACACATTCATAATTACATATTCTAGACAATAAGTATCACATTCAAACATTTCGGTGACTCGGTTTAGCGGTCCCGAAACCACTTCTCGACTAGGGTTAACTTTGGGCTGTCACAACTCTCCCCCACTTAAGAAATTTTCGTCCCCGAAAATCTTACCGGTAAATAGGTTTGGGTATCGTTCTTTCATCGAGCTCTCGGTCTCCCAAGTAGCTTCCTCGATCCCGTGTTTGAGCCATAACACCTTTACTAGCGGAACTCTTTTGTTTCGCAACTCCTTCACTTCACGAGCTAGGATACGCATCGGTTCTTCTTCATAGCTCATGTCGACTTGAATTTCAACCTCTGATGGGCTAATTATATGCGATGGATCAGATCGATAGCGTCGAAGCATCGAAACATGAAAGACGTCATGAATCTTTTCAAGCTCCGGGTGCAAAATCAATCTATACGCAACCGGACCAACTCGTTCGGAGATTTCGTACGGCCCAATGAATCTTGGGCTCAACTTGCCCTTACGGCCGAACCTGAGTATCTTTTTCCAAGGTGAAACCTTAAGGAACACTTTGTCTCCCACCTGATACTCGATGTCTTTTCGTTTCAAATCTGCGTACGACTTCTGACGATCCGTGGCTACCTTCAGACTTTCACGGATTACCTTTACTTTCTGTTCAGCATCTTTAATCAAATCAACTCCGAAAATTTTACTTTCACCGAGCTCGGTCCAAAACAATGGTGTACGGCATTTACGACCGTACAAAGCCTCGTAAGGTGCCATCTTAATACTTGATTGAAAACTATTGTTGTAAGCGAATTCAATCAAAGGTAAATACCGTTCCCATGAACTACTGAACTCGAGGATGCAACATCTCAACATATCCTCAAGTATCTGAATTATCCGCTCGGATTGACCATCGGTTTAGGGGTGAAAAGCAGTGCTAAAATACAGCTTGGTACCCAGAGCTTCTTGCAATTTCTTCCAAAATCGTAAGGTGAATCTCGGATCTCTATCCGACACGATAGAAACAGGTACCGCGTGTAATCTCACAATTTGAGAAACGTACAATTCAGCTAGTTTATCCAATGAAGAATCCGTATGTACGGGGATGAAATGAGCCGACTTAGTCAGCCTATCAACAACAACCCAAATCGCATCCTTCTTACTTGCTGACAATGGCAGTCCAGACACAAAGTCCATTGTGACTCGATCCCACTTCCACTCGGGTATCATGATCGGCTGGAGTAATCGTGAAGGCACTTGATGTTCCGCTTTCACTTGTTGACATAGTAAACATCTCGAAACAAAGTCGGAGATGTCCCGTTTCATACCATGCCACCAAAATTGACGTTTCAAATAGTTGTACATTTTCGTACTCCCCGGGTGAATTGACATTTGGCTACAATGGGCTTCGTTCAGAATCATCGAAATGAGTTCCGAATTCCTTGGAACACACAAACGATTTCTGAACCTCAAACAATCATCATCATCAATTTGAAACTCCGATTCCTCGTTCGGAACACACTTAGCCCGTTTTGCAACCAATTCATCATCGACTTTCTGGGCTTCAATTGTCTCGACGCATAGGCCACAACTCGACCGTCTTGCATCAATACGCAACCCAACCCAAGTAGGGATGCGTCACTATAAATGACAAACTCTTTACCCGATTCGGGTTGCACTAATATTGGAGCTTCAGTCAAGTGAGTTTTTAGTTGATCAAAACTTTTCTGACACTTCTTCGTCCATTCGAACTTAATGTCCTTTTGAAGTAGCTTCGTCATTGGCGTGGCTATCATCGAGAAACCTTTCACAAATCGTCGGTAATAACCGGCGAGCCCCAAAAAGCTCCGAACTTCAGTAATATTTCTCGGAGGTTTCCAGTCAAGTATGGCTGAAATTTTGTTCGGGTCAACTCGAATACCCGACGCGGATACCACATGACCCAAGAAGCTAACCTCTCTTAACCAGAACTCACACTTACTGAACTTAGCATATAACTGCTTATCCCGCAAAATTTGCAGCACTAGCCTCAGATGCTCAGCATGTTCGGCCTCATCTCTTGAATAGACCAAAATGTCATCAATGAACACAACTACGAACCGATCCAAATACGGTCTGAAGATCCGATTCATCAAATCCATAAATACTGCAGGGGCATTAGTGAGCCCAAACGGCATCACTAAGAATTCGTAGTGACCATATCTCGTTCTGAAGGCAGTTTTAGGAATATCTGAATCTCGAATTCGCAACTGATAATAGCCCGATCTCAAATCTATTTTGAGAACACTGAGGCTCCCTTCAGTTGGTCGAACAAATCATCGATGCGCGGCAACGGATATTTGTTCTTTATCGTCACTTTATTCAGCTGACGATAGTCAATGCACAACCTCATGGTTCCGTCCTTCTTTTTCACGAACAATACTGGTGCACCCCAAGGTGAGAAACTTGGTCGAGCGAAACCTCTATCCGTCAGTTCTTGCAACTGAGCTTTCAACTCCTTTAACTCGGTTGGTGCCATACGATACGGAGCTATCGAAATCGGCGTAGTCCCAGGTACAAGCTCAATACCAAACTCTACCTCCCGAACAGGTGGTAAACCCGGTAATTCTTCCGGAAAAACATCCGGGTATTCACAAACCACCGGCACAGATTCGGGTTTCTTTTCTAATTCTTTGTCATCAAGTACATACGCAAGGTATGCTTCGCACCCTCTTCTTACATATTTCTGTGCCAACATTGCTGATATTACAGCTGGCATCCCCTCCAAGTCCGCAGATTCAACTCGGATTACTTCGTTATTTGCGCACCTCAAATCAATAGTCTTGCTCTTGCAATTCACAACCGCATCATCTCAAAATCTCTTCGATGCTTGTTGAAGAGACCTTCCCGAGGATCTTTTACGAAACTCTCCAGTTCCCTCATCAACTCTTTGCTTTTCTTTTCTAAGCTCTTCGGCTTTACAAGCTCGTTCAACAAGTACCACAAACTCTCGTATTTCAAGAACGCCAACGAACATTTTATATCTTCAATCAGCCCATCCTCGAAGCGTTTACACATAATAGCTTCGGACGAAACACATTCCCGAGCGTATTTGCTAAGTCTAACAAATTTTCGCTCGTAATCAGTAACCGACATGGAGCCTTGCTTAAGCTCAAGAAATTCCTTCCGTTTTTGATCAACAAATCTCTGACTGATATACTTTTTCCGAAACTCAGTTTGGAAAAACTCCCAAGTTACTTGCTCTCGGGGCACAACAGAAGTCAGAGTACTCCACCAATAGTAGGCAGAATCACGTAGCAAGGAGATAGCACACTTTAGGCATTCATCGGGTGTACAAGATAGCTCATCGAGTACCCGGATAGTGTTGTCCAGCCAAATTCAGCTTGCTCGGCATCATCGCTATCCATAGCCTTAAATTCAGTAGTCCCATGTTTTCGGATTCTGTCAACTGGGGGCTTATTTGACCTTATTTGGTCCGTTACCGGTGGTATTGTAGGTGCGGGGGTAGTATTTGTCGGGAATGGAGGTTGTAGAACAGCCATATTAGTTCGAATGTATTGGTTGAACCAATCATTCATCACGCTATAGAATGCTTGTCTAGCTTCATCATTCGGATTACTAGCATTAGGTTGAGAGTCTGCCGGCACTGTCCCTTGTGCGGGAGCAGGCGCTACACTCTCAAGATCATTAGCTACCTCTCGGTCACGATCGGGATCCATTACTATAAACACATTTACAATTGTCAGAAATCACCACACTATCAAGTAATCACATAAAATGGCATGTATAGCTAGACCCAACACATTACGGTAGTCCTAGAATCGACTAAACCGTAGCTCTGATACCAATTTAATGTAACACCCCGAACCCGAGACCGACACCGGAGTCGGACACGAGATGTTAACAACTTTGAAAAATTTTTCCAGACACTGCCCTGTCTGAGTACTAGTCGCTTCAAAAATCATATCTTGAGTTTCACAACTCGAAAATCAGTTTTGTGATTTTTCCCTGAAACTACACTCATGTTCCCACCTATGTATTTTTTTCTAGAATTTTTGGTCAGGCCAATTAATACAGTTTATTAGTCAAAGTCTCCCATGTTACAGGGGTCGACTACACTGACCTTTTCCCATTACGACTTGGATATCTCTCTGCACAGAGCTTCAATACTGATGCCGTTTGTTTCTATGGAAACTAGACTCAGAGAGGAATCCATACATATATGGTATGACCCCTAATTATCTCTGGTCAATTTATAGTGAATTTCCAAAGTCGGAACAGGGAATCCATAAACTGTTCTGGCCCTGTTCCACAAGAACCCGAATATCTCTTACTGTACTGTTCATATGATTGTTTCGTTACTTTCATATGAAAGTAGATTCATCAAGGTTCGATTACATAATTTATTCACTATTTAATTCCACTCCTACGAATTCTTGTGATTTTTTTCCAATCCACACCACTGCTGCTGTCAGCCTCTGTTTTCAAAGTAAACCTTACCTATTTTCGGGGTTTCATGGACCAACTAGGGCCTTGTCATACATATGGCCACATATGATCATACTTAGCCATTCCAATGGCTGATCATTTGCTCAACACTTCCATTCCAACTATAGTTACATCATGAAACCATCTACACATTCATAAACACGAATGGTCTAATGCCATACTCCACTTCTACAAGCCATTTTCGCATGGCTGTACACTTATACATTTCATAAAGTACTCGAAAAACAACAATGGGTAGTCCTATACATGCCATATCAAAATTCAACCAAAATAGTACCCAAAAGAGCCTTTGATAGTGTGGGCGACTTCGACTTCAAGATCCCGAGTCCGATAGCTGGAGAACCAAAAATCTATAAAACAGAGGAGCAGTGTAACGAGTAAGCAATTTATGCTTAGTAAGTTTTGAGCAAGGAATTCCAGCATAAACAAAGAATAACACACATTTAGCTAAACGGAATATTTCACAATACGCAATTTACCAATATCAAACTTGCTTCACAACATTAACAACCCTTATGTACATACACAATAGACTAACTTAGCCGAAGGCCGGTAGCTCGTTTATCAACTGAGCGAACATTTATTTGTAAGGGCTCGATTAAATTCAACACATACGTAACATATCCCCATATTGGGATGTTTTTCGAGTATTCGCTGGAATTTTACAGCAAGCTCATTCATTACCAAATCACGTACCTTCGGGATTTAACCGGATATAGCTCCTCGTTCAAATGCCTTCGGGACATAGCCCGGTTTTAGTAACTCACACAATGCCTTCGGGACATAACCCGGATTTAACAACTCGCACGAATGCCTTCGGGACTTAACCCGGATTTAGTATCTTGCTCAAAGGCCTTCGGGGCTTAACCCGGAATTTGTATCTCGCACAAAAGCCTTCGGATCTTAGTCCGGATATATTCACTTAGCACAAAGCCTTCGGGACTTAGCCCGGACAGCATTCAATTAAACATGCACATCTAACAATAATTCATGGCACATTCATATTTCATTTTCATTTGCGAAACTCAAACACAAGGCACATATCGTCCTTGCACATTCGGCTCAATAGCCTCACATAGAGCATGATTTAATCACATCGTAATTTAAGCTCTCTTACTCAAGAACTTACCTCGGGTGTTGTCGAACGATTCCGCTAGCTATTCAACCACTTTTTCCTTCCCTTTATCGGATTTATTTCCCTTTTGCTCTTGAGCTTAATTAAACAAATAAATTGATTTCATCATTTAGGCATCAAAAAGATGAACACAAGGCACTTAGCCCATATTTATACATTAGACATTAAAGTCTCATACATGCAAAAATCATGCATCAACACAACATATTAGCTAATTTCTTTCCCCTTGGCCGAATATGCATGTCTATTTTTGGGGTCGATTTCAACACTTAATACACACATATACACACTAGTAAAGCATCCTCCCCCTTTTCATCAATTTAACACATGCATTGCTCATTAACATGCAAAGTTACATTCGGCCTTAGCACACATCTTGCTAGCCGATTCTTCTCCATTTAGCAACCAATGCACATATGTGCTCACACAAAAATGCTAAAAAGGAGGTTCAAGAATCATCAAGCCATCATCACATGTATCATTAACAAGCTTCATATTTTGCATGCAATGGCATTAACACAACCTCCACCTAGGCCGAATCTTAACTCATCCTCATGCCTCATCACCACAACATCAAACACCAACCAAGAATGATGCATCCATGGTCAAGTGTCATTTCCATCACATAGCAAGATTTAGACCATGGGCTAGGTAGAACTCAAGCTAACAACTAAAACATGCATGCATCTCATGGAACATCATCAAACATACCTTAGCCTAGCTACATGCATGGCCGAATCTCTTCACCTTTCTTCTTCTTTCCTCCTTAAAATTTTTGGCCAAGGATGAACCAAAGGATGAGAAAATTTTTTCTTTGTTTTTCTTTCTAATTTAGGCTAAATGAAGGTGAGAAAAGGATGAACAAAGATCTTCTCCTCTCTTTTCTTTAGCTCACGGCAATGGGGGGGAAAGAATCAACTACTCACTTTTTTTTTTGTGTATTCATCATACTCCTTTTCATTATTTAATTTCCATGCCTATTATTTTATTTTTTTCCACCCATGATGCACCAACAAAACATGTCTATGACATGTCTTGGCCATCAAACTTGGTCTACCATGCTTGTCATGGCCGGCCACTACTAGTAGGGGGGAATTTGACATGCAAGTCCCCCCTTTGTCCACATGCACTAATAGGTCCTCACACATTGACCTATCACATTTTAGAATTTTCTCACATAAGTCCTATTGACTAAATTCACATGAAATCAACCAAATTGAAGCTTGAAATTTTCACACATTCATAATTACATATTCTAGACAATAAGTATCACATTCAAACATTTCGGTGACTCGGTTTAGCGGTCCCGAAACCACTTCTCGACTAGGGTTAACTTTGGGCTGTCACATGTTTGTAGAAGAATTAGGATAGGTTCGGTTGAATCCTTTGTGTTTGATTTGCTTTTCAACTTTTATCGCCATGTGGACCATGTCCATCACTTCAACATAGTGTTGCAATTCCACTACGTTGGCGATGTCATAGTTCAACCCCGCTAGGAATCTAGCCATCGTTGCCTCACAATCTTCCTCGACATCAGCTCGTATCATGGCAACCTCCATCTCTTTATAATAATCCCCGACACTTATGTTGCCTTGAGTGAGGTATTATAGCCGTTGATACAAATCTCAGTGGTAGTGCGATGGAACTAGTGTTTCCTCATGATTGCCTTCATTTCAGCCCAAGTCAAAATAAGCCTTTCTTCGTTCCTCCTTCGACTCTTCATGAGTTGATCTCACCATACGATTGCATAATCAAAAAATTCTATGGCTACGAGCTTTACCTTTTTGCTCTTCGAGTAGTTATGGCACTCGAAGATAACCTCTATTTTCCTCTCCCACTCCAAATATGCTTCAGGGTCGTTCTTCCCTTAGGATAGGGGTATAGTCATTTTGATGTTCTTGAGGTTGTCGTTGGGGCAGTCTCAGTCTCTATAGCCCCGATTTGTTGGCCCCGATGTCGTACACTTCGAACAGATGAGTGGTCACTTTCTGGCTCACTTGATTCATAAGGGTTTTCTTAGGGCTGATTTGGACGCCCGTGCCCTAGCCTTGCAGCTTTGAGGGTTCCTTCACATTGTACCCATGTTTTGACTCAAAATAGTCGATCTTCGACCGGATCTAGTTTACGGTCGAACAACCGCTCCATTTCTCGCATGAGAGCTTGTAACGTCAAATTAGGAACTTCTCCACCAGCAACATTGCAAATGGGTCGCAATCCATCTCCGGCCATTTGATTCCTTTCCAGACTCCGTGACATGGAATTTTAATAACACAACAATCCTCACTATTCTCTCGCAAAGAATATTCACACAATTCGGCTTTTGTTCTCTCAGATAGTCTCATCACACTCTTGCCTTTTTTCACTCAATTTCACATTTCGAAGTTCTCCAAGGACTACTTAGACGAATCAACTCCCGTTGTGAGCCAGATTGCAAAAGTGATGTTGGGTTGAGTGAGGGATTGATGTTGGGACAATGGCGAGGCTAACAAAAAAATGAAAGGGTTTAAGTGTGGCAGTTTGGTATGAGAAAAGATTGAAAAGATTTCAAGCAGAAAGAAATTGATGTAACTGAACTTTACTTTTTTTATATATATTTCGTAATTCTCTATTTTTTTTACTATTTTTGAATTTTACACTTCAAATATATATATTCTTTTCCTTTTTTTGAATTTTTTTAAATTTTTTATGCTAATATACGATCCCAGGAATATCAAAAATGTCGATTCTTACCTTAATTTAACTAGCTTTGATACCAAATGATAAGAGCTCGAATGTAGATGCCTCGAGTCGTATTATTTTCTTGATGATTAAAATTGAGTAAGTCTTCAACAATTTGCAAGATATGCTTGAGGTTATGAAGATAGGTTCAAAATGGGATAGTTTTGAAGTGGATATGGGAACAGGGATATGGTTTTTGGCTAAGGCTCAAGAATGAAGCAACACAATATGTCGTGCTGACTCGAATCTTATACAAGCTCTTAGAATGAGAAAGTGTTGATGATAGAAGGATAGTTGATAGTAAACCTCGAACCACTATCTATGGAAGATAGGAACCTTAGTATGGATGAATGCCACACTTTAACAAGTGATAAGTTCAAGAATAGAAGGGGTTGATGCCACAAGGAACACTTGATAAGTCAATTCAGTCTAAGGAGAACAATGAGAGTATTAACACCCACAAAGTAATATGATAGTATAGAATTCATCAAAAGTTCTTTACAATCAGTTTTGAGCAAATATTTATAGATGAGTGCATTTGTAATAGCTCGATTTATGGCCTAGTAGGAATAGTGGTCTCAGGACCACAAATTTGAAGTTTGAGAAATTATTTTATTATTATTTTAGAGTCAAAAATTTGGTAAGTAAATTTTGACGATTGTGAGACCAATTGTGAAAAGGACTAAATTGCATAAAGTGTAAAAGTCCTAAATTGATAGATAAAGGTGTGATTTTGTTACAGAACCAAAATTATGGGTCTTTAAAGGGAAATTAGACCTTACTAGAATAGCATAGCAGGCCATGAGACAAGGAAAAACAAATAGTCAAAGTGTTAGGTTTTGACGACATGAGCAAATTGAATAAAATAAATAAAAGTTTGAGAGCTTCAAAATTTTCAGCAACTTTGAGCCCTCTCAAGTAAGTAATGTTGATAGTTTCACTTGATGATTTTCACATTTTTGAAACCCTTGAAGCATGGGCTTTCGAATTAGGGGTGTATCTTGCAAAATGATTAAGAGTTTAGGGTTTTGAAATGAATAGAATTGTGATGTTTGCTGAGTTTTTATGGAGGAAAATGAGTCTTGGTTGTCTTATAAACAACTTTTGAGAAAGGTGTTAGCATGAAAACACTTAAAATGACTATTTTGCATGGGTTGCAAAATAGGTGTTAAGTGTATGAAATAGTGGGACTTTAGAGTTGCTATAAGAGTAAAAAGAGTTCGGATAGGCTTGAAATATGAAGAAATTTGATGAAAATCGATTTTCAAATATAGGGGTAAAATGGTCATTTTGCCAAAGTCTAGGGGCAAAATGATCATTTTACCAAAGATGTGAATTTTCGATTTCTTAATTCTATTCAGTGATTAAATAAGTGTATTTTGCTATTATAGATCAAGAATTTCCAAATCTGACCCTAGACCGAGGAAAGGCCAAGCGATGAGATTAATTGACAAGTAATCTACATTTTATAATCTGAGGTAAGTTGTATGTAAATAAAAAAACTACATTTCTACTATCTATGTTTGAATTGTTATTGAATAGATATAGCATGGATTGCTTGATTGTAGGATTGAGAATGTGTAATGATCATTGAGATAGTAAAATCTCCGTTGGGACCTTAGGAAGTAAACTGGATATTCATGCCGTAACATTTGGGTCATGTATGCGAGCTAGTGTAAGACATGTCTGGGACATGCATCGGCCACATTGTGAGAGCCAGTGTAAGACCATGTCTGGGACATAGCATTGGCATTGAGACGAAAGCTAGAGTAAGACATGTCTGGGACATGCATCAGCCTCGGGACGTAAGCCAGTGTAAGACATGTCTGGGACATACATCGACTACGAGATGTGTCAGTGTAAAACCATGTCTGGGACATGGCATCAGCACCTTACCCATGTTTGAGGCTTAATGAATATCCGTTGATGCTTTGAATGGTTCAACGGTAAATATTATGTTTTTGAGCTAATGAGGAAAGTATAATAGTGTTGTGAATAGTACAGGTACCTAATTAGTACGTATGAGATATGAGCTTAATATATATATAATGCAACTTTTATGCAGGGTGGTGAGTAAGTTACACCTATGCCTACTTTGGTGTTAAGAGTATGTTGGTTACAAATAAATGTTGTAGTATGCTTATTTATATGCAACTTATTAAGCTTTATGCTTACTCCCTTTCCTTTCCTTTTTCTTTTAGTACCGCCTAACTAGTTCAAGGATCACTAGAAGTTAGAGATATCGATCACTTTATCCACTAAAACATTTGCTATAGTTGGATTTATATTTTTGAATATGGCATGTATAGGGTTAGGACTTATTATTTTGAGTCTTCAAGATTTGGCCAAATGTGTTGGCTTGTGATAGATCCCACACTTAGTTTTGAGTCATGAATGATGGCTAATAATTCTTTTGAGATTATAAAAAGTGCATCTCCATGGTTGAATGAATGCCTATTGTGGCTAATTTGATTATGAAATCTATGCTTGTTTTGGTATTGATGGCATTTGCATGAAATTAGGTATTCAAGGGAAGCAGTGAGGCTTGGTGAATAGCCTTATATTGTCCACACGGGTAGACACACGGGCATGTGTCTAGGCCGTGTGTGACACATAGTCAGCTCCACGAGCATGTAGTTCGGTCGTGTATCCCCTGCACGTAAAATTTTTAAGTCAGTATGCATGGTAATTAACACACGGGCAGAGACATGGCCGTGTGTCTCAGCCATGTGGGGGGCACGGCCTAGTTCACGGGCGTGTGCCATGGTCGTGTGATAATATGGGAACGCTGACGTCAAAAACAGAATTCCCAGGTTTTTGCACACGGCCTAAGACATGGACATGTCGTGGCCGCGTGAGGGACACGGGCCATTGACACGGACGTGTGTCTGGCCGTGTGAAAACCCCTGTAGGTGTGAATTAGAATTGAATTCCACACGGGTGTAGGACACGAGTGTGTTACTCTTCCACACGGGTGTGTTAACCATTCATACGGGCGTGTGCCTTATTTTAAAGGCAATTTTCTTATGGTCGAATTAAAGACCTTTAAAGGTTTCGGATAGTTTTCAACGGTCGATTTAGGACTCGTAGGCTCATAACAATAAGTTTAAGGTAGAAATTGAAGAAGTTTTATCTTGAACTGAGTCTCGATGAGTTGAGGTTATTCGAATGCATGAGATCAAATTAAGTAATGCCTTGTACTCCGCCCCAGCGTAGGTTATGGGTATAGGGTGTTACAACATTGGCTAGCCAAATGGTTATTGAGTGAGTTGAATGGACAGCACATTGAAGCTATAAAGGGGCTGGAAACATCCAGTTTCTTAAACGCCCCTAGAAGCTTCTTAGCATGGAAAACAGAAATGGTAAGCTTCTAGATGGTGATTATTCAGCTAAGCATTAATTTGGCATGGTAGAGAGCTGAATAGCCTTGTCTATATTCGACAAAAGGAATGCATTGAGCTTGGATACTCCAATGGATAGAACCATTCAGCTGAATTTTTAGTAAAGAGATGTGGCTGATGAAATCTTCAAGGCGTCATTAGGAGAGATTAATTGGCTATAGCTGGAAATTAAATTCATTCAATGCCTGTTGAGCTGCACGAACAGCCACTTGAAAAGAGATGATCTTCATGTCCCTTTCTAGCCAAATTCATGTATATGAGCTACACATTAAAATAGAAAATTAAATAGCTTTAAGATATATTAAAAATCGGCAGCTCAAAGACAACTTTAATAAACTTAGTTTGACTGGACACATTGATTAACAACAGCTAATAAATCTGTCTTAATCTAAACATATTAAAGTTAACTATTAATTATGTTTGAACTTGAGACACATGTAAACATATTTAACTTTAATTATTATGTCCAGAATTGAACACATTTATTTGGTCTTAACTAATTAAACTAACTTATTAATTTATTTTAAATGAACATAGGCGCATAAAAATAATATTCTAGCTAAATCAGCTAAATGCAATTTGATGTGAGCTCTATTGAGCTAGGCTGAACTAAATTAGCTTACAAGACGTTGCACACTAAGATTGGTGAGTTGGAACAGCAATGGTCGGTCACTTGTTCTTTCCAAGCTCGATCAAGATAGCTCAATATAGCTCCTTGAAACTGCTTAGCTCGGGCTCGAGTGTTTGGTCCCATAGGTAGCTCCAATGGTTCGGCAACTAGTTCCTTGGCTAAGCTCGCATCAGTTTAGTTAAGTTTTTAAAGAAATAATATGAAGTAAAAATGAGAAAATTAGCAGTGTTAGTACTCGGGTTGCCTCCCGGGAAGTGCTTATTTAAATTCTAAGCTTGACTTACCTCACGTGCATGATTATGAAGGTTCGCGGAGCTGAAGATCCTCTCTATCATTCCTAAAATCCTCACCATTATAGAGTTTAAGTTGATCGTTTACCTTGAATGTTTCATACTTTGGATGAGTTACCTCTATTGTACCGTAAGGGAAAATGGTTTGTACTACGAATGGGACTGACTATCTCGATTTTAGCTTTACGAGAAACAACATGAGCCTTGAATTATATAAGAGGACAAGATCTCTAGCTTTAAATTGTTTAGGCTGCTTTAAATGAGCGTCGTGGCATCGCTTTATCGCTTCTTTGTATAATCAAGAGTTCTCATAAGCGTTCCCTCGTCATTCATCTAACTCATTCAGTTGCATCAATCTTTTCTCACCTGCAAGTTGGAAATCATAAATAGCCAAAAATGCTTTGTGTTCTAACTCAAATGGTAAATGACAACTTTTCCCACAAACAAGTTTGTAAGGTGATGTTCCTATAGGTGTTTCAAAAGCCATTCTATATGCCTATAATGCGTCATCTATTTTCATCACCCAATCCTTCCTATTTGATTCCATGGTTTTCTCTAGGATGCATTTAAACTCTCGATTTGTGACCTCGACTTGTCTACTAGTTTAAGGATGATAAGGGGTAGCTGTTCTATGATGCACTCCATATTTCTTAAGTACTTTATCAAATTGAGCGTTATCGAAATGTGTACCCCTATCACTAATAATTGCCCTAGGTGTTCTGAATCGAGAAAATAGCTTCTTGAGAAACCTAACTACCACTCTAGCATCATTTATAGGTAAAGCTTGAGCCTCCACCCATTTTGACATGTAATCCACCGCTACTAGGATGTATTTATTACCATACAAACTTGGAAATGGACCCATAAAATCAATACCCCAGACATCAAATATTTCACATGAAAGCATATAAGTTTGAGGCATTTCATCACGTTTAGAAATGTTACATGTTCTCTGGCATCTATCACAAGATGTAACATACCTGTTAACGTCTTTAAACAGTGTATAGTACTTTATGTGTTTTCTAGTCCCACTGTAGTGTCCTCCTACTGGTCCTGAGTGGCAATGTTCTAAGATTTTACTTGCTTTTGATTTCGTAACACATCTCTAAATTATTTGATCTATACATAGACGAAAAAGGAAAGGATCCTCTCAAAAATAACTTTTCCCATCGGCAAAGAATCACTTCCTTTGATGAAGTGTCAATCCCTTTGGTAAGATGTTAGCGGCTAAATAATTCGCAATAACCACAAACCAAGGAACTTCAGAATTAGTTATAACCAAAAGTTGTTCCTTAGAAAACGAGTCATTTATCTCATTCTCATCAAGCTCGTTGAGATGTGAATTCTCTAACCAAGAAAGGTAATCTGTCGTAAGATTTTTAGCTCCTTTCTTATCTTGGATTTCTAATTCGAATTCCTGCAATAATAAAATGCATCTTATCAGATGAGGTTTTGCATCTGTTTTAGTAAGGAGAAAACAAAGAGCTAAATGGTTAGTGTAAATGACAACTTTAGATAATATTAGATATGGTCTAAATTTATCGAATGCAAAAACTACAGCTAGCAATTCTTTTTTAGTAGTCGTGCAGTTTTCTTGTGCCACTGTCAATGTCTTGCTAGCATAGTAGATCAGTTGGAAGTGTTTGTCTCTTCGCTATCCAAAAACTGCACCTACTGCAAAATCACTCGCATCACACATTAGTTCAAAGGATAAATTTCAATCAGGTGCAACTACAATCTGAGTATTAATTAGTTTATCTTTCTGGGTATTAAACGCTTCTAAACATTCCTGATTGAAATCGAAAGGCACATCTTTTTCTAGCAAATTCATTAAAGGCTTAGCTATTTTAGAGAAATCTTTAATAAATCTTCTATAAAATCCAGCATGTCCTAAAAAGCTTCGAATGGCCTTAACTGAACTAGGAGGAGGTAGTTTTTCAATTGTTTCAATTTTCACTCTATCAACCTCAATCCCTTTACTAGAAATTTTATGGCCTAGCACAATCCCTCCTCGAACCATGAAGTGACATTTTTCCCTAACGCTTCATGATCAGCTTTCATCTTCTATTTGTTCAACTTTTCGACCCTATAAGCTAGTTCAACCAATACCACAAATTCTTTCAGCTCTAAGATCCCAACTAACACATGAATATCCTCATTCAATCCATCCTCAAATCTCTTGCACATAATAGCTTCGGTGGAAACACACTCTCGAGCGTATTTACTAAGTTTGACGAATTCTCACTCATACTCGGTCACTGCCATACGGCCCTGTTTCAACTGAAAGCCTTATGTTTTTTATCGTTGAACCGTTGGCCAATATACTTCTTTTGGAATTCCTCTTGAAAGAATTCCCATGTTAGTCTCTCTTTTGGTACTACCGATACAAGTGTATTCCACCAATGATATGTAGAATCTCTAAGAAGTGAGATGGCACACTTTGAACACTCATCCGATGTGCAAGACAACTTATCAAATACCTTGATAGAGTTTTTGAGCTAAAACTCAGCTCTTTCGGGATCATCATCCACATTAGCTCTAAAATCTTTAACCCCATGCTTTCAAATTTTATCAACCGGAGGCTTATTTATTCTTACAAATTCCATACCTTGTGGGGCTACAGAAACCGGTCAAGGAATAGGTGAGGGTGGAGGAGGTTAGGCATTCAGATTTGTTCGAACAAATTCTATATACCACTCATTCATCATGTGGAAAAATGTTTCCCTGCCTCTTTCTCCCTGACTAACTATTGGAGGTCTACTAATTGACGGGGCTGTCTCTTGAGTAGGAGCCGGTGCATTACTTTCGACTTCATCAGCCTCAGCTTGATTGGGATCCATTACTATATGAAAACACAATTCAAAATTGCTAGGAGTCATCACACTATTACAGTTCATTTATGGCATGTATAGCTAGACTCTTACTCACGCTACGTTAGACTGAGAATTGACTAAATCGTAGATCTGATACTACTAAATGTAACACACCTTACTTTATCCAACGTAGGAACAGGGTACGAGGCATTATCGAACTTAGACGTAAGCAAACATACAAAACCGAGACATAAATTTTTGTTCAAATTTAAAAATTTTCCCATACATTCAAATTGTCCCTATAACGAGCCTACAAGGCCCAAAACATGCTTTGGAAGTGGTTCGGGACTAAACCGAGAACTTTAGAAAATTTCACAACACTTAGAAAATTTTTCATCAAACAGGGGTCACACGCCCGTATGGTTTGGGACACGCCCATGTGAGCAGGCCGTGTGGTCACGCATGCCCGTGTCTAGACCCCATGTAACTCTCTGTTTTGTTATCCATGAACAAAATGAAGTCACAGGGCCAAGGCACATCTCGTGTGCTTAGGCCATGTGGTTGATGTAATTTTCCTAATTTTCCATAAAATAAGTGCAAACTTCACACGGCCAAGGCACACGCCCGTGTTCGAGGCCATGTTGTCCATACGACTGATATGCACGCCTGTGTCTCTGCCAGTGTGCTGATACTGAGCATTCTTTTTTGTAATAATTAAGGTGCATGGGACACACAGCCGTATCACACTCCCATGGGGCAAGCCATGTGTCACACATGGCCTAGACACACACCCCTGTGGACAAAAATAAGGCTATTTACCAAACCTTTTTTCCCCCTTTCCATGCACAACCTATACAAAAACATACAATACTAATCCAAGCATATACATTCAACCCAATCAGCCACAAACAAGGCATCCACACATCATTCACACACTATAATCTATCAGAAACAACCATCACATGCTATTCAACTTAAACCATACAAATTTCCACATCCATGAAAGGAATTATCACATGCATATACTTAAACCAATATTAGCAAATTTCAATGGCCATTTACAAAATGAATTATCAACCAACATAAGCCAATACATTTGGCCAAATCAATTATGACACATAACAAAAAGACCAAGTCCCTATACATGGCATAACTCAAACATTAAAATCATTGGTATCGAAATGTTAAGTTAATAGTGTGAATGGATCTCCGACAGTCTTCGATTCTCGAGTTAGCTTGGTGAAACTATAAAACAAGGGAAAAGAAAAGGAGTAAGCTTTAAAGCTTAGTGAGTTCCTATTCAAATAATAAGCATCATAAACACACATTTATCATGCAATTAACATGAAGTGTATAAACATATATGTCATTATAAATCTCATAGTCCAACTTGGCATGGATATTATTAAAACTTTAATATCATAATTTTCACAATCATAACCTTACCGAGGGATTTATCACATATCGAGCTCATTAAGCATAAGTTTTACGTACATACTTGTACCAACTTGCAACATACCATGGTTATTTGCAACATTAACCTTTCCGTTACGATTCCCGTGGAACCATTTAGAATACTAAAGGATACACTTGAAATCTCACACTCATAGTACCATACCAATGTCGTATCCCAGATATGGTCTTACATGGAATCTCATATCGATGCCAATAGCCCAGCTATAGTCTTACACGAAGTCTAATATCGATGCCATATCCCAGATATGGTCTTACGCGTAATCTCAAATAACCCTAATGTCATGACATTTGTATCCTATTTATTCCTAATGTTCAACCGAGATTTCTCTCTTATCGAAATTTGTTAATTAAATCTAAGGAGTCAATCATGATTCATACAATATTAACACAATTAAAGCATAAATAATAATGCATTATTTACATACGAACTTACCTCAGTACAAAAATAGTGGAAATGGACCTAATCGTCAAAGACTTTGTTTTCCCCCCGATCTAGGTCTGAACCTCGTTTCTCTTGATCTATAATAGCAAATTTAACTCATTTATTAACTAAATTACTCAATTCAGTCCAAAAATCACACTATAGTAAAATTACATTTTTGCCCCTAAACTTTAACACATTTACATTTTGGTCTCTAAGCTCGTAAAAAGAAATCTATTCAATTTCATCAATACCCAAGCCTAGATGAACCCTATACATGTTTATAGCATCCCACATTATTCATTAAATCGCACTTTTACGCACATTTTGAAATCTTTTTACAAATAGATCCTTTTGACATTATCATCAAAAATCACCTAGTATAAGTTGTTTATCTAACATTAAACTTGCATAATCTACCATTAGGCATCAAAATACACAAATATCTAACATGGGTCAAACCCTAGACCTCAATCATAGCTCAAATTAATGGTAGAAATAGCTAGATCGGATGATAATGACTTCAAAAATGTAAAGAACATTAAAAACAAGGCTAGGATGCACTTACAATCACACTTGGAAGTTGAAAAAACCCTAGATATGGTGACCTTCTAATTTACGACACATGGAGAGGAACATGGACAAAAATTTTGGCCCTATTTTCCCTTTTTATTCCTTTATTTCCCAAATGACTAAAATGCCCTTAATGCATAACTTTGAAATTTCATCTATTCATGTCCATTTTTGTCCACTAACTTATCCAATGGTCTAATTACCAACTAAGGACCTCTAATTTAAAATCTCATAGCAATTGGACACCTTTAACAAGTGGAACTCAACTTTTGCACTTTTTAAAATTTAGTCTTTTTTTACTAAATTGAGTACCCAAACGTCAAAATTTTCGAACAGAATTTTCACAAAATCATTCAATAAAATTTTAGACCACAAAAATATAATAAAAATAAGTTTTCCTAGTTGAATTCGTGGTCCCGAAACCACTGTTTCGACTAGCCCCAAAATTAGGCTGTTACAGGGTGTGTGTGAGGTGTTGGGTTCAAATCCCACTTTTGGCAAATTTTATTATTTTTTATCTAAGCTTTACCCTTGTGGAGTAGGTTTATATTAAAATTTCTGTAAATCCATATCAAAACGAGCCTACTAGTTCGAATGGTAGGGGATTTAGTGCGTTGGAGGTCCTATGTTTGAATCCCTATGTTAGAGTGGATGTTAATTTTTGCTTTGTCGACTGATGGAATTTCGGTGGAGTTGGGATTCTGAGAAAGTTGTTGTTAGTGGGATAGTGGGAAGGAATTTGAGGGATTCATGATTTATTTTATTTTATTTTATTTTGTTAGAAAAAACTCCTCTCTCTTCCAAAATCTCCAAAAAGAATCTGACGTTAATTTCTTTTCTTTTTACTCTCTGTCGTTTTCTCCTCCCTTTTCTTACCGGCGATTTTGTGTTATTTTTCTATCTGTTATTGAATTTTCGTATCTCACTTTTTTGGTGCTCAGTGTGCATTTCTGGTAAGTTTGGTAAGTACGATTATTGTTTTGGTTAGCGAATCTTGGGTTAATGGGGTTCGTTTGGTGTTTAAGAGAAGATCAAAGGTTTGAGGGCTTCCAATCATTGCTTTAATTGTGTGAAATCTCTGTTACTCGTTCGAAGCTAAGAACTTTGGAGGATTAAATGGTTGTTATTTTGGATGTAGTTCGGTTTAGTGTCAATTTAAGTGACTAATTCAATGGTTTCTTGGTCAATTTTAGGTGTTATGTGACTTGGGAGTGATTTTGCATCAAAATCATAACAGGTGTGTTCCCAAAACGCGAAAAATTAAGTTTCAGTGAAAGCTGAAAATGCTCGCTGTCAGGTGGCCATGTGCGAGACACGACCGTGTGTCTGACGAAGGTGCTACTGTGCGCAAGACACAATCATGTGGGGGTGTAAGTGTGGCCGTGTGGGCCACACGGGCAAAGTCAAATTGGGCATGTGGACCCACACAGGCATGTGGGTTCTGGGCCAGGCCGTGTGGGCTACACGGACATGTGGACCCAAATTTTCAAAATTTTTCTTAGGGTTGCATGGTTCGTTCTGATCTACTATTGGCCTACCGTAGAGTCGGTAAGGGCTAACCAAATCCTAAAACTATGTGATTTGCCTGTAACACCCTAGATTTTGGGGCTAGAAGTTTTGAGTTTTGTGGTTAGGGTCAGTGAAAAAGTTGTGTTATTGTGTTTAGTTGTACGTTTAAGTGACAAAATGGGCCTGTTATTCTGGTGGTTAAGTGACTGTTAGTGAACCTCAAGGTTTTGGGTTCGAGTCCTTGTGTGAGTGTTTTGGAGAAGTATTATTATTATTTTTTTTTGAAACAATATTATTATTTTATTTTGTTTGTTAAATAGTAGGTCTATTTTAAGTTAAATTATTTAACCATTTATATATTATTTTATTCTTTTTATTTTTATTTTTTATTCTTTTCTTTTTCCTTTTCTTTCTCTTTTTGTCTAGACGTTCTATTCTTCCTCTTCTTAGAGTTTATTTTCATTTTCTTTTGAACAAAATTTTTACTGGCGAATTTTGGGAGAATTCGCTCCTTGTCATCGAGTCAATGCCGGGACGTCGTTAATTGCGAATCATGTGTGGGATTCAAACCTCTTTTAATATACTTGCGTATTGTTGATTTACTGTAGAATTTGACAATCTTTTTGTGTGTTCCGGTAAATGAGCAATTGAGGCTTGTGTTGTCTATAATCTCTTGCAATTTAGTGTGTTATGATTGGAGGTCAATTTAATGACTGGAAAAGCTTTATTTTCAGGCTATTTGAGGGTGTTTTCGTGGCCATGCGGGTATGTGCTAGTTCACACGGTCGTGTGGAGTTAGAAATTACGGTTTCCAGGAAAAATTTGGTGCCACACGGGCGTGTTTATTTGGGAAATAGGGATTTAGTGATCTGGTGCCACACGGCCTGGCCACACAGTCGTGTGGCTAATTTGGGATTTAGGGATCCCACACGGGCGTGTGTTTTGGACACACGGCTATGTCTAGTGGGCAAATGGACGTGTGGGACCCTCACATGGTATGATAGGATGGTCGGAGTTGGTGTGTAGAGGATGGGGGTAGGATTTTTCATATTTTTTTCTGTTATTTGAATATGAACTTGAATCAGAATGTGAATGTGAATGTGAATGTGAATCTAAATCTATTTTTGATTGTGTATATGATTCTATATGTATAGCATGTCTATTTCTATTGGGTTACACACTGAGTTTACGAAAACTCACATCTGTCTGTCTGTTCTATTCAGGTAATCCATAGACTTAGACGGGTCGATGCAGCGGAGGCTCAACGATGACCACTTTATCGAGAACTATTATACTTAGTAAATTTATAGTTTTTATTTTTAATTTCAATTTTATTTGAGAGTTTGTAAATTCTGGGACTCTCTCGACTGTATGGTTTTTAACTATTGGTTTTGATTTCGTTTGCTTGCTTATTTGCATGGTTTGAAAAAACGTTTTAGGAAAACGATGATTTTACTCAAACAAGGGTTTTCTGAAAATACGAACTGGACTTTCAAAATATAATGATTTCGTTAGACTTCCGCTGTAAATAGTGTTTTGACAAATAAACCAATTAATTAACGTTTTTGACAATGAATATAAACGAATATGAGTTATTAAGCTGAATTGATTTTACGTAATGACTCCGTTTTCAAAACCCATTTTCTGTGGCATCTCTGGATTCGGCCATAGCATCTAGGCCGAGTTTAGGACGTTACAAATACTACCGATCGACAATATAGTATTCGGTAATATTATATGAAATATACTAAAAATTAATATAATATAATTATTTTTTGAAAGAAATATAGAATAAATTATGAACTTACAACAATTTGAATCATTATATGCTAGGGATTTATAAAAAAATGTATATATACACAAATGATCATATCTCACCAATGCTACCAATCGGCAATATAGTATTCGTTGAGTATTGGTGGTGCTAGTTCAATTTGTATCAAGTTTTTTTAATCAACATCAAAAACCTATATTAAACTAGTATACAATGTAGTATCGTACATATTGGTATTTAGAATATGCAAATGTTAAGGGTTTAATTTCTTATTATATCAATCAAAATTATGTAAATTAATGGAAAATGTTAATTTTAGTGGTTAATACTTAATTTTCCTTAGTTACTTAGCTTCAAAATTAATAGGTATTAAATTACTCCAATTTTTTTCAGAAGGGTCAAATAGTTCAATATCAACTTTAATTTCTTTTTATTCTCTTATAAATTGAGGAGTGTAAGCTTCATCTTTAGAATAGTTTTATAATGGAAGCAAACATTGCATGAAATCATGAAGATGAAGACTAATTCTAGAAAAAAAAATCATGAAATTTGTTTTTCAATGTTGTTTGTCTTTATCATTCATAATAATCTTTTAAATTAATCTAAATAAGTTTGTAAAAAATTATTTATTATATATATTACTCTTGACTAAATATATAATTATATTTTGTGTGTTTCAAAAGAGGAGATTCATAAGTGGATTCTGAAGTCAATTTAGAATTCAGGTTCTTTTGGTTGAAAAAATAAAATAATTTAATGTTATATATTTTTTTAAAAAACTACTCTATTTTATTTTGAATATTTTATTTAAAAGATTTGTCTTAATATACAATTGCAATTTGATTTTGGATTCGTATATGATTACTTTAAAAAATTTATTTTTAAATACACATTTGAACAAATTAGTTGTAAAATCATTTGTGGATTGATATGAATTATTTAAATTATTCCTTTCTATCTTAACTTGAATGGAGTGGTGGTTAATATTTTTGTTAAACACTCGTTTGACATGGGTTTTGTAACACCCTAACTCGACCCGATTTATCGGGCTCAGATCTCGGCTGTTATTAAACACAATACATAAATCAATTGAACACTTTAAATATTACGTTTTATTTATTTCTTTAACTAGAGGATTTAAAATCCAAAAATAAAGGAAAGTATTTAAAATAACTTTTTACTACAGACTTATCACATCTTATTACAAAGTACAAGTTTGATAAAAATAAACACATAAGGTGTAACCCTAGACTATACCTCATTTCTATTGTTTGCATAATAACCCGATACTACTCTTCCTTTGCATAGTCCTGGCAGCGTCCCCTAGGCGCAGTAGAATTGTCACATCCCAAAAGTCGGGAGAGTAAATCGGGGGTTAGTGAATCAGAAACTATAATTGGGATAGATAATTAAAATAATTAGGAATTAATTAAATAAATTTTTAAATTAAATAGAATTAACAATTTTAGGTTAAGAAATTAAAATTGAGTGTTCGGGAATTAATTTGGTTAACATGGATTTTAAAAACAAGATTGGATTTGAAAATAATTTTGAAATTGGCTTTAATTGAACAATATTGACCAATTTGGAAAAGGAAGAAAACTGGGGTGGTTAAATAGGTAGTGGCTAAATTTTTAAAATTTTGGTGCCTGTTTCCCTCCCATTCTTCATTCAAAAATTTTCCAAACACCAAATTAAAGTTTTTCTTTTAAAATTAGTTCATCCTTTTTTATTCTTAAACTCTCTAAACACAAAATTTCTTTTCAATTTTGAGAAATACTCATGTTATCATCCTTAAAATCCTCAAGAGGTCTTCACACGTTTTAGCTCAGATTAACTCTATAGCTCATAGATTTTGCAAAATTTAGGTGAGATTCTAACTTTTTATAATTAAACTAAGTGAGTTGTTATTTCAATTTGATATTTAAATGATTAAATCAAGATCTCAATATATTAATTGATTTTGTAATATTCTGAATTTGGGATTAGAAGTAATAAGATTTGTTGGTTGCGTTAATGGTTCGGATGGACTGCTAAGTCAGTTTTTGTGTTTTAAAAACAATGATGAGTTAGTGGTTTAATGGTTAGGTGTTTGCTAATTTACCAGACCTTAGGTCTTTTGTTTGAATCTCTTAGTGTGCTTAGTAGAAAATATTTTGTTTGAGTTTCAATTTTTATTTTTTTTTAAACTACTAATGCGATTTTATTAAACTCTTATTTTATTTTAATATTTTAAAAGAAAATACTCTTAAAAAATTATGTTCACGTCTTCTTTTCACGTGTAAACCTCTCTTTTTACGATTTTTCCAATTGGAGACTTGGGGATTCTTTTGGCTACAGTATTCTTCTTTCTCTCTAGCCATTATTTTTGTTTTGCTCTGGGTTTTATTGTTCATTTGCTACAAAGATTTTAATATTTTTGAGTCATCCCTTTTGGTTCCAAGAAATTTTGCCAATTCCCGCTTCTCAAGATTTTTGTTGTGCTCTTCGGTTCGTCTAATCAGGATCTTAAGGTTGTAAGTACTGTTGTTTAGGTTTTAATCAATTGTTTTGGGGAATTTTCTACTCTATTGTGAATGGATACTTTCTTAGTCTTTGTGTACTTGTGTAAATTGGGTTTTCAGCTCGGTTTGGTGGAGACGAATTGGTCGATATTTAGGCTAGGAATCGTGTTTTTAAGATGTGAGTTCTAATCATTTGTGATCGGTGTGTGTGGGACTTCGTTAAATCTTTTTCGTACGTGTGTGTGCGCTGCACTTAAGCCATAGTTTACTGTCCTTTCTACGCTAATAGGCGGTTGCTACCTAGTCATGTTTGTACACTTGCTTCTCCCTTCACATTGAGTGTCTTCATTGTCATTAGAATAATGCTACTTCTTATTGTTAGTTGCTGGCAATTGGTTTTACAGATAATTTCCCATATTATATGCTTATATGCTTGTCGTCATGGGAAATGGATCAAATTTGTTGACCTTGCAGTTTATTTTTTGCTATATTTGAAGGTTCTTCCGTTAAAATGATTCATCGACTTCGGCAAGAGCAGGATTTTTCAATTAGTAGCTATGGCCGTTTTGAATTCTGAAATTGAAAAAAAAAATGTATGCAATTAGTGCAGATTTTCTAGACTGTACTAATTGTTTCTTTTTTGATAGATGAATATATAGTTGCTAATGTTGATGGTATTAAGTTGCTAATGTTGATGGTATTAAGTTGCTAATTTTGATGGAATTATTATAATTTCCGTCGCTTGTTTCTATATTTTGTTTACTGCTGTTCATTTTACATGCAAGTGTTACATATATATACATAAATGGCTGCTGGTTTTTACGTAGTAATGCTGCTGTCTTTTTTTTGTCTGTGTGGTCTTATTTTTGCAGATTTTTTTTCACCATTTTGCAAAT
This sequence comes from Gossypium hirsutum, assembly GCF_007990345.1. Classification (NCBI taxonomy): domain Eukaryota; kingdom Viridiplantae; phylum Streptophyta; class Magnoliopsida; order Malvales; family Malvaceae; genus Gossypium; species Gossypium hirsutum. Next base: position 48,019,378 of record NC_053430.1, on the reverse strand, counting down.
TAATTTGTTTTAGTCTATTGACGATCCCATGCACGTTTAAGCCTCTATAGGAGTATCTACGACACTAATTATGTTTGAATTTACTTATGGAAATTAACTTACGTGTCATGAGTTCTGTCACTCATATAGATAATTATGTGATGTGGTATGTTAAAATTCGCAATATGAAAGGGTTGAATTAATGTGATAATCGGAAAATTTTGCACTGTTTATTCTGGTATTTTGTAGTTGAGCCAGGAAATGTCTGATTTGATATTTGATATGTATTTATAAGTATTTATTTTGAGAGAATTTTTCATGTGCATTGTGGTTGGGATTGACATTGAAGAGAAGGAAGTTTGGTTCGGCAGTTTCACTACAAAACTATATTTTTGTGGTATAACTGTAATAATAAAACTGGCATATAACTACATTACGGTGTGAGGTTTTGGGCTCAGTAATTTTGAGGTCTCAGAGTTTCCCATTTTTTGTTTGGTTTAATAAGATTTTATTAAGATTTAATAAATTATTTTTAATAGGATTGTAAATAAATTTATATGAACTGTGGTATGGGTTTTGATTTTTGGGCTCGTAAAGTAGAGGTAAATTAGTAATTTCATGCACGGGTTTTAGTCAAATAATTGTTTTCCTCCTTTTCAGTCAAAATTTTAAATGCCTAATTTTATGAACTTGAGTTAGTCAAAAAAATGTTAAAATTTCCGTTGCAAAACTAATTTTGAAATTTGGATTGACAATTTGCTAAATCTAAAATGTTTTGCAATCCAAGTAGTGAAATATTAATTTGGTTTTAAATTAATTAATACAATTATTAAGTTAATGTTGGTAAACATAAGATAAGCTTAATACTGTTTTTGTTAAGCATGAGAAAAAGAGGTTTTCGAAAAGGAACAGAGGAATGTGATCGGTATTTTGTTATAGGCCATTTCAGAGGCCAATGTGACCTTCATAATCTGGTCAAAACTTCTAGGTTGGGTTTTGCGGTGTTACATTAATCATCTTCATCATTTTTTGTATTGAGAGAGTTTTGAGTGTTTTGGGGAATTTCAGGTTTGAGTCAGAGTGTTTTTTTTTTTAAGTTTCACGGTTAGTTTGTTGAGATTATTTCCATCTTCTACTCTTTCAGTTTTTGCTCGTTTAGTGAAGTATCCTTTCCTTATGGTTTTTTTCCTCTTCTTTGGTAAAATTTTTCCATATAAATATTTTTGTGTTTGATCTTTTTCTAGTTTTACATTTATTTTCTTGTCGCATATATGGGTCGATCCCCAACACTTTCCTTCAATGTTTTATATAATCAAAATTCTATCACACACATATGCACGAAGAAATCACACACATACCCCCAACACTTTCCTTCAAGTTAAATACATAGAATAAAAAATAGTTTAAATGGACTCCAATTGTTTATCACAATGTCATTTTTCTTTAGTTGGTATTGAGTTGACTTGTTACACAAGTTGAAATGTATAAAAAGTCTAAATAAAATTTTGGTTGAGGTAGTAAAATTTTTTTATGGATGTTGGTGATATAAATTCAAAGATTAAGATTTGCAATTTTTTGTTGGTTATTTTAATGATGAAAATATAAAAGTATCATCGTAATAATATAACTTATTTAAAATATGTAAGGTTATTTTAGTAGTTTTCTTATTTAAGTTAGTGTCTAGTTGTCTCATGGCACCAACATAGTCACACACTTAAATATTAATATATATACAAACAATGTGGATGAAACAATTGGTGTAATAACATTTTATTGTATACAAATATCAAAATAAAGCTAAAATGGTAAAGAAGAGATTTATAAAATGCTAGAGGAATAGGTTCAAATCTCAACATTTTCAATTTCTTTATAGGAGCTTTCTTGAATAAGAAAAAGAAAATAGTGTTCAAGTAATAATATAATTTATTTAAAACCTGTAAGATTATTTTAATAATTTTCTTGAGTGTCCGCACTTAAATAATAGTATAGATAAATTACAAATTGAACAAAGTGAAAAATGCATATATCTATAATTTATATAAAAACACAATCCCAAAGAAACATTGAAATGACTCTATAGCCTTTGTTGTTCACTACGTTGTTGGATTTATAATTTTAAATATTTTTTATTTATAAAATTTATTACATTTATCAATATGAATTTTAATTTTTCTAAAATAATTAATTTTAAATTTACTTGATAATAAAAGTTATCATATTTATATAAGAATACTAAATTTTAGTAAAAAAGTTTTTAAATGAATTTATATAATAATAAATGAAAAGGTCAAATTTTATATTGAGTTATTCTCTATTTAAATTGTTGTATTTCCCTTAACCAAAAAGAGTAAAAGAAAAAATATATACTACTTTTTTAAATAGTAAATTTTAATTATTTTTGTAATAAGTAACATTATATTTCATATACCAAAAAGTATGAATAATTAATATATGTTTATAATCTGAAATAATCTAACATAATTACATTTATATTAATTATATATTATCTACATATTTTTATGGTCAATTTATTTACTTTTAAGAAAAAAATTGAATAATGTAAGGTTTCATTTACAAGATGTCAATTTTTATATTTTTCATAAATACTTCAATAAATACTATAAATATTTTATTACTACTATATTTGAATTATTTAAATAATTTACTTATTTTAATTAATTTAATTACTTATTATTTTGAACAATGCTACTTTGTATTAATTAGATGAAGTAAAACTATATTCCTCCATAAATATGTTATAAATTGCAACAGTCCGGTTTAGACTCTAGTCGGAATAGTGATTTTGGGACCAAAAATTCAAGTTATAAAAATATTTTAATATTATTTTTGTGCTTATAATATGTGAATTGACATGTGTGAAAGTTTCGTATGAAAATTCAATCATTTGTGTGCTTAATTTGTGAAAAGGACCTAATCGCGTAAAATATAAAAGTGGCCTTCTATTTGTTTAAGTGCCTACTTGTTATGGTTTATTAATTATGAGGTCCTTATGAGGTTATTTGACCATTGAACATATGATTGGACATTAATGGCCTTAATATAATGGCTTATTAATGTTTAATGCAAGGATAAAATGGTAAAATGTTTATTAATGTTATATTAAATAAAACAAATGTTTGAAATTAGGCATTATGCTCATCTTCTTGCCGAAAATCAAAGAAATAAGAAATAAAAAGTTTGAGTTAGGGTTCGGCTAGGAAATTTGAGGATTAAGGTATGTGTTTTTTTTGGTTTTTGATAATTTCTACGTTTTTGTGATCGTTGCTCAGGTTACTATCAAGCCTATGTCCTAATTTCTGATTTTGTTGATGATTTTGAGTTATGCAATTATTGATAATGTGAGCTTTATGAAGTTTGATGATAGTAAATTAAAGATATGTGTTAGATTACTAAGTTTTATCTTTGAATTTTTGATGAATTTGAGTAATTTGGACTAAATTGTAAAAATAATATTTTGAGGGACTAAAATGTGAAATAAATGAATACGTGGCCTTGTGAATACTATGGAAATTCGGCTAAACATATGTGTATGGAAGTTTTGTGTATTTTGTGATTTTGTGAATTAGAGACTAAAGTGTCAAATTGTGAAAATGTGAGGGCTAATTTGTAAAATGCCCTAAATGTGTGTTTGTGGATTGATTTGAATGATTTGGCGAATAAAAGAGTTAAATTTGAATTTATAGATATCAAGAACCAAAGAAAACAGAATTAGATCGGGAAAAGTCAAAAGTCGTCGAATAGTCGTTCGTTTCTGTTCATACCCATACAAGGTAAGTCTATACACAAATAAATGTATTTGAAATGGTTTATTTATGCTTATATACTATTGAATAATGATGAATAGTTTAATGCATTGAATATGAGATATCCGAGGGAGTATTGACAAAGTTTCGATGTCCGAAAAGCCCCGTACAAACCATAAGAATAGTTAGGATACATATGTCATGACATAAGATCCAATATGTGTTTTCATGTAAGACCATGTTTGGGACATTGGCATCAACTTATGATTTACGTGTAAGACCACATCTGGGACTTGGCATCGTATTTGATTTCACATAAGACCGTGTCTAGGACAGTGGCATCGATATTTGTTTACATGTAAGACCACATCTGAGACGTTGGCATTGTACGAGCTTTCCGAGCTATCTGCGTATCCTTATAATTTTGAACGGTTCAACGGGCATTCCGAGAAACAATTGATTATATGAGATGTGTATCCAATTGAGGTACGTACGAAATGTATACTATGTTTGAGAATAAAAGGTAAGTATATGTACAAGTGATGATATGTGTTATAAGTATGAGAAAATATGCTATATGTGTAAATGAATTAGAATATGTGAAATGTATATGAAGTATGTGGTTTGAGATAGTATTTGGCCATGAAATATATGCAATTTGATGATGTTTTCATGTGTTGAATGTTATGTTTATTTGTATATGGCTTACTAAGCTTTTGAAAGCTTACTCTATGTGTTTTTCAACTGTTTTATAGATATCGTAGCTACTGGGAGCTCGGGGATCATTGAGGATCATCTCCACACTATTGAACTTCTTTTTGGTACCTTTTGAAAAAGTGAATATTAAAGTATGGCATGTCTAGGCTAGAAGTACTTTGATTATGTTTTGTGATGTATATATCTAGCTATGTGATTTGGCTTGATTATGGTTATGTATATGAATGAGTTTTTGGTATGACATATGTGATGCAATATGGCCAATATGATGTGTTTTGAATGGCTATTGAAATTGGTCATTTTGGTATGTAACACCCCTTACCCGTATCCGACGCTGGGACAAGGTTCGAGGCATTATCGGACTTCAAAGTAAACAATTTCATAAAATCGGGCCATAAAATTTCATTTAAATTAAAAACATTCAATCACATGCATAATGTCCCTTATGCAACCTACCGAGGCTCTAAACATACATTAAAGGCGGTTTGGGACTAAACCGAGAACCTTGGAAAGTTTTGGAAAAACTTAGAAAAATTTTTATAAAACAGGGTCACACACCCGTGTAGACACAGGGACACGCCCGTGTCCTCAGGCCGTGTAACTCTCTGGTTATGACGTCAGCAAATAAATTGAACCACATGGCCAGGCCACACGCCCGTCTCACCAGGCCGTGTCCCTCACACGATTGAGATACACAGTCATGTCTCATCCCATGTAGTTAACTCTTAGGCTATTTTCCAAGCCTTTTTGTTACCCTTACATGCACAAACATATACATGGATCCAATGGCATTCAACATCCTCAATTATGATACAAACATATCATTTACCTATCAACATGCATGTGTTACACATTCCTACATTAAGCCAAGACTAGCCATACCATAGTTATCTTTGTGCCAATTTATTTCAACTTATCATCAAACTTCCATGTTCAAAGCGTTATTATTTATCTTCATATTACACATTTAATTCATGGTCATAAAACATGCATTCAACACACATGACATATTGCCAAACATGTATGACAAACAAACATAATCATATTTTCACATCATAAGCAATAAATCATAACTTGACTAGCTAAACTTACAAGCCATAATCAATATGAGCCACATCCCATGGCCATATACAATAGCTCAAAATAGGCCAATACATTTGGCCAAATCATAATAACACATGTCATTGAACTAGGTCCCTATACATGCCACTCACTTGATAATTCTAACATATGTAACAATATTCCAAAGGTATTGGCTTGATAGTGTGATGCTGCCTCCGACGATCTCCAACCCCGAGCCGACCTAACAACACTAAAAGAAATGGAAAGGAAGGAGTAAGCTTAAAGCTTAGTAAGTCCATATGAAAATAATAAGCAAATTATCAACATGATACCATGGAAATATAATCATAATTACACTTTTACTTTTTTTTCTGGTCATGCTATTTTCTCGAGTCATAGTTACGAAATTATTTATATCTGGAGCTACGGAACTCAAAATTAAGATCTGTAATTTTTTTTTGTGAAACTAGACTCATATACATTTTTACCATAAAATTTCCAGAATTTTTGGTTAAGCCAATAAGTACAGTTTATTCTTTAAATTTACCCTTGTTCTACTGCTAGACAGCTTCAACCTTTCTTTACTAAAAATCAATTATCTCATAGTACGGGTTTCGATTAATGTTCCCATCTATTTCTCTTTAAAATAGAATCATTAAGGATTTTAATCATATAAATTATAACCCATAATTATTTTTTTTACAATTTTTAATGATATTTCCAAATCAAAACAGGGAATTCCAAAATCATTCTGACCCTGTCTCACAAAAATTCAAATATCTCAAAATATGAAATTCTTTTTTGCTTACACTGTTTCCTTTAAATGAAAATAGATCAAAAAGTTTTAATTTCATATCTTATTCAACCTCTAATTCGATTTCCACGATTTTTGGTGATTTTTAAAAGTTAAACAACTGCTGCTGTCTAAAACTATTTTATTACAAATTTCACTCTTACATAATTTCACTTACTTCATTCCATCTTACCGAAAGTTCTCTCAACTATTGAGCATATTGTTCATAAATTTCCACAAACATATACCTGCACTTATTCATCAGATGGTCATGTTCACATGTATTTTCACTTAGTCAATTTCCCACTAAACTCATCGGAATAATAACAGATACACGGTTGCCTGCACATATTACCACCTTTGTAACTAGAGCTATCTGGTATGCATAGTAGCCAGCACTTAGTACTACACATGCGGCCAACAATCCGGTACACATTGTACCCTGCACTTAGTACTACACACGTGATTAAAGTTGTCGGGTACGCATAGTAGCCTGCACTTAGTACTACACATGCGACCTAACTATCTGGTACACATAGTAACCTACACATAGTACTACACATGTGTTCTCACAATGGATCATTTGTATCATTTCTATTCCGAAGGTTCAACCGAGAAATTCCTCACTTTTCAACATTTAACAAACTCATTCATAGACTATCTCGATTCGTAATTTACATCAAATGATCATTCTATAGCTAGTCACATCTTATATAATAATGAAATGTAATAACATAAAAAGAATCGATATATTATTTATATACAAACTTACCTCGAATGCGAGCACGGCTATTTATCCCGATTTAGTCCATAATCTCATTCATTCCCAATCTATGCCCGAATCTCATTTTCCTTGATCTATAATATCACATTTAGCTTAATAATTAGTCACATTATTCATATGGGTCCCAAAATCATGTTTTTACAAATTTGTATTTTGACCCCTAAACTTTCACATATTTGCACTTTTTCTGCAAGGCTCGTAAAACGATTTTTATCCAATTTCCTTGCATTTTAAGCCTAGCCGAATCATTTTCATAACTATAGAAGCCCCTAATTCCCACAAAATCACACTTTTATGACAAATTTTGTAACTTTTGCAAAACAGTCCTTTTTGACAATTTTACCGAAAATCACTTAGTAAAAGTTGTTTATTACACACCAAGCATTCATTTTCTACTGTTAGACATCAAAACACATGCATGTCATCCATGGGTAAATTTTTAAACACAAACCCTCGCTCAAAATATGGGTAGAAATGAGTAGATCTTATTACGAGGATTTCAAAAATGTAAAAATCATTAAAAACGGGGCTAGAACGGACTTACAATATAGCTTGGAAGCTAGAAAAACCCTAGCTATGTCTTCACCATGCAAGTTTTGGCCATGGGGTAGAAGATGGACAAAAATTGGCTTTTAATTTTGTTTTTAATTCATTTTAATTACTAGATTACCAAAATGCCCCTAACTTAAAAATATTCTATTTCACCTATTTCATGTCCATTTTTGTCCAACAAATTATCCAATGGTATAATTACCATTTAAGGGCCTCCAATTTAAAATTTCATAACAATTAGACACCTCTTACATTTATAAATCAACTTTTGTACTTTTTACAATTTAGTCCTTTTCACCAAATTGGGTGCCCAAACGTCAAAATTTTCGAGCGGAATTTTCACGAAATCATCCCGTGAAATTGTAGACAATGAAAATATAATAAAAAAGTTTACTGTGTTGAATTTGTGGTCCCGAAACCACTGTTTCGACTAGGCCTTAATTTAGGATGTTACAACTCTCCCCCCTTTAGGGATTTTCGTCCCCAAAAACCTTACTAGAAGAGTGGTTTAATTATCACATAAACTCCACTATCTCATTATCATTGCTGAAGAACTTTTACTCAGGCTATGCTTAATACTTAGCTATTTAATTTCTCATACTAAAGTCATGAACAATTCTGTGTTATATGACGCATCAATCGAATTTTGACTTCTATCAAAGAATTCATGTACACAAGGGTTGAACCCATACTGTTCATAGAATATATATATGCATATCATACTTGAATCCTCTCAGATTCAAATGGCGTAGCCAACCTGATCATCATGGCCTTAAGCTCTCCATCATTTATACAGCCCGACAGTTTACCAATTCAACCTCTGGTCGTCATTAAAATTCAAAGCCTCATTTAGCTTTTTCAATAATTCATGATATAAATCCCGAATCTCAATCCGATTAACAAAAACTAGCATTTTAAGAAATTCAACAACCTCAAAGATACTTAATTCCATAAGTCTGATGAACGGAAATTCAGTACATACCAACATGATTTGCAGATTCATCAATTACTTAACAACAAGTTACATAACATCTTTCTCTTTCAAATATAGGAATAATCCTGATATGAAATCTATAATAATCTCATTCTCATTTCCATTCAGTTACCACCACTGGCAAAAATCATTTTGACATCACCTGATATTCAACTTTAACCCTGATAACATTTCATGTATCAAATACAAAGATCAGAAATGTCGAGTTCCAAACTTGAACACCAACACATTACTCCCGTGAGCTTTCTTGCAAACTCTCTATAATAGCTCTGGACTTTCTATCCAAGCACTTGTAACCACATCTTCCTTTTCTCAAAGATCATACAACAACAATCTCAGATCATCTACGCTATCTCAAACTCAAATCTCTCTATGACAGCAGATACATTAAGCTATCACATTTCCTTTTTGTCTCAAAACATATCACAATCTATTTAACGACAGATCACTGGAAAATCAAGAATTTCTTGCCGGATTTAGGCCAAACCAAGTCTAATGTCCTGATTAACAATGTTCTCATATGTTCTAAACTTTACTAACATGCAATAGACCTTTCAACTTTCACAAGGCGATAACTTTATCATTCATAGAAACTTTAAATCATATCAATGTCTGACACTTTTCATTCAAACTATCCATATTTTACCCGTAAAGGAATGAAATTTTATTCTCAGACATGAATATCTCGTTTAGTCTTTCAAATAGTAACCAATACCGATTGAACCATTGAGTCGACCTTAATCATCAATAAATGAAATTTCAAGAAATCCTCTCCTCCAATCAATTGAACGATTCAATATGTAATCATTCGAAGTTCACTTATCATGCTAATCAAAAACCATTTCAAAAGCATTAATTCAAGTAACAAGGATATCTCAATTGAAGGCATCAACTTCGATTAACTTACTTGAGAAAAGAAATCCACCATCCAAATTATAACTAGCAATTTCACCACTTATGCCTTTATCAATATCAAATCCTTCACAAAGATTTAGAGAAATCTAGATACTAGAACTATCACATTACTATGATCAAACCAGAAGCATAGTCACACTTGACATGATTATCACAACTGAAGAATACACTATAGATATGAGCCGTGATTGATAAATTCTGAAATATAGATAACAAGAAAACCAGGATTAAGAAGTTCAAGATAGAGAAATCTAAGATACAATATCATAATGAAAGATCCAGAACAAAGCTCATAAGAAAATATGGAAAATTTCGATAATTTCCCAAAGAAAAGAAGTATAGAAGAATACATCATTCAAGCCCACTAGAATTAAATGCAACAAGGATAATGTACCTTCCCCTATATATATGTCGAATAGGATATCAATTAGAAGAAACAAAATCATGGCATGAATTTTCTCATAAAATCCTAACAGACGGAATGTAATAGAATGCTAGAGGGGAAATAGCGCGATAGAGATTATATAGCAGTCAAACTATCAATACTTTCATCTTAGTCAAAAATTAGAAAACATTTTCACACGATAACAATTTATCTGAAAATAGATAGCCCCATTATTACTTCCAAGAGTAAATGAACTCATGGAGTACCTCAAGAGAGACAGTCATAATCTGCTTACTATAATTACCACATTCAGATATCTTACATTTCAAGATTTATTCCTCCAACTATTTTTGTCATTACAAATCCCACATTATGATTTTCATTGAAGAAGATCGGTTCTGAAGAAATTCCAGGTAATATTTCTCAACATCACACTCTACTAGCTCTGTCTTTACTTATCAATCCAATTAATCTTTGATTATAGCTATAATCATTCTACAATTGAACTCTTTGGTCTTATACTTGTGAGCTTATTCAACACTGATCTTATAAAATCCTTTACAAAATACCACTCTGGTAAGGGGGTGGGTTCGTAAAGTCTCTAACTCATCTCTCATACACATATACATATAACACTATTTCATCATCATAGCAACATTTTCACAAACATATCATCCACTTCTGGAAAATTGTTATTCACACCTGTATGGCACAAACCTTCTAATTATTTTATTTAAACCAGTGCATTTATGGATGCATTCTATAGATTCTAAATAGCTTTACTTATCCCATTCATTTAATCAAACAAATCATGCACATAACATCTTATGAGGGCCAAACAAACATGGATAAGTATGTCACAATCAAAACTTTTATCTTGCGCATCATCCTATACAAATCGTTACCATCATATAACTCAATTCAATCAATTTTAGCACATTTACTTAAACTATAAGAGTTTGCCCATTATAATTATCCAAACAAGTATACACGAACATTTGTTCCATCAATAAGGTTGGTGAGTTACCCAAATACATACATTCACTACAGCAAATTGATCATATATATCATAGAACTATCAACTGAACATAGATAAGCTTATCATAATGTATTCCTTTATCTCATTTAAAGATATCATTGCAATCCATTAACATTCAATGTTCAATCAGGACAATGACATTTTATCCGTATCATATTATTATGAACCTTTTATTCATACCTTCATGAATTTCTATTTGTCACATTCACTTAATCAAGTAAATCAAGTGCACAACATCATATGAATATCAAACAAGCATAGGTACTCATCACAACATGAAGTTTCATCTCACATGTTATCACGTACATATCATGAACTTTTATTCATAGGCTCATCATAACTGTAATTTTCTCAAATACCTTTGCATCACATTTGACATGGTCGGTGTAGCTCGGTTGGAGAGTGCCTCTGTCTAAACAAGATGGTTCTCATTCGCGTTGGGAGACATCACACTATCACGGATTTGTGGCATGTATAGCTAGACTCTCATTCATGCTAGGCTAGTTCGAGAACCAACTAAACCATAGCTCTGATACAAATAAATGTAACACCCCTTACCCATATTCAATACCAAGATAGGGTTCGAGGCGTTACCAGACTTAAAAGTACACAATTTCATAAAATTGGGCCATAAAATTTCATTTAAATTGAAAACATTCAATCACATGCCTAATGTCCCTTACGCGAGCTACCAAGGCTCTAAACATGCATTAAAGGCGGTTTGGGACTAAACCGAGAACCTTGGAAAGTTTTAAGAAAACTTAAAAAAATTTTCGTGAAACAGGGTCACATGCCTGTGTGGACACAAGGACATGCCCGTGTGTCTCCAACACGCCCGTGTCCTCAGGCCGTGTAACTCTCTATTTATGACGTTAGCAAATAAATTGAACCACACAGCCAAGCCACACACCTGTGTCACCAGGCTGTGTCTCTCACACGGTTGAGATACACGGTTGTGTCTTATCCCATGTAATTAACTCTTAAGCTATTTTCCAAGCCTTTTTGTTACCCTTACATGTATAAACATATACATTGTAATGCCCCAAATTTTAGGCCTTGAAGAATTGGGCTTCGCGTATTGGAGCAATTGGAGTTTAGTTGTGCGAGAAAATTTCACTAATTACTTGCTTGCTTTACTGGCTATGTGCTTTAGAAGTGTTTGGGAGTGTTTTGGGAGGTCTGGAGTTCAAATCTAGGCTTGAGAAAAAATCTTAGATTTCCCTAAATTAAACCTGGCGTTAGCTAGAAGGTCTTATTAATATTTTGGGTTTAAATTATGACATAAGGAATCATGTGGTCTAGTGGCAAGGTGGCATTAAAAGTATGGCAAGGAGATCAAAGGTTTGAGACTTGAAGTGAGCTATGGATTACTTATTTTGCTGCTGTGCCGCCCAGTGGTTGTGTTGGAATAGAATTCTGCTCAAGTGGTTGTGGAATTGGTCTTGGGGGAGAGATTTATGGGATATGGACTTGGAGGAGTTTAAAAGTGATTCAAATTAGGGGGTTAAGAGATTGTAGGAGTGGATTATGGGGGGTTGAGGGGAGAGTTAGTAGTTGGCCGATTATGGGACTTTTCATTGTGCATATTCGGTCATAGGACCTTTTCCCCATAGTGCCGAATTCTTATATGTCATTTTCGGTGTAACACCCCAAACTCGACCTGAAAGTTTGGCTCGAATCTGGCGTGTCACATTAAAGTGTTTTTCGGAAACCATGTTTCCATTAAAAACCCTTCTTAATAATTACAAACTTGTACCCTTTTTAAACCTTGTTAGAAAACCTCAGCTGAATAACATTCTTAACAACTTTGTAAAAAATCTTGGCAGTTGCAGAAGCTTAATTTAAAAACAATTGCGGTTACGTGATGTTTTGAACAACAGTAGTTGCTTTGGAAAACCGTGCTCTAATACTAGCAATTATAAGAACAATAAATTAAATTCCAAAATTGAAATCCAGAAAATTACAACGGCTTTACTACAACCCACTTAAAAACATTTAAAAGCAATAATCAAAACTATAACATAAACAGTGTGTGTGGCTTCCTATGAGCCCCTCGCAGCCCCGATCCGTCTAAGGCTGGAAATTACCTGAAAGGTTAATAAACGGGGTGAGTTTACGAAAACTCTGTGTAATCCCCTACTCTATAAAAGGAACAGTCAGTCATATAAAAGAATTAAAAGTTGGCCCCAACCCTACTTATAGTTTCAGTATCAATTGGGCCTTAGCCCATTTTAACAGACAGTACCAGATGGACTTTAACCGATTACAGAATAAGAAACATTATCAGAACTAGAATCAGAATCAGAATCAGAATTAGTATTAGGTAACAGAATCAAAATCAGAATCAGTATCAGGTAACAGAATCAAAATCAGAATGTGAATGCAATCCCAACCCAGCCTATAACCAACCGCTACACTCCACCCATACCAGCCCTACACTCCATGTGGGGAATAGCTCAACCCACCCAGCCCTACACTCCACAGTTGCAGCATTGCTACTCAGTTATCAGATATTGTGATAGAGTCACCAGATACAGATATTGTGGCAGAGCCACCAGAACAGATATTTGTGGCATAGCCACCAGAAACAGATAATGTGGCAAAGCCACTTAACAGAATACGTGGCACAAAGCCATCGATAACTGCATTATGTTAGGCACATAGCTATCAACTAGAGTAACATAATCGGCACACAGCCCTAGGTAAATATGATCGACACAGAGTCGTCAATAACCATATATTGGCACATAGCCTTAGGCAAATACATTTGGCACACAACCATAATCAGGTTGGCACAGAGCCATATGTAGGTTGACACAAAGCCATAATCAGAAGGCTTTAAGCCATTAGTAGCTGTAGCATGTTAGGCACATAGCCATCAGCGACGGTAATATAGTCGGCACACAGCCTCGGGTAAATATGATCAGCATTCAGCCATTGATCGGTCCACAGTTGTCTTGGGCGACCCGTGCGACCTTATCAAATCAGTGCGAATATAAGGCTCTTAAGCCTTCGGTGGATCCACAGTCGTCAAGCAACCATGCGATCCTAACAGATCAGATCTTTCTCCGTACAAAATCCCAACCCATGCAACATGTCATATATGCAGAATATCATGCCCATATTTGAATCAAACAATCACAGTCAAGTCATTCATATACCAACATATATTCACAATCAAATTCGTCAACCACACAGTCCAAGTTAGTCACTTGGCCACGAGGGCAAAACAGTCATTTAACACCTTAGGGGCAAAATGGTAATTTTACCCCACAAGGTATCTCGGTAATTCCACCCTACAGGGGTATTTTAGTAATTCTACCCTACAGGGGTATTTCGGTAATTCTACCCTACATGGGTATTGCGATAATTCTACCTTACAGGGGTATTTCGGTAATTTTACCCTATAGAGGTATTTCGATAATTCTACCCTATAGGGGTATTCCGATAATTCTACCCTACAAGGGTATTTCGGTAATTTTGTAAACCAAGTGTATTTTGGTAATGTTACAAACCAGGGGTATTTTGGTAATTTTATTGATCGAGGGTATTTCAGTAATTTTGTAAATTGAGGGTATTTCGGTAATTTTACAAATCGAGGATATTTGGGTAATTTTATAAACCGGGGGTACTTTGGTAATTTTACAACTGGGGGTATTTTAGTAATTTGGTAAACTAAAGTATTCTAAACAGGGATAACAATACGAATGGCCTAAAGCGCTTCTCGGCCCAAATGGGCCTACACGCTCGTGTAGCCCTTTTAGCCCAAATCTAGCCACAGATATGAGATTCACCTAGCCTAGTCCAATATTTACTACACAATCAAACAACTTATCCAATTGGGCCCGTAGGCCCATTAGGCCCACATGGCCCCTTTCGGCCCATCGCGGCCTGAAGTAGCCATCCTACAGCTAAAGTAGTAAGAAATACACACCTGATTGGAGACTGGAGTTAATCCACGCTCTGAGCACTCTTGGCCAACGCCCAACCCAAACGAGCACGCATAAAGCGAAAGGGATCAGCCTAGAAAGGTACCTTTACTCTCCTCATGGTTCTCTCTATTTAAAGCCAACTTCGCATCCACTCTTATGTTAGCTTCCCGATGTGGGATCCCTCCATCACCAGAGTTTAAATTCAACACCAACTCTTGTCGCCCCCTATTAGCAAAATAAATGCTCTTTGCTTGCCATGGGATTCGAACCCATGCCTCCCCTTAAATGCTCCACACGCTACTTGCCACTAAGCCACAAGGCTTTTTGAGTCACAATTTCTCAAACAATATTCTTAAGGCCTACCTACTACACCCAGGGTTTGATTCACCTTAAACCAAATTTTTTGCTAGAGTCCAGGTTTGAACCCAGGACTTCTCCAACACTTCTCAGCACACTTAACCACTAAAACAAGCCTTCATCAACGAAATTTTCATGCACAACAGAATATTATAAGCTGCCTCCAACTGCTCCCATGCTCAAGGCCCAAAACTTCTAGGCCCAAATTCAAGGTGTTACATTCGGGTTCTCCTTGCTTTTATTTTTTCTTATTTCTCTGTATTGCCAAGCATATATTGAAAACTGACCACTCGTGCAACTTTATTATCATTTCTGGCAAGTGTTGAGTGCTCTTTCATTTGTCCATTTTCTTTCCCTTTTCTGTTTCTTGCTCTTTGCTCAAACTTTTACCGAAACCCTTTTTACTTTTGGCTCCTCTTTATTTCTTTTAGAGTTTCTGAATTGTTCCCTCCTTATTACTCCTTCTGCAATCGGTTCCTTCCATGATCGAACCTTCTCACCCTATTTCTCTACATTCTGTCCTTGTTTTCTCTCATTTGTTCCTATTCATATTTGGCCGAATACCCTTTTGCCTTTTGTGATCATTCCTATGTATAGTGGCCGAAAATCCTTGCCTTCCTTCAACACTTTCTTTCATTGATCATAGTAGTATTGTAATCCAAATATAACCTTCTCCATTTTTCCCTCGTTTGCTTTCCTTCTCCTCTCAGTGGTAGTCGAATACTGTATTCCTGTCACATCACTCACATTTTCGATTCA
Source organism: Gossypium hirsutum (assembly GCF_007990345.1). NCBI lineage: Eukaryota > Viridiplantae > Streptophyta > Magnoliopsida > Malvales > Malvaceae > Gossypium > Gossypium hirsutum. The sequence continues at coordinate 48,003,346 of NC_053430.1, read as the reverse complement.
GTCACTCTTCTTCACACTTTCTTTTTGGTCATCAATTTCGATTCAGTGCACTCGAGTGTTATTCCTTTAGTTTGGAACCGATTCTACGGGATGTTAAGTAGTAGAGAATAAGACTTTGTTTGGCTTTGAGTTCTTGTGGTGAAATCATATATCTTATCGGGATCTAACGAAGAAGGGATCTTTGCTTAGGTTATGGTCGAAGGTGATCTGAAAATTGTTTGAAAGTTAGGGAAACAGGTGTTCCTATTGTTGGTAAAGTCAAAGTAGTTGATTTAGTTTTTTGTCGGTTTCTTTTGATAACAAGAGTTGGATGAGTAATCATTATGATGTTTTAGTCTAGGTGCGAAGATTCTTGGGGTGCGGTTTGTTTTATGAGCAGGTGTGTAACCGTATGCTATGTTTGATGATCGGCTAAAAAGTCAAAAGTGTGTATATTTGTATGCGTTTTTCGATAATTGTTTAAAAGCCGAAAGTATGTGTTGTTTACACTGCTATGATTGTTGATCGGAAAAATGTCGAAAAGTCAGAAATATGGCCTATGATGCCACACGAGCGTGCAATTGCACGTATGGTGAACCGAGCCCATGAACATGGGTGTTGACTGTAGAGGCCACCACAAGTGCTCTCGTGGTCTTTGGTTGTTTTGGGCCTCGTTGGGCCAAAATAGGCCGTGTGGGCCCAATGGTCTTGTGGGCCTACACGAATAAAATGTATGTGATACGGTAGACTTTTTTTGGACTGTGACGTTCGCATAGCTGTGGCTATTTCAAGGCTAAATTGGCCACACGAGTGTGTAGGCCTACTTGGGCCGAGAATGGGCCTTAGGCCCATTTACACTGTTATGTCTGTTTAGGTTACTTAACTCGCTTGAGGTGACGATGGACCTTCGGTTGGGTCGTTAAGACTCCGATTTGTAAAATTATCGAAATACCCTTAATTTGTAAAATTATCGAAATACCCCCAGTTTGTAAAATTATCGAAATACCTTTGTAGTGTAAAATGACTGTTTTGCCCTGGTGAGTAAATGACTGACTTGGACTATGAATTTGATTGATTTGACTGTGATTGTATAACTGTGGTTGTATGACTGGCATGCTTTTAATATATGTTTAAATGTCTGTTACTGAGCATGGCCATTGTGCATACATGTGTGATGATTGAGCATGACATACACGACATATTGCATAGGGCTGGGACATTGATATGGAGGAAGTACTGTACTAATAGGGTCGCACAGGTTGTACGAGATGACTGTGGATCCAGTATTGATCTGTTAAGGTCACACGGGTTGCACAAGACAACCGTGGACCGATGGACGGCTTAATGTAACTTAATCTGTTTATGGCTCTGTGCCAGCCTAAATATGGCTCTGTGCTATCTTGATTATGGTTTTGTGCCAATCGTATTTACCTGTGGCTATGTGCCTATCATATTTATTGATGACTCTTTGTCAATCATATTTACCCATAGCTATGTGCCAATTATATTACTGTCGCTGATGGCTACGTGCCGAACTTATTACAGTTACCGATGGCTTTGTGCCAATTATAATACCACTACTGAAGGCTTAAAGCCGTATATATATAGCAGCTTTGCTGCGATTTCAGTTAGTGCTGTAACTAGTACTAATATTGTAAGTGTAGGGATGGCGTGGGTGAGTTATTCCCCACAGGTAGTGCAGGGTTGGATGGGTTAGCATGCATTCATGCATTCATGCTTTCATACATTCTGTTTGGGCTGGGACCAGATGTTAATGTATTGGGCTTTGGCCCACTTATGCTCTGAACTAGACTATATTGTTACTGTTAAAGGGCTCTAGCCCAGACTATTTCTGTTTCTGTAAACTGACTATTACTCTAGTAAGGGGATTACACACTGAGTTTTCGTAAACTCACCCCGTTTATTAACTGTGCAGGTAATCTCCAGCGATAGGTGGATCGGTGCTGTGAGGGACTCGGAGATGGCCACACACTGCTTATGTTTTCAGATTTGTTTATTTAATATTGAGTATTTTGATTTGGGTTGTAATAAGGCCTCTCTTAATTTCTAGATTTTTATTTGGGACTTTTAGTTTAATACATTTTACATCTGCCAGTAATTGGACACGTTTTTTCTAAAAAAACTTAAACTATTTTCAAAGCATCGCGTTTCCGCAAATTACAAAATTTTACAAGCTTCCATAACTCTTTTTAAATGCTTCCATAGCAAGCAAATGTTTTTAAAATTTAATAACGGTTTTAAGAAAGTAACCTTGGTAATAATACGAGGTTTTAAATCATTTTCTAATGCTCACAAAGAGGCTAAATAAGATTTGGTTTTACAAACAACGTTTACTTTTCACACTCCAAAGTGACACGCCAGATTTGGCCTTAAAATCTAGGCTGGGTTTAGGGTGTTACATACATGGATCCGATGGCATTCAACATCGTCAATTATGATACAAACATATCATTTACCTATCAACATGCATGTGTTACACATTCCTGCATTAAGCTAAGACTATCCATACCATAGTTATCTTTGTGCCAATTTTTTTCAACTTATCATCAAACTTCCATGTTCAAAGCATTATTATTTATCTTCATATTACACATTTAATTCATGGTCATAAAACATGCATTCAACACACATGACATATTGCCAACCATGCATGACAAACAAACATAATCATATTTTCACATCATAAGCAATAAATCATAACTTGACTAGCTATACTTACAAGCCATAATCAATATGAGCCACTTCTAATGGCCATATACAATAGCTCAAAATAGGCCAATACATTTGGCCAAATCAAATAACACATGTCATTAAACTAGGTCCCTGTACATGCCACTCACTTGATAATTCTAACATATGTAACAATATTCCAAATGTATTGGCTTGATAGTGTGATGCTGCCTCTGACGATCTCTAGCCTCGAGCCGACCTGACAACACTAAAAGAAATGGAAATGAGGGAGTAAGCTTAAAGCTTAGAAAAATAATAAGCAAATTATCAACATGATTCCATGGAAATATAATTATAATTACACTTTTACTTATTTTCTGGTCATGTTGTTTTCTTGAGTCATAGTTACTAAATTATATATATCTGGAGCTACGGAACTCCAAATTAAGATTTGTAATTTTTTTTGTGAAACTACACTCATATATCTTTTTGCAATAAAATTTCCAGAATTTTTGGTAGAGCTAATAAGTACATTTTTTCTTTAAAACTACCCCTATTCTTTTGCTAGACAACTTCGACCTTTCTTTACTAAAAATAGATTATCTCATAGTACGGGTTTTGATTAATGTTCCTGTTTGTTTCTCTTGAAAATAGACTCATTAAGGATTTTAAAGATATAAATTATATCCCATTATTATTTTTTTACAATTTTAATGATATTTCCAAGTCAAAATAGGGGATTCCAAATTCATTCTGACCCTATCTCACACAAATTCAAATATCTCATAATATGAAATATTTTTGCTTACACCGTTTCCTTTATATGAAAATAGACTCAAAAAGCTTTAATTTAAAATCTTATTCAACCTCTAATTCAATTTGCATAATGTTTGGTGATTTTTCAAAGTTAGACAACTGCTGCTGTCTAAAACTGTATTATTACAAATTTCACTATTACATAATTTCACTTACTCCATTCCATCTTGCCGAAAGTTCACTCAACTATCAAGCACATTGCTCATAAATTTCCACAAACATATACCTGCACTTATTCATCACATGGTCATATTCACATGTATTTTCACTTAGTTGATTTCCCGTTGAACTCAAACAATAACAGATAAACGGTTGCCTGCACATATTACAACCCTTGTAACCGAAGCTATCTGGTACGCATAGTAGCCAGCACTTAGTACAACACATGCGACCAAGAATCTGGTACACGTAGTAGCCTGCACCTAGTACTACACATGTGAACTAACCATCTGATACACGTAGTAGCCTGCACTTAGTACTGCACACGTGATTGAAGTTGTCGGGTATGCATGATAGCCTGCACTTAGTACTACACCTGCGACCTAACTATCTGGTACACTTAGTAGCCTACACTTAGTACTACACACGTGACCTAAAACCATCTTAAACACATAGTAGCCTGCACATAGTACTACACATGCGTTCTCCCAATGGATCATTCGTATCATTTCTATTCTGAAGGTTCAACCGGGAAATTTCTCACTTTTCAAATTTTAACAAACTCATTCATAGACTATTTCGATACGTAATTTACATCAAATGATCATTGTATAGCCAGCCACATCTCATATAATAATGAAATATAATAACATAAAAAGAAGCGATATATTATTTACATACAAACTTATCTCGAATGTGAGCATGACTATTTATTTCGATTTAGTCCATAATCTCATTCATTCCCAATCTATGCCCTAATCTCATTTTCCTTGATCTATAATATCACATTTAGCTTAATAATAATTCAAATTATTCATATGGGTCCAAAAATCATATTTTTACAAATTTGCATTTTGGCCCCTAAACTTTCACATAGTTGCACTTTTGCCCCAAGGTTCGTAAAATGATTTTTATCCAATTTCCTTGCATTTTAAGCCTAGCCGAATCATTTTCATAACTATAGCAACACCTAATTTCCACTAAGTCACACTTTTATGACAAATTTTGTAAATTTTGCAAAACGGTCCATTTTGACAATTTCACTAAAAATCACTTAGTCAAAGCTGTGTATTACACACCGAGAATTCATTTTCTACCATTAGACATCAAAACACATGCACGTCATCCATATGTAAATTTTTAATCACAAACCCTAGCCCAAAATATGGGTAAAAATGAGTACATCTTGTTACGAGGATTTCAAAAACGTAAAAATCATTAAAAACGGGGCTAGAACGGACTTACAATCGAGCTTGGAAGCTAGAAAAACCCTAGCTATTCTTCTCCATGCAAGTTTCGGCCATGGGGTAGAAGATGGGCAAAAATTGGCTTTTAATTTTGTTTTTAATTCATTTCAATTACTAGATTACCAAAATGCCCTAACTTAAAAATATTCTATTTCACCCATTTCATGTCCATTTTTGTCCAACAAATTATCCAATGGTCTAATTACCATTCAAGGGCCTCCAATTTAAAATTTCATAACAATTAGACACCACTAACATGTAGAACTCAACTTTTGTACTTTTTACAATTTAGTCCTTTTGACCAAATTGAGTGCCCAAACGTCAAAATTTTGGAACAAAATTTTCACGAAATCATCTCGCAAAATTGTAGACCATAAAAATATAATAAAAACAAATTTTACTGTGTCAAATTTGTGGTCCCGAAACCAATATTTTGACTAGGTCATAATTCGAAATGTTACATGGTAAGTATTGGTATATGTTTATTTGAGAAAGTGGTAAGTTTTGGATATGAGATTGAATGATATAAATTGAATTATTGAAACATATGCTTTAGTATGATTTTGGTATGATTTGGTTGGTGAATTGAGAATGAAATTTGTTGATAATGAAATGGCATGAATGGTGTATGTTTTGGTTGTGAAATGGTTGAGAATTTGGTATAAAATGTTGTGGTTTTGATGCTTGAAAGGAAGACCCTTAAAGGGGTGGCAAATTGGCCTTGTAAATGGCCTATTTTTGCCTACACGGGTAGAGACACGAGAGTGTGTCCTAGCCGTGTTGATCGAGGGCCATTTCGAAATGAGCCTAGGCAGACCACACGGTTGCACACATGGGCGTGTACTAGGCTGTGTTGCCAAGTCAGTTTCAACCACGGGCTAGACAAACAGGTGTGTAGTGAGTCGTGTGGCCAAGTCAGTAGCCTGCCTAATTTTGACACAACTTGGAACAGGGGTATGTCTTGTGGCCGTGTGGACAAGTCAATATGTATGCCCTGTTTTGACACGGCCTAGACACACGGGCGTGTCTAAAGCCGTGTGAGGCACAGGGCCTATTCACACGGGCATGTGACCTGTACAACTTTGAAAAATTGTTTAAGTTTTGAAATTTTTTGTACGAACTCAGCTTAGTCCCGACCCCTTTCTAATGCATGCTTATGGTCTCGATGACCTGTATAAGGGATTCTATGGTAATGTTTGACTACGATTTTGAATAATGTACATGAATTGTTTGTAAAATATTTTGATTTGTCTGGTAACGCCTTTAACCCTAGTCCGGTGACGGGTACGGGTTAGAGGTGTTACATAAATGCTTTAATATGCTATCCTTTTTTAATAATATTCAACAATGCCTAAAATCACTTGCTTCAGATATGGCTTTAAAAACTAATTATATATGAAGGTAAAGGTAATAATAAAAAAATTTAAATATGTTTTTATATATAAACAAAAAAAATCATAGTAGTCTAATTGAGTGATATGCTTAAATTCCTGACCACCAGATGATAGATTTTGTTTCTTATTGAATGATATGCAATGTGTAACATAGGAAAGATATAGTCTAATTGAGGTTGTATCATATTGAGATTAGAGCTCAACTTTCTTTTTTCCAAAACACATACACAAACACATTCCATAATATTCGACTAATTGAGAAAAAAACCTTAGATTACCGGGTCCAATTTCTAAAATGTATTTCTTTTATAAAAAATTAACAGATTTTACAATTTAAACAAGAAGAAAGAAAAAAAAGAAAAAATCAAAACAATATCACCGAATGCCTATATTGCATTTGCGGGTAAAAGAGTAATTGAGCAAACATTGAATAAAACAGTACCGGAAGGTTCACAGGTGGCTAAGTATTTATTCCATAAGTGTTTATTCGATCGAATCGTACCACGTAATCCTTTAAAAGGTGTTCTGAGTGAGTTAGTTCAGCTCCATAGTTTTTTTCCTTTGAATCAAAATTCAATCAAGTAGAGTCTTATGTGAAAAATTTTTATTTGTAGTGAAAAGGTAGTTAGTTAGTTTATCAGAATCAAAGTCAAAGCTCGCGTAATGGGCTTTGACTTTGTGACAAAAAAAGGAATTGTCGAAAAACAAATTATGTGGATAATTATTATTATCATTATTCAATATTACTAATGAGAAAACCTTTAGCAACAAGATAAAAAGTGAATTTTTCCTTTTGTGGAATGAAATTCGAATTTGGAGAGACAAATAACACGAATTTTATCTTCTTCTAATACGTATGTATATATAATTTAAATAGATAAAAAATAGAATAGAAATATAGAGTTTTGCATCTTTCTATATCTTCGAAAAATTCTATTTTTACTAATAATCCCAGTTCGGCCGAGAGACATGCTTGTGTCACTGGCCATGTGGGCATTCAAAATGGGATCACATGGCCGTGTTCGACACCGTGTAACTCACTGATTTGGGTCACAAGGCCAAACGACACACCCGTGTGCTAGGTCGTGTACCCTTCGAATTGGCCTCACATGCTTGTGTGCCAGGCCGTGCGCTAGGCCGTGTAAAGCTGTTGACTTGGTTTCTAAATAAGTATCAGGGGACATACGACCGTGTCACTTGATTGTGTCTCACACATGGCTAAGACACACACCCGTGTCTCTTCTCGTGAGAACAAAATAGGTCATTTTCCAAACCTTATTTCTCACCCAAAGTGGTACCAACCTACACATACCAAATAACACATGACCATATCATCAACAATCATTCAAACCATCTCAACCAAGTCCAAATCATGCCATACCAATACTAACAACCATAATGCTCATAAACTTCACAATTTGCCATTTAAAAACATTCCAATATCACTTTCAAGAATTCATCTAAATGGTCAATTTCATATATGCACTATCTTGCCTAATACTTAACATGCTAATACATTCTCATTTTCAACCATTTGCTACCTTAATTACCAATTCACATCAAGGCATTCACATAGAAATTATAAACCACATATCAAAGCATATACCATTATCAAGCCACATCAATTGCTAAAACATAACAAAACAAATAGGCTTCCATTAGCCAACTAACCTATACATGCCATATAACCAAAATACGTTAAGTCCAAAAGTACCAAAATAAGAGTTCAATAGTGTGATGCAATCTCCAACAACTTTCAAAATGAGCGAGCTTCTGAATCACTATAAAACACGAAAAAAATAAACAAAGTAAGCAATTAAGCTTAGTAAGTTTGTACAACAACAAATATAACTTACCAATCAACCACAATTAAGCAAGTAATTTAAATCATAATGCAATTCAATTTAGTGTCATCAGCTTAACATATAACCACAAAAAAATTTAATTATGAAATCACAAATCTCATAGATTCAACTTCCACCTGGTTCATGTGCATACTTGTACTGGTTCATACGAACTCATATACTCTCGTAATACCATTGTGCCTATTGAACCATTTGGAATAATATCAGATACTCGGGTATCTTGCACACTAAGTGCCAATACATGGCTGAAACCATATTTATCTCATATCTCATATATATATGCTCACTCTCGAGCTACCACCGAGTCTGCTCACACAAGCTGATGGTCAAGACGAAGCTATACGATGCTGCTCACACAAGCTGACGAGTAACCGCAACACATGCTGGAAAACTCAGCCACTGGTAGAACATATAGGACCAACACCCAAAACACGGTAATCCCTAATGACATGTCATTTGTATCCTATCTATTCCTAAAGTTCAACCAGGATCCATACAATTTTGATATCTTGTCGAGAATTTTCGTAGTGTCTTATCATCCCGATTACATTAATTAAGCATGTAAACACATAATTTAAAACTTATTAATATACGAACTTACCTCAAATTAATACGAAGAAATCGACCGATCAATATACTACTTTATTTTTCCCCCGATCTACATCCGAACATGTCTTTTTTTGATCTATATAATCAAATTTAACCAATTTAATATTTATTCTATTCAATTCAATCCAATTTCATATTATGGCAAAATTACCATTTTGCCCTTGAACATTTGACTACTTTTACAATTTAGTCCCTAGCTCATAAAAATGCAAAATCATGCAATTTAACTCACAACCATGCTAGCCGAATTATATATAGACCCATATCACCCCATACATTTCATTATTTCACACATTTATCACATAATTTTCACATTTCTCAATTTAATCCCTATTTAACATTTTCAACCAAAATCACTTTACAAAACTTGTTTATCTAACAACAACTATTCATTTTCTATCATCAAACATCAAAACACATACACACTCATCAATGGTAAAACCCTAACACTTTAACAATTTCACAATTTAATTCCTGGGCTAATTAGATTCAGCTACAACGACCCTAAAAACGTATAAATCATTAAAAACGAAATCAAAATTCACTTACATGCATTAGAAAACCCTAGCCGAATACACAATCTCCTTCCATGGTGTTTTCTAGCCTTATTTTTGGTGCAAAAAGATGAAATGAAGAAGAAAAATTGACTTTGTTGTACTTAATTTGTTTTTATTTAATAAATTACATATATAACCTTTATTATAAAACCTTTAAAACATTTAATAATGTGTCCATATATGTCCACTAACATTATGGATAGTTTAATTATAACATAAACCCTCTAGCCTTTTATTATCAAAGTTATTAAATCCATTAAGCTTCTAGAACTCATGTTTTGCACCTTTTGCAATTTAATCATTTTTATCAAATTAAGCATGCAAATGATAAAATTTCCTAACGAAATTTTCATATGACTCTATTAACATGCTGTAGACATTAAAATAATAATAAAATAAATATTTTGACTTTAAATTTGTGGTCCTAAAATTGCTATTCCGATTTCACTGAAAACGGGTTGTTACAACTCTCCCCCTTTGGAATTTTCATCTTAAAAAATCTTGCCAGAAAATAGGTTAGGTATTGTTTCTTCATAGCTTCATTGGGTTCCCACATAGCCTTTTTGATGCCATGACATTGCCAAAGTACATTCACTAAAGCTATGCTTTTGTTTCTTAACTCTTTAATCTCTCTGGCCAAAATTCTGATATGTTCTTTGTTATACGACATGTCGGGCTAAATTTCAACTTCTACCAGAGAAATTATATACGAAGGATCTGATCGATATCGTCGTAACATGGATACATGAAAGACATTATGAATCTTTTCCAACTCTGACGGTAATTTAAGTCGATATGTCACTGGTCCTATTCTCTCCATAATTTCATATGATCCAATAAACCACAGACTTAATTTCCCTTTGCGACCAAATTGAAGATTTTTCTTCCATAATGATACTTTCAAAAATACTGTATTGTCGATTTAAAATTCAATATCTTTATGTTTCAAATCTGCATACAATTTCTGTCGATCTGAAGTTTCTTTCAAACTATCGCGAATTACTTTCACTTTCTCTTCGGTCTCTTTGATCAAATCAACCCCGTGAATCTCTTTCTCACTAAGCTCGGTCCAGTACAATGAAGTTTGACATTTATGACCATATAAAGCTTCATATGGTGCTATAATTATACTTAACTAGAAACTATTATCATATGCAAACTCAACCAACGGTAAATATTTTTCCCAGTTGCCTTCAAACTCTGGAATACATCAATGAAGCATATCTTCAAGAATCTGAATCACTCTTTTAGACTGACCATTAGTTTGGAAATGAAATGCCGTGGTAAAATACAATCGTGTACCGAAAGCCGACTTAGACATTATGGCTAGATTGAGAAGGCAACATTAGCTACCAAAATGGCTAAGCCAACTTACGTTACTTTTTAAGACTTTAAATAAACTCGTTTTAGAGAAAATCGTAGTTGTACTTTGAGTTAGCTTAAAAGCATTCATTTATTAGGCCGTGTATGCTTAGGATTCATTTTATTGTTGATAGTGTTGTTCTAGAAAAATCGTTTGCCTATCGCTCTTCCTTAAAAAAAAACTCAAAGTTCAACTAATGCAGCAAAAAACCATTTTTCAAGTCATTTTGGAAAATTAGTTGCCTTATCGATATGTTTTTAAAAAATAGTTCCTTTGCAATATAGTGGAAACTAGGGAACAATATCAAATTTTACTTAAGCTTGACATAATGTATTGTCTGATTATTATGCTTAAGTAATTCATGCACGTAAAAATTCCCAAAACAAAAGTTACCAAGCCACAAACCAGAAATAATTAAAAATTACAAGCCAAAACCAATAAAGACTTAATAATACTTAATTAAAAAATAATAATTTGAGGTCCAAGTTGATTCTCCGAATGCCAAGTCTGGTCCTAATTTTGAGGTTTACCTGAAAAGTTAAACATTATTTAAGGGTGAGCTTATGAAAAGCTTAGGGTGAGTCAAACAATTATTTAAACAAACATAAATATCGAATACAGTGAAATAGATTAACTTTAATAGAAGAAAACAGAACCATCATAGGAATTTCATATCGTTACACAACCATTATCAAATTTATGTCAAACTATGTATGAGCATAGGTCATCATTCATTCGAGTAACAATCATTAATTTTGATACCATTCAATACAACAAAATACAATACGTAGCATAAATCAATAACATTCGAATATGTCATGCACATGATGCAATGCAAAAGGGTTCCTACCCATACCATCCGCTACACACCACGAATTCCCTAGAAATCATCTGTCAAATTACAAAACATTATGAGCATAGCTCGATGTGGTAAAACCAACAAATAATCAATAATGCAGAAAATCTGTCAGATAACAAATAGTGTGATACAATCGCCAATAACATATAATATACAATAAAATCACCAATCCCCTCAGTACTCTAGGTGCAGTGCACTGACTACGAATAATGCAGACTTAATATGCCACCAGTACTCCAAGGAACTCCTCCGTCTACCACAAAATCCCAACCCAATGCATATGCATTAAGTCACACAATCTCATACATAACCATATCTCAATACTTTCCACATGCATTTGACATGCTCAGCATGTACTCAATAATCATATACTTTTAGTAAATGGAAACAGTGTTCCAATATTTCAAATTACCATTGAGTTGGTTTTAATTAATATCATTCAATTTCGCATACTTTATAGATTTTCATTGTGTATAAATAGCACCCTTTTCAATACAAAATATAACAAATATATCATGCGTTTAAATCATACAAAAGCTTAATATCTCAACACATTATATCATTCAGTCAAACATTCTCATATCTCATAACTCAAATATGCAATTACAAACTCAATCAAACATCTATAATATCAAATTAGCAATTTTGCCAACATGTCAATCTTTTAAGGCTCGAAACATACCTAGCCACTTACAAAATCAATAATTTGGCTATTAAGGAATCCAATCAGCAAGCTATTTTATCATATATAACATGATATTTAACATTGTCAAACAATTTTATGAGTTTAGGACCCATACCTTATTTTTTGCTTTATCATAGCACACTAGCGAATCTTCCAATTTTCCTTAATATTTCCTTAAATGAACAGAAACCAAAATTCAGTATGAATTCAATCAATTTACCATTAAACTAGCCCCCAAACACCCACTTATGAGTTCAAACCAATCGTTGAAATTATAAATATTTTATGAATCCAAACTAGTTAGATTCCTTACACTGTATTGATGCAAACTATAAGTACAATTGTTTTTTTCCTTTACGGATGATTTGGGGCATTTGGGTCAGTACCTATGTAACTGCCCGTTTTTAGTCAAATCAGAATAGTGGTTTCAGAATCACAAACCTGAGGTCAAAATAATTATTTTATCATTATTTTAATGTCTACAGCATGATAATAGGATTGTGTGAAAATTTTGTTAAGAAATTTTATCGTTCGAATGTTCAATTTGATAAAAAGGACTAAATTGCGTAAAGTGCAAAAATAGTGTTCTAATAGCTAAAGGTTTCTAATAGCTATATAACTTTAATGTAAAGGTTATTAAGTGGTAATTAGACCATTAATGTGTTAGTGGACATTTATGAGATTTGCATTGTTGAAATTTGATTGAAATTAAAAGGTTAATTAACAAATTAAGGTTAATTATAATAAAACAAAAAATTATATCATCTTCCATGATCAATATTTCAATTGAAATTTCAAAGAATAAAATCCATAGGAGTGTGCTAGGGTTTGGCTACTTTAAAGCTTAAATTGGTGAGTGATTTTTGTCTCATTTTTAGTGATTTCTATGTTTTTGGAATTGTTGTAGCTTAATCTAGCTAGCCCTGGGACTAATTTGTAAAATTTTTAAAGGTTTAGAGTTTTACCATTGATGAATATGTGTGTTTGATGTTTGTTGATAGAAAATAAATGGTTTTTGTTAGATAAACAACATTTGTTCAATAATTTTGGGTGAAATTGCAAATTTGGGATTTATTTGTGAAATATGAAAATTTTGTGGTAGAAATGTGAAATAAATTAAAAATACAGGCTACTATGATAATTAGGGAAATTCTTCTAGCATGGGTAGGTACCTAATTGCATGAATTTGTATTTTTATGAGCTAAGGACTAATTTGAAAAGATGTTGAAATATTAGAGGCAAAAGTGTAATTTTTCCATATGTGATTTTTGGGCTAAATTGAATAGAATGATAATTGAGTAAGTTAAATTTGATATTATATAGATCAAGAAAAATGAAGTTCGGATCTAGATCAGGGGAAAAACAAAGTATTGGAGTAGTCAATTCATTTTGTCATTTTTGTGAATCGAGGTAACTTCGTATGTTAATAAGCATTACTATAATTGTGTTTTAAATGATTTATTATTGAATTATTTGTGAATATGACTTTATGAATATATTCAACAAAGATTCGGCAATGTGAGATCCCGATTGAACCTTAGGAATAGATTAGGATACAAATGACCTGTCATTAGGGCTTATGTGATTTGGGTGCTAGTCCGTACATTTTACCGGTGGTTAAGTTATCCGGCATGTGTTTTAGATCCCCGTCAGCTTTTGTTAGTAGCACCATGTAGTTACGTCTTGACCGTCAGCTTGTGTGAGCAGACCCGTTGATAGCTCAAGAGTGAGCATTATGTAAGATATGAGATTGAGATAGCATCGACTATGTATTGGCACTTAGTGTGAGAGGTTCTCGAGTATTTGATATTATTCTAAATGGTTCAATGGGTATATCAATGAATTACAAGAGTATGAAATTGATACGAGCTAGTACAACTATGTATGTGAACTATACAATCGTTGAATCGAAGAAATTGATGGAATTCATGTTTAACCTTTGGATTGAATATGTGTTAAGTTTTGGATTTCAATTGAATTGTATTATGTGATGTTTAAGTACTTGTGTAACAGCCCGATTTTGGATAGAACTATTCTGTGAAAATCTCGTTCGAAAATTTTGACTTTTGGGCACTCAATTTAGTCAAGAGGACTAAATTGTAAAAATAGAAAAAGTTGAGTTCTACTTATTAAAGGTGTCCAATTGCTATGAGATTTTAAATTAGAGGTCCTTAGTTGGTAATTAGACCATTGGATAAGTTAGTGGACAAAAATGGACATGAATAGGTAAAATTTCAAAGTTATGCATTAAGAGCATTTTGGTCATTTGGTAAATTAAAGAATAAAAAGGGAAAATAAAGCCAAAATTTGCTCATCTTTCTTCAACCTTGGTCGAAAATTTGAAGAACACCATAGCTAGGGCTTCTTCAACTTTCAAGCTTGATAGTAAGTGCATCCTAGCCCCATTTTTAATGCTCTTTACATTTTTAAAGTTGTTATCATCCGATTTACCTATTTCTACCATTATTTTGAAGTAGGGTTCATGTTTAAAAATTTACCCATATGTGACATGCATGTGTTTTGATGTTTTATGGAAGATGTTGTTTGTTTAAGGTGTGATAGACAACTTTTACTAAGTGATTTTTACTGAAAATGCATAAAAAGGACTTATTTGTAAAAGTTGTAAAAAAATGGGTAGTAGAAATGTGATTTGATGAAAAATGTGGATTGTTACGAGCATGATTTAGGTTCGTTTAGGCTTGGGTAACAAATAAAATGGATTCATTTCATTTTACGAGCCTAAGGACTAATGTGTAAAAATGTGAAAAGTTAAGGGCAAAATTGTAATTTTTCCATAATGTGATTTTTGGACAGTATTGAGTAATGTGATAATTAAATAAGTTAAATTTGCTATTATAGATCAAGAAAAACAAAGTTCGGACCTTGATTGGGGGATAAACAAGGTTATTGACGATTGGCCCATTTCCTATTATTTTGTACCGAGGTAAGTTTGTGTATAAATAATGCAATTTTATATATGCATTTAATGTTTAATATTGCATAAATTGAAGGATTGTTTCTATAGAAATATTCAATGAAGTTTCAACGATGAGAAAATCCCGATTGAACATTAGGAATAGTTTAGGATACAAGTGGCATGTCACTAGGAAACCATGTGTTATGTGGTCTATGTGAATTCGAATGCTGGTCATGTACGTCCTACTAGTGGCTGGGTAGTCTGGTATGTGTTGGGGACACCTAACAGCTTGTGTGAGTAGCCCGTGTAGAGACGTCTTGACTGGCAGCTTGTGTGAGCAGGCCCGTGATTAGCTCGTGTGCGAGCCCTATGCATTATGAGATATGAGGTAGCATTGGCTACATATGTGGCACTTATGTGCAAGACATTCCGTGTATCCAATAGTATTTCAAGTGGTCAACGAGTAATTTGTAACAACCCTTACCCGTGTCCGATGCCGGGATAGGATACGACACATTACCAGACTTAAACATACACATACAAGTAAAACTGGGCCATAAAATTTCAACCAATTAAAAAACATTCAAACACATGCATATCATCACTTATACGAGCCTACGAGGCCCAAAACATAATCGGGGGTGGTTCGGGACCAAACCAAGAACTTCCGAAAATTTTACAAAAGGGAATTTCCATGTATAGAAGTCACACGCCCGTGTGGGTTAGGCTATGTGATCACACACACCCGTGTGGTTTGGGGACACACCCGTGTCCTCAACCCATGTAACTCTCTGTTTATGACGTCAGTAATGAAATAGGGTCATATGGTCAAGTCACATGCTCGTGTGCTAAGGCCGTGTCCCTCACACGGCTGAAACACACGGCCATGTCTGTGCCCTTGTGGCTAACTCTTAGGCTATTTTCCCAGCCTTGGTCAACAATAAACCCTCACAGATTTATACAACATCAGGGACATATAACACGGCATCCATTTAATGATTAAACATCTTCAATTAGGCCACAAACATAGCATTTGCATGTCATGATACATGTGTTTTACATACTCATTTTATACTTAGTTAAACACAGCAATTCATACTCATTTGGCCTTGCTATTATGATATCACTTATACTTTTATACCATGGTTACCGTCATACCAAAAGATTTCAACTTAATCATCAAACATTCATATTCAAGGCTAACTCATAACTTCATAACATACCAACATATTTCACATGCGTAGAATAACATGCTTGTCTAAGACATTGCCCACCATATCAAGTCACATACTCACATCACATCAAACTTTTAAGCTCGTGCATGCACATATAATAAGGTTACAACCCAATAATAAGATGAGCCACATCTCAAGGCTATATAGAATTGAATCATTTTAAGCCAATACATTTGGCCAAACCATGAAACACATATATCAAAAGACTAAGTCTATATAGATGCCACTCACTTGAAAACACTTAAGGTTTATTAATACCCTAATTTGATAATTTGATAGTGTGATGCTGCCTCTGACGATCTCCAACCCCAAGCTAACCTGAAAACACTAAAGAAATGGAAAGGAGGGAGTAAGCTTTATAGCTTAGTAAGTCCATATGAAAATAATAAGCAATATGCCAACATGCTTCTCAAGGTAATACAATCATAATTACACTTTTACTTATGTTTTCGTCAAGCTATTTTCTCGGGTCATAGTTACTAAATTATTTATATATTGAGCTAAGGAACACAAATTAAGATCCGTTAATTTTACCTAAAACTAGACTCACATATATTCTTACCATAAAATTTTCAGAATGTTTGGTCTAGCCAATAAGTCCAGTTTATTCTTTAAAGTCTCCCTCGTTTTGCTGTCTTACAGTTCTGACCCCTCTTCACTAAAAATTAATTATCTCCTCATACGAGATTTGGATAATATTCTTATTTGATTCTTTTGAAAATAGACTCATTGAGGATTTTAAGAATATAAATTATAACTGATAATTATTTTTTTAAACTGTTTAATGATTTTTGCAAATCAGAACAAGGGATTCTAAAATCATTCTGACTCTATCTCACAAAAATTCAAATATATCATAACATGAAATTATTTTTCTTAAATCATTTTCTTTATATGAAAATAGACTAAATAAGATTTAATTTCATATATTATTCAACCTTAAAATCAATTTCCAAAACTTTTGATAGATTTTCAAATTCGAAAATTGCTGCTGTCCAAAATTGTTTTAGTGCAATACAATGATAACTATCATAAAATCATTTTCAACTAATCATGAACTCACCATTTCATGGATCCCATACTCATTTACACAATAGAGCTCAATATAAAATTCATTATTTCTTATGGGCATATTTAACCATACATTCTAGCAATCAAGGTAACTTTATTAAATACCTACGCTCAATCAACAAGTTAGTCACTTGTGTATCAATATGCATAGATGAGCTCATCATGCCATGTACATGTTTCATATTTTATTGCTCATGTCATTTAACATATTATCCGTTGAATCATTGAATTTCCTATGGACATTTCATGTAGTACGCTCGAAGTCTACAATTTCATTTTTCGTCAATTCATATCCTGTAGTACCTATTAAGGTACACTCTCGAGCCACATATCATACAGCAGAAATATCAGTCCAGGCTAGAATCTGTCTGTAACATATACTCTAGGAGCTTTGTCGGATTACCAGTCCAGGCTAAATCCTTTTGTGACAGAGAATTCTTCATAGAGTTTATTCTGGATTAACAGTCCAGGATAAATCCAGTCAGTTAGGATTACCAGTCTAGGCTAAATCTAGTCAGTTAGGATTAACAGTCCAGGCTAAATCCTAATTGAAACATATGCTCAAGAATCACATTTCGGATTACCCGTCTGGGCTAAATCCATTCTGCCACACATACAGTTTCAATGGGAAAAAACCTCGCACCCATCGAAATTCAATTTTCAAACAGAATATAATCCTTCTTAATAATTTTTAATATATATCATTTCATTCATCGCAATGTCCATATAATTTACATACATAATCAATGTAACATAACATTCAAGTCTATAGATTTTCATGTTTATTTAAGCATTAAATCTATAATAAAAATAACATGTTGCATTATTTTCATACAAACTTACCTCCATACCAAAAATGGTGAAAAAGGGACTTAACTATCAAATACTTGTTTTTCCCCGATCTAAGTCCAAATCTTGTTTTCCTTGACCTATAATATCATATTTAGCTTACTAATTAGTCACATTATTCATTGTGACCCAAAAATCATATTATAAAAAATTACGTTTTTGCCCCTAAACTTTGTCATATTTTCATTTTTTCCCTTAGGCTCGTAAAATAAAATTTATTCAGTTTCTTTGTACTTTAAGCCTAGCAGAATCATTTTCATAACTATAGCAGCCCACAATTTCCACTAAACTACACTTTTATGACAAATTTTATAAACTTTTACAAATTAGTCCTTTTTAGCGTTTTCACCGAAAACTACTTAGTAAAAGTCGTTTAACACACAACTAACATTCATTTTCCTCCCTTAAACATCAAAATACACACATGTACCACATGGGTAAATTTTTAAACATAAACCCTATCTCAAATAAATGGTAGAAATAGCTAGATCTTGTTATGAGGATTTCAAAAACGTAAAAATCATTAAAAACGGGGCAAGAATGGACTTACAATCGAGCTTGGAAGCTTGGAAAACCATAGCCAGGGTTTCTCCATGCAAGTTTCAGCCATAGCTTGAAGATGGACAAAAATTGGCTTTCAATTTTGTTTTTAATTCATTTTAATTACTAAATAACCAAAATGCCCCTAACTTGAAAATATTCTATTTCACCTATTTCATGTCCATTTTTGGCCAAAAAACTAACCAATGGTCTAATTACCATATAAGGACCTCCAATTTAAAATTTCATAGCAATTACACACCTCTAGCTCCTAGAACTCAAGTTTTTCACTTTTTACAATTTAGTCCTTTTGACCAAATTGAGTGCCCAAACGTCAAAATTTTTGAACAAAATTTTCACGAAATCATCCTGTGAAAGAGTAGACCATAAAAATATAAGAAAAATAAATTTTCATACGTCGAATTTGTGGTCTCGGAACCACTGTTCTGACTAGACCATAAATCAGGATGTTATATAATCCGAAGAACATGTCAAAGATGACCAAGTATGTGACTATGTTACGCGTTGGTACAGGTATGTATGTAAAACTCATGAGTATGGACTTTAGTATGAGATGAACTCTTGGTAAGAATGCTAATGAGTAAGTTGTGCCTAAGATACATGATGATATTTATGTTAACTTATATTGAATAATTATATGATTAATGTATGATTAATGTTGCATATTATTTACATGCAAACTTACTAAGCTTTAAATCTTACTCCCCTTTTCTTTCCATTCCTTATAGTGTCGTCAAGCTAGCTTGGGGATCGAGGGACGTCGGAGCTCGATTCACACTATCATATGATTGTTTTGGGTATACCTAGTTTCAAAATTTTGAGTATGGCATGTATAGGGACTTGATCATTTTGTTATGTGTCATATTGGTTTAGCCAAATGTGTTGGCATTGTAATAGTTAATGATTCATTTTGTATATGGCCATTGGAAGTTGGCTAATATTAATCTTATTGTTCATTGGTATGTTTATGTGATGATGCTTATCATGAAGATGAAAGTGGCATGAATGGAAAAGAAAGTATATGATGCTTATGCATGATAGATGTTAGTATGTGCAAATGATGTATTGATATCTTGTTTGTGGCTGATTTGGTTGTATGTATATGCTTGGATTGGTGTTACTTGTTGTTGTGTAGGTTGGTGCAAGTAAGGGTGGCAAAAATGGCTTGGTAAATAGCCTTATTTTTATCCACACGGGCAGAGACACGACCATGTGTCTCAGCCGTGTGATGGACACAGCCTAGGGACATGGTTGTGTGTACAGGGCGTGTGAAGTCTGCACCTATTTTATGTAAAATTTTGAAAATTAAAATTCGCCACACGGCCTAACACACAGGCGTGTGACTTGGCCATGTAACTTCTTTGGGTGTATGATGTCATAAACAGAGAGTTACATGAGTTAGGGACACAGGCGTGTATGACCACACGGCCTACCCACACGGGTGTGTCCCAAGCCACACGGGCGTGTGACCCTAGTTTGACGAAAAATTTTGTAGGTGTTGTATAATTTTCTAAAGTTCTCGGTATAGTCCCGAACCACTTCTAATGCATGAGTTGGGCCTCGTAGGCTCATTTTAGGGGCGATAGGAATGTATGTGAAAAGTTTTAAATTCAGATGGAAATTTATGTCTCAATTTTGTATGATTGCTTGTGTATAAGTCCGATAATGCCTCGTACCCTATTCTGGCGTTGGATACGGGTAAATGGTGTTACATTTTGTTGTATTGGAGCTACGGTTTAGTTGGTTCTCGAACTAACATAGCGTGTGTATGAGTCTAGCTATACATGCCATATATAAATTGTGAGAGTGTGACGACTCTTGATAATTTTACTCTGTGTTTTCATAGAGTAATGGATCCCAATCGAGCTGTGGCAGATAATGTAGAAAGTAATGCACTGGCTCCCAACCCAAGGGACGGTGCCAGTTGAGAGTAGACCTATAACTGTGAGTCAGGGAGGAGAGGCTCTGGAAGCCTTCTTCTAGATGATGAATAAGTGGTTCTCAGGATTCGTTCGAACAAACCCGGCCGCTTAACAACAACATGCTCCACCCCTCCTAATCCTCAACCTTTCCCTATAGTGCTTCAAGGTATGGACTTTATGAGATTGAATAGAACCCCGATTGAGAAGATCAGAAAGTAAAGTCCCGAAGAATTTAGAGCAAATGCCGATGATGGTCCCGAAAAAGTAGAATTTTGGCTCGAGAATTCTATTAGAGTGTTCGATGAATTATCCTGTAGACCCGATGAATGCTTGAAATGTGCTATATCTTTACTAAGGGACATGGCATATCACTGGTGGACGACACTAGTATCTGTGGTTCCGAAAAAGAGGGTTATAGGGGAATTTTTTTAGGAGGAGTTTCGAAAGAAGTATATTAGTGAACGATTCATCGATCAGAAGCGTAAAAAATTTCTTGAGTTGAAACAGGGCCGCATGTTAGTCGCTATATATGAAAGAGAGTTTGTTCGGCTCAGCAAGTATGGTAGAGAGTGTGTTTCTTTTGAAGCTATTATGTGTAAAAGGTTTGAAGACGTGCTTTATGAAGACATCAGATTGTTAGTGGGTATTCTTGAGCTGAAAGAATTTGTTGTGCTCATTGAGTAGGCTCATAAAATAGAGGAACTGACCAAAGAAAATAGAAAAGCAGAGTTTGAGGCTAGAGATGCAAGCAAGAGACCGATAGCTAAGTCATTCCAATCTCAGTTTAAGAAATCTAGAGAGATGCATTCTCATTCTCATGCTTCAGTTGGGTTTTCAAATAGAAATCTTGGGAATCAGTATTCGGGTTATAAAACTCAGACTACTTCTATTACGAGTGTTGGTAATCGAACCAATAGATCTAGATGCTCACATTGTGGAAGATGTCACCCCGGCAAGTGCCGAATGAATGATCGAGGTTGTTTCAAGTGTGGTTCCCAAGATCATTTCATTAAAGATAGCCCTGAGATGATTGAAAAAGAAAAGTTTCAGAGTACAAGACCGAGTAGTACTGCTTCTAGAGGGAGACCCTTGAGAAATACTGGGAATGAAGCCAGCAGCAAAAATGTGACGAAGGATTCAGCTACAAGATTTGAAGCTTGAGCACCTGCTAAGGCTTATGCCATTCGTGCTCGTAAGGACGCATCTTCTCCCGATGTTGTCATCAATACTTTTTCTCTTTATGATACTACTGTAATTACTTTGATTGACCCAGGATCTACCCATTCATATGTATGCATGAATTTGGTAATTAGTAAGAATATGCCTGTTGAGTCTACGAAATTTATGATTAAGGTGTCAAACCCTTTAGGTAATCATGTATTATTTGATAAAGTATGCAAGAAATGTCCTTTGATGATTAGAGTCACTGTTTTTCGGCTGACTTGATGTTGCTGCCATTTGATGAATTTGATGTTATATTGGGTATGGATTGGTTGACTATGCATGATGCTATAGTCAATTGTAGACAGAAAGTCATTGAATTGAAAAGTGAAAATGATGAAATTCTTCAAGTTGAATCAGATGATTCAGATAGATTGCCAATTGTGATTTATCAAATCCATAAAAATAACAGGTGCATTAGTAAGTCCAAAAGGCATAACCAGAAACTCATAATGTCTGTACCTCATTCGAAAAGCAGTTTTTGGCACATCGGAGTCTTTGATTCACAACTGATAATAACCCGATCTTAAATCTATCTTCAAAAATACTGAAGCCCCTTTCAACTGATCGAATAGGTTGTCAATTCGTGGCAACAGATATTTATTCTTTATAGTCACCTTATTTAGCTGGCAGTAATCAATGTACGTTCTCATAGTTCCGTCTTTCTTTTTCACAAATAGAAATGGCACACCCCAGGGAGAGAAACTCGGTCACGCGAAACCTTTATCTGTCAACTCTTGCAACTGAAATTTCAATTCTTTTAATTCTGTAGGTGCCATCTGGTACTGAGCTATTTAAATCGGAGTCGTCCCTGGTACTAACTCAATACCAAACTCTACCTCTCGAATAGGTGGCAAACCCGGCAATTCTTTAGGAAACATGTCTGGGTACTCGCACACAACTGGTACGGATTCAATCTTCTTTTCAGTCACTTTACTATCAAGCACATAAGCAAAGTAAGCTTCACAACCTTTTCTCACATATTTCTGAGCTAACATCGAAGAGATTACTGCTGGTAAAACACTCAGATCATTAGATTCAATCCAAATAATCTCGTTATTCTGACATCTCAAATCAATGGTCTTTCTTTTACAATTAACATCGGCATCGTGCAAAGTCAGCCAATCCATACCCAAAATTATATTGAACGTTGAAAGGTAACAACATCAAATCAGCTGGAAAGCATGAATCTCAAATCATCAACGGGCAATTTTTACAAACTTTGTCAACCAGAACACACAGGCCCAGAGGGTTGTATACTCGAATCACAAACTCAGTAGACTCAACAGGCAAAGTCTTACTGGATACTAATGTTTCAGACACATAAGAATGAGTCGAACCAAGATCAATCAATGGAATAACACTAGTATCATAAAGAGTGAAAGTACCGGTAATAACATCTGGGGAAGAAGCATCCTCACGAGCGTATATAGCATATGCTCTAGCAGGTGCACGAGCCTCAGATCAGACTACTATATCTTTCATCCCTCTCTGATTGCCACCTACATTACCCGAATGCCATGGTGGTCTGCCTCGTACTGGCATATTACTTGGTCTTGTATTCTGAACAGTGTTTTGCTCAGCTAACATTGAGCAATCTCGGATGAAATGATCCATCGATCCATATTTAAAACAAGACCGGTCATGCAATCTGCAATCTCCAGAATGCCATTTACCATAATGCTTGCACTCAACTCTGTTCTGTCGAACCTTGCCAACACTAGTTATCGAAGTAGCTCTTGAAATCACAGGGGGCCGGTCTCGGTCTAGTCTAGGAAAGCCCGCAGTATCCTTAAATTGACTAGAATCATCTTTGAACTTCTTTGATGTTGAGTGAAAAGTCTTACCCGATGATCTTTTACAGTAATCTCTAGCTTCAAAATCAGCTTTTCTTTTCTCTTTCCTAAGATCTTCGGCTTTGCAAGCTCGCTCAACAAGTACACAAACTCTTTGATTTCAAGTATACCAACCAGCAATTTAATGTCTTCATTCAAACTGTCTTCGATCTTTTACACATGATAGCTTCAATTGAAACACACTCACGGGCATATCGACTAAGTCTCACAAATTTCTGCTCATATTCTGTCACAGTCATATGACTCTATTTTAATTCGAGAAATTTCTTTGCGATTCTGATCAATGAATCTCTGGCTGATATATTTTTTACGGAAATTCGTCTGAAAGAATTCCCAGGTCACTCGATCTTTCGGAACCACCGATACTAGTGTATTCCACCAGTGATATGCGGTGTCTCGTAGCAATGATATGGCACATTTTAAGAACTCATCCGGGGTACAAGATAACTCATCAAACACGTGGATAGTATTATCAAGCCAGAATTCAGCTTGCTCAGCATCATCGTCATCAGTAGCTCTGAATTCTTCAGCCCTATGTTTTCTAATTTTATCAACAAGAGGCTTGTTAAATCTCATCGGATCAATCATCAGAGGTACCACATGTATCGGAAATGGATTATTCAGGGGTGGAGGTTGTTGTGTAGCCGGGTTAGTTAGGATATATTGAGTATACCAATCATTCATCATTTGATAGAAGGCTTGTTTAGCCTCCCCCTCATGGCTACTCGATATAGGCCGAGATTCAACAGGCGCTGTCCCATGTGCGGGAGCAGGTCTACACTCTCGACATCATTAGCTACAGCTCTATCGGGATCCATTTACTATATGAAAACACATTTTAAATGTCAGAAGTTATCACACTATCGCAATATGTATTATGGAATGTATAGCTAGACTCGCACGCGCTACGTTAGTCCTAGAATCAACTAAACTGTAGCTCTGATACCAATAAAATGTAACACCCCTAACCCATATTCGTCGCCGGATTAAGGTTATGAGGCATTACCGAACATATTATAATTCACACAGATATGCATAACATAATATAGTTCAAAATTTTAATCACATCAATTATTATAACTAAATACCAAGCCATTTTTGCATGGCTTTATACAAAGCCAAAGTTCGTCGTTTCAAAACATGTTCTAGCCTATACATGCCATAAGTTTAAAAATTCAGTTTATAAAATATCGAAGGCAATTGATAGTGTGTTAGACTTTGCTGACGATCCCCGAGCTTGCAACTTGAATCTGAAATCTATAAAACAGAGGTAAACATAAATACACAAAGTAAGCTGATTTAACTTAGTAAGTTATAAGCAAATTTAATCATTCAAAAGAATAATCAAATCATTTAAAACAAGCCAAATTATAACATTATTGTTATACTTAATCTCAAACATATCATCTCATTTATTTATAACTTATACTTTTACACAAATAAGTTACCTTGGTCGAATGCTAATGTGTCACATTTAGCATAATATCATTCAACTTTTCATTCCCAAAATGACATTATACCAAGTATACTTACATTCAAATATATATATACTCATGAATCAAAACTCAACTTCATATATATATATATGTAGCCAAAACATACTTCTCATATCTACTCATATTCTTCACTTATATCTTACATATCTTATAATAGATATCAAGAAGCTTACTTAACTTGTTTCAATTAAGTAATAAGCTAAGCTCGTACCTGGTCATTTTAACTCATTTAATGTATTCAATTTCCACATCAGCATAAAGTCTTTTAAGCATTAACTTATAATAATTCACCGACATAAAGCCTGCTAGGCCTAACCCTGTATTTCCCATCGACACAAGAACTGTCAAACTCAAAGTCTGATTTTTATACACCGGCAATAAGCCTGCTACGCTATAAGCCCGATTAAATTCACCAGCACAAGGCTTGCTAGGTTCAAAGCCCGAATATCACTATTATAACATTGTCTCATAAACAATTCATATATCGAAACTTTCAGATATTCCAAAACAGCATATTAAACTAAGTTACATCTAAAATTAACGATGTTTAATTGCTGAAAGACTTACCTCGGATAATGAAAAACCGGTATGGATTGGCTAGTTGACAACTTTATTTTTCCCCCGATCTAAATCCAATTTTCTCTTTTCTAGATCCAAATTAATATAAATTAAACTTATTAAATCAAATATTCAACCAAATTCATCCAAAAACACACAAATGGGAAAATTACACTTTTACCCCTGATATTTCACATTTTCACAATTTAGTCCGTATTGCATAAAACACAAACTATGCACAATCTCACAACAACATAGTTAGGCCGAATATTCCTTATACTCATACTAGTCCATATATTTCATTTATTTCACATTTTAGTCCTTTAATTTATTATTTTTGCAATTTAGCCATAATTACTCAAATTCATCAAAAATTCCAATACAAAACATGTTAATCTGAAACATACCTTTAATATTTCATCATCAAACATCACAACACACAAATTCATCAATGGCAAACTCAAAACATTCATCAAAATCAGAAATTCTAGCATGGGTCGGATAGTATTCGAAGCAACGATCTCCAAAACGTAAAAATTATCAAAAACTGAAACCAAACTAACCTTGAATCAAGCTTGAGAAATGGTTGAATATCACCAAGCTTTAGTTTCTTTTCTTTCTTTTTATTTTCGATCAAAGCATGCATATATGAATATCATTTTATTATTTATGTTATATTATAACATTTATATTATTTACCTAATTACATATTTAACCTTTTAAAACTAATAACAAAAACATACATAATAAGGATATATTCGACAATCACATGGTCTAAAGGTTTATTTGCAACATAAATGCTTCAATTTATAAAGCCATTAACAAATTGATCTTTATAAAATAAACTATCAATTTTACAATTTACGCGATTAAACCCTTTTATTAAATTAAGCATACAAACGATCAAATTTTCATACGAAACTTTCACACATGAAAATTCGCATATAGTAAACACGAAAAATAGTGTTTAAATATTTTTATGACTCAGATTCGTGGTCTTGAAACCACCATTTTGATTAGGGTCTAAATCAGGCTGTTACAATGGGGTGGCAAATTGGCTATTCAAATTGCCTATTTTTGTCCACACAGGCAAAGACACAGGCGTGTGCCTCAGCTGTGTGTGACACATGGTCACGTGACACGGTGGTGTGTCCCTTAGGGTACCCTACAAATTAAAGTCAGCATACCCTCCAGTTTTGACATGGCCTAGACACGGGCATTTCTACTGGCCGTGTGAGGCACACGAGCTGGTACATGGGCGTGTGGCTGGTTGTGTGGCAAAGTTAGTAGCCTCCCTAATTTTCACACGGCCTGGCACACATGCGTGTCTTGTGGCCGTGTGGACAAGTTAGTATGTATGCCCTGTTTCGCCACAACTTAGACCCACGGGTGTGTTTACTGCCGTCTAAGGCACACGGCCTGTTCACACGGGTGTGTGACCTTTGAACAGTTTAAAATTTTTCTAAGTTCTAAAACTTTCATATGTTACCGATTTGGTCCCAAATGCATGATTTAGACTATGTATGCTAGTTTTAAATTCATATTGAGTGTGAATGACTTATATTTATTGAAATGAGATGATATTTGGTTTATGACAGTTCTGATCTGAGTTGCATGTCCGGTAATGCCCCTTAACCCATTTCGGTGATGGTTACGGGTTATGGGTGTTATAGAATCAATGCCAGTAGTGTGGGAATATTCGGATGTGTTTCCAAAAGAATTCCCAGGTTTGCCTCCAATTAGAGAAGTTGAATTTTGTAATGATTTAGTCCCTGGGACTACACATATATTGATAGCTCTGTATAGGACGACTCCGACTGAATTGAAAGAATTGAAAGCTCAGTTGAAAGAGTTAACAGATAAGGGTTTTCCGAGACCGATTTATTCTCCCTGGGGTGCTCTGATATTATTTGTAAATAAGAAAGACAGATCTATAAGACTTTGCATCGATTATCGATAGCTTAATAAAGTGACCATAAAGAACAAGTATCACTTGCAGAGAATTGATGACTTGTTTAATCAGTTGAAAGGGGCAACAATGTTCTTGAAGATAGATTTGAGATCCAGATACTACCAGTTGCGAGTGAAAGAGTCAGATGTGCCAAAGACCGCCTTTAGAATAAGGAATGGGCATTATGAATTTCTTGTTATGCCTTTCAGACTATCAAATGCTCCTGTAGTTTTTATGGACCTAATGAACTGATTTTTTTGACCATATTTAGATAAGTTTGTGGTTGTTTTTATTAACGACATACTGATTTATTCTTGAGATGAGGCAATGCATGCAGAGCACTTGAGAACTATTTTTTAGAACTTGAGAGAAAAATAGTTATATGCTAAGTTTAGTAAAAGTGAATTTTGGCTTCGAGAAGTTAGATTTTTAAGACACATTATTTTAGGATATGGTATTCGCGTTGATCCGAGCAAGATTTCTTCTGTTGTTGAGTGGAAACCACCAAAGAATGTATTTGAGGTTAGAAGCTTTTTGGGATTATTCGGTTATTACAGACGATTTGTTAAAGGATTTTCTATAATCGCTACTCCTGTAACAAGATTGCTGCAAAAGGATGTTAAGTTTGAGTGGTCTGAAAAATGACAGCAAAGTTTTGAAAAATTGAAGGCATTATTGACTGAGGCACCAATTTTAGTACAACTTGAATCGGGGAAAGAATTTGTAATTTATAGTGATGCATCATTGAATGGATTAGGATGTGTGTTGATACAAGAGGGCAAAGTGATAGCTTATTTCTCGAGACAGTTGAAACAGCACGAAAAGAACTACCCGACATATGATTTAGAGTTGCCTGCCATTGGTTTGCCTTGAAGATTTAGGGACATCATTTGTACGGTGAGAAATGTCATGTCTTTACCGATCATAAAAGTTTAAAGCATTTGATGACTTAAAAAGATTCGAACTTGCGACAACGGAGATGGCTTGAGTTATTAAAAGAATATGAGCTTGTGATTGATTACCATCCAGAAAAGGTGAATGTTGTGGCCGATTCTTTGAGTAGGAAATCTTTGTTTGCTTTGAGGATCATGAATACACGTTGACTTTATCCGATAATGGTTCGATTCTAGCTGAGTTGAGAGCTAGACCGATGTTTTTGCGAAGCTCAAAAGTGTGACAGTGAGTTGCAAGCCAAGAGAGTTCAGTGTGAATCGGGCGATGACTCAAAATTTGAAATTAACTCCGTTGATTATTTGAGATTTCGAGGTAGGATATGTGTTCAGAAAGATGCAGAGTTGATTCAAAAGGTTCTTATTGTGGCACATAATGGTTGTTTGTCTATTCATTCGGCCAGTACCAAAATATATTGTGATTTGAAGAAAAGGTATTGGTGGTCAGGCATGAAACGAGATATCTCAGAGTTTGTTTTGAAATGCTTGATTTGTCAACTAATAAAGGCTGAACACCAAGTAGCTTTGAGTTTACTTCAACCTATGATGGTTCCCGAGTGGAAATGGGACATAATTACCATGGATTTTGTGACAGGTTTACCTTTGACTTCGAAAAAGAAGGATGTCGTTTGGGTTGTCGTGGACAAATTGATGAAATCGACTCATTTTATACCGATACGTATTGATTACTCACTTGATAATCTTGCTAATTTGTACATTGCTAAAATTCTAAAACTTCATGGAGTACCTATTTTTATTATATCGGATAGAGATCTGAGGTTCAGTTTGCAGTTTTGAAAAAAGTTGCAAGAAGCTTTGGGTACGATTTTAAATTTTAGTGCAGCATTCCATCCACAAATCGACAGTCAATTCGAGAGAGTAATTCAGATTTTAGAAGATATGCTCCGATGTTGTGTTCTAGAATTCCAAGGTAGTTGGGAAAAATATCTACCGTTGGTTGAATTTGCCTACAGCAATAGTTTTTAGTCGAGCATAAAAATGGAGCCTTATGAGGCATTTGGTCGCGATTTTTGTGACAGGTAAGTTTTAAATATTTATAATTAATCGTTCTTGAAACTAACTATTAATGGTGATACAGGCAAGTGTACCTATCGAACAATAGTATAGTTTTAGCAAGATCGGGTTGCCGAACCCAAAGGAACTAAAAGTACTAGTAATGACTGTCTTTTTATTATCTAGCCTAAAAATATGGTGGTTTGGTTTTAACTAGCTAATTAATTAATCTAAGAACTCACAGAGAATGGAATTGGGGGATTACTTTTGGAAAACGATTGAATTAAGACAATACTTAAGGAAAAATCCACCTAGACTGTACTTGTTATTCTGGCTCCGAATTGGGCGATTTATTCATTTAACTTATTCCGTCGAGATCCCTAAGTTATGTTATTATCCTTATTCAAGACTAATAACATCTAATCCCTGGATTGAATAATTGAGACTTTTCTCTAATTAACACTTTAGGGTTGTATTAACTCGATCTATGGATCCCCCTATTAGGTTTCAACTTAATCCAGCAAAATATTGTCACCCTATCTCTAGGTGCGCAATCAACTCTGCTTAATTATGACAAATGTACTCTTAGACAGGGTCTATTCCTCCACTGAATAAGAGCTTATCTTGAATCAGTATCCTAGGATATCAAAACAAGAATTAAGAACACATAATTAAGAACAAGTTAAATATTTATCATACACTTTAGAAAATAATAACAAGATTCGTCTTAAGTTTCATTCCCCTTAGGTATTTAGGGGATTTAGTTCATAACTAAAAAGGAAAACATATCATAAGAATAACGAATACAGAACATAAAGAAAACCTAAAACTCCTAAGGGAAGTTGAGGGGAGATCTGCAGTCTTGATGATGAAACCGGCTTCTGAGATGGATCAATTGGCTTCTTTTGAGTAATTCCTTCCTTCCTCTCCGTGCCTCCCCTTTTTCTCTTCCTTTAAGGCGTATTTATAGGCTTTAGAATGCCTAAAAACCCTCAAAATTAGCCTTTTCCGAATTGGACTCAACTTGGGCTCGGCAGGGACACGCTCATGTGAATCATGCTTCAAATCTGCCAAATTGACACGGCCGTGTGGTCTGCCTGTGTAAGGAAGTCTAGGCCGGGTTAATTTCGTACTTTGGTCCATTTTCTCCGTTTTTGGTCCATTTCTCGTTCCTTTCGCTCTCCTATGCTCTCCTAAGTATAAAACATGAAATTAAGGCATTAGGAGCATCGAACTCACCAATTCTAAGGAAAAATCATCCATAAAATGTGTTAAGCATGGGGTTAAAATATGTATAAATTACGGTTTATCAAATACCCCCACACTTAAGCATTTGCTTGTCCTCAAGCAAAATTCTCAACTCATAATAAAAAAAAATCCTTCTCAACCTATAATTTCTATCGATAATATATCAAAATAATCCATAGGTGATCGTACATTGAAAATTCAACTGAAAGAACATAAAAGTTTCAATCATTCCAAGTTGAGCACTTTATCATGAAAATATAGTGTCTCCCATTGTCTAAATAATTACCTTTGATTCAAAATGTCACAGAGTTTCACATCCTCACTAAAGATTCACTCAAATCACTCGAGGTGTTTAAGGACAATAAATGAAGCACTTAATAGTCTCTAATGAAAAGTCATTACCATAGGCTTGTATGAAAATCAAATCTTCACCACTAGAAATTGAGATGATAAATTAATCAAAAGGTCTTTAGAGGGTTGTATGAGGCTTAGTTAGGGGGTGTGGTCACAGGCTGAATGAAAATGTTAGAATCAA
This sequence comes from Gossypium hirsutum, assembly GCF_007990345.1. Classification (NCBI taxonomy): domain Eukaryota; kingdom Viridiplantae; phylum Streptophyta; class Magnoliopsida; order Malvales; family Malvaceae; genus Gossypium; species Gossypium hirsutum. The sequence goes on along the minus strand of NC_053430.1, from coordinate 47,971,738 downwards.
GATTGAATTGAAAAATCACTTAACTAGAAAAATATTTAATATCACTTGCGTACAACAGAGCTTCTTCTCAGAATATGGAATTTAAATACTTAAGCTCAAAAACAAAAGATTACTACTATTAATATGTATAATTTTTTTTAAGAACAAGTTAAGTTACAAAATAGAATAAAACATAGTTAAGCAACTATTTCAATTCAAATCTCGACAAAAATGGGGATCAAATTAATTTAGGGGATTTCAACAATAATGGGTTAAGGGTTAATATTAAGGGTAATACAAGAAATGGTTTGTTAGGCTCAAGGGGGTTTACTAGGGGTTAATCGTGGAGGTAGGCTTTTTATGGCATGAGTGGGTTAATCCTAAGTGCCTTAATCATTTTGACATATCAAATCAAATTGTGTGGTCTTGACATGCATAATCAAGCAAGTTCTAGAATAACAGTTCAATACTGACGTATTCAGAGCATGAAAGAATTAATAGATGCTCAAATGGCTCAAAAATCTCACAAAAATTATGGCTTTTTGATGTTTAAAACTTGTGAATTTCAACTCAAAGTAATACCTAAAGTTTGGGGAAACAACCTAAAATTTTAAATTCTTAAAAATCAACTTATCATGCTTGATTCTCTAATGTCTTAAAGTTTAAACAATCAATACATAAATGCCTATATTTTAATTCAGGATATATCAATCAAAATCATAAATCAATCAAAATTTATCCTAAAAATGATATGAGGGCTGTTCAAGAGAACACGACAGTCATTCAGGGATTTTTCTGATAGGGAAATGAATACCCCCCACACTTAGGATGTACATTGCACTGAATGTACAAAGATAGATATAAGAATATAAAAATAAGATAGGGAGAGAACTGAAACTTCCTGTATGATGAATTCTCGAACTACAGTCTTGGAGAGTAATCAGTGCGAGAGTTGAGGAGGATACTCCAGCGGTGGTAGAGGTTCATTAGTCCATAAGTCCTGCGCCAAAAGAATATTATATCTAGTGGTAGCTATGGTAGTAGTTGATCAGGACATGGTAGTCATGGAGAACTGTTCCTGGTGGAGTTTTTAGTTCCTATGCGATGATGAGCTTAGGAGCTCTATATAACTGTGATAAAATAAGGAAGTTTTTAGGGGATATTAGGAAGAATAATTACTCATAAAGAAAAAACTGAAATTGATGATTAAAAAAAAAAAAAATTCTAAAGTCTAATAATAAAAAAATAAAAAACAAAAAGTAGTTTTAATAAAAATTAAAAATATAAAACAATAAATAAATGTTTTTAAACATCTTCATCGCTGGATGGTTCGCGAGGTGGGACTAGTGATGAGATGTGGAGGTGCTGACAAATCTGCTGTAGAGTAGCATCAATGTTGTCAAATCGTTGAAAATACTGGTGCTTGAATTGAGTGAGGCGCTCAAAAATGTCAGCATATGAAGCCACCGCATGATCTGGACGAGAGGGTGGTGGTGGCTGAGTCAGTGGGTGCTCACGATGTGGAGGGACATCATCAGGAATTTCCTCGTAGGCCTCCTCTTCGGTAGATTGGGCGAGACAAGATTGAGGAGGGTAGGTTCCTCGGTGCTTTTCGATCATCCTCATGCTAAGCATGCTCGAGATGCCTTGTGGAGACATCTGGCCAATGAGGGTTAAGGATGATTCTTGGGTTGCGGTGCTGAGGAGCCTGAAGTGTCGAGCCAACCAGGTAACATAAGGGCCAATGGAGATGACCCCCTTCCTATGCTGCTCCATCTGGTGCTGAATCGCGAGGGCGATGAAATAGGCAAGGTCGATGACGTGCCCGTACGACATACACCATAAAAAGTAGGCATCGTGAGTGTTGACGACACCGGTGCTCTCTCGCCTTCCTGTAATCGTGTGAGCCAAAATGACGTGTAGGTACCTCAGAGATGAAGGGAGAGCCGATGCCTTGGAGCAGCTAGGATTGTAGGTGGCCTCACCTGGTACTAGTGCGTCCCAGCACCATTAAGGAGAACGATGGATATAGCGGTTGAGAGCATATAAGTCATTCTTCTCTTTGAATTCTTCTGTATATAAACCCAGTGCAGTACCGAATTCTGGGATGCTGAGCTGGCGGATTAATCCGCTTAGGTGAAATTGCACCGTGCCGGGATCATCGTACTTCGACGTTACGGTATGAAGATGAAATGTGGAGCATAATTCCATTGTAAGCTCGAGATACGTCGGCTCGATGATCCCAAAGAAAAGCTCCCAAGTGTCAGTGGTTAGGAGGCCCCGAATCGCATTAGCCAACTAAACTTGTTCTATTGCAGCCCAGTCGATGCAGCCCGCAAGTACAGGTTGGGCTCAGAGTATTTGGAAGAGTTCTTCTTAGGGCCCGATGGGGAACCTTAGGAAAGGTTGGTGAACTTCCGCAGTAGGACTCGAAGAAGATGACGCTCCCTTCCTTTTCATTGAAGTAGGGACAGCGACTTTTTTACCACGTGAGGATGACATGGTACCTGCAATTATAAAGGAGAATAATAATAGGTAAACGAATTTGAAAAGCCATGAATTTGAACTAACAATTTTAGCCAAAATTACTAATACTAACTAAACTCAGCCAACATAATAATTTTGATAGCATAATTTCGTGACATTACCATTGTAAGGGCATGAGAATGGACATCGAATTTCATGGAAATGTAGAGAGCATAAATTTGGATCATGGCATGAGTTGTAATGGTAAATAACAAAAAGCAATTGAAAACTATGAATATTGATTTAGAATAGGTGAATAATGCATGAGAGTTTCATAAAAATATGTCATGGGGAATGAATGATGACTAATCTTAAAAGAAATGAAACTTGAATGATAGCATAGTGTGAGATACATGAAGATTATAGCATTAAAAATGCATGGAGTTAAAGGTAAAAGAGTGAATAAATGCTAAAAAATGGAAGAATAAGCGTCAGTAATGAAGTTGGAAACGGTGCACAGGCGTGGCAGGGAGGGCGTGTGGACTTGCAGTGGCTAGGGTTAGGGTTTTTGGGTAAAAAAGACAATGAATAGTGCAACCTATTTATAGATTTTGGGGCACACGGCTAGGTAACACGCCCGTGTTCCCCAATTTTAGCTTGTGTAATTCGTGAATTTTGAGTTTGGGCACGTCTGACATTTAGTACACGTCTGTGTTCCTTAGGCGTGTGGGTGCACACGGTCGTGTCGCACAGCCTTGTCTGGCATTGTTCACTTCTCCCACGCCCGTGTATGTAAACTCACGCCTGTGTCAATCTAACAGGTTTGACCATGAGTGCTAGACACGGGCGTGGCGCACGCTCGTGCTGTTTTAACAGGTTCACCCACAGTTCTTCCACATGGGCGTGTCGTACGCCCGTGTTGTTTTGGCAGGTTCAACCACGGCCATGTCGCACGGTCGAGGCATTTTATCATAGCTCGTGTTTGTGAAAATCGTTGCCCTATTTTCACACAGCCTTAAGCACGCCCGTGTGCTTGGCCATGTCTCTATGGAAAACCTGTGTTCAAGAGCTCCGTTAGTAAGTTAGGTGTTGAAGACTAAATTTTAAAGAAGTTAATACAGTTAGTGCTCGGGTTGCCTCCCGAGAAGTGGTTATTTATAGTCTAAGCTCGACTTACCGCTCCATTGAATGGTCATGGTGGTTCGAGGAGTTTATACTCATCATTCCTGTTATCGTTCTCATCAAAATAAGGTTTCAGACGGGTGTTGTTTACCTTAAAAGTGCCGAAGTTGGGATGACTTACCTCAACTGTACTGAATGGGAAAATGCTAAGTACCATAAGAGGGATTTCTTCATTCGGTGTTGTAGTGACAATGTGAGGATCTGCGGCATCTAATAAGACTTTATCTCCAACATTAAGTTGATTTGGAAAGATATTGAGCTCGTTCTGGCATAGTTTTGGTTTATCGTGTGTTCTCGATTTATGCGTCTGCTATTGATCTAGCTCCTCGATTTGTAACCTTCGATCTTCATGAACAGGTCCTCTACTATTGCTTGAGAATGACTCATGTGCTTTCTTCAGACTCATTTCCTGCAAAGTAGGTTGTACCATATTGTCAGTTTTATTAGAATAGGTTAAACGATCACCTTCAATTTCTGATGTGTTGCAAGAATTTTGAGCTTGAAGGGTGATTGTTTCGGCTCCCTCACAGAGTGTGAGTTCACCTGTGCCAACATCAATGATCATTTTAACAGTTTCTAAAAAGGGCCTTCATAGAATTAAAGAGTGTTGCTATCCTCTTCTATGTCTAAAACAATGAAGTCCACGGGAAATATAAATTTATCGATTTTAACTAGCACATCTTCAATAATACCCCTAGAAAATCTAATAGTTTTATCTGCTAATTGAATGCTCATCCTAGTCTATTGGGTTTCCCAAGACCTAATTGTTTGAACATTTGGTAAGGCATGACGTTAATACTAGCCCCTAAATCAGCTAATGCATTAGTAACATCTAAACTACCAATTAAGCAAGGAATTGTAAAACTCCCTGGATCTTTTAATTTGTTCGGTAGCTTATTTTGTAGAATAGCTAAGCAAACTGCATTTAGCCCCACATACGACGTATTGTCCAACTTCCGCTTATTTGCTAAAAGCTCCTTTAAAAATTTCATTGCGTTTGGCATCTGTGATAGAGCTTCAATAAATGGTAAGTTAATATGTATTTTTTTAAGAGTTTAAGGAATTTACCAAATTGTTCATCTGAGCGGTCTTTCCTTATTACGTTGGGGTATAGCACATGAGGTTTATATTTGACATTCACTGATTTGTTTTTATTATGTCCTACCTCACCTTGACCTCTGCTTACCATAGTTTCTTGCCTCGATTCTAGCTCAGGCTCAACGAATCCTTTTTCATCTTGAACATTAATTGGGTTGGGTTGTTCCCTTGGGTTGGGTTCAGTATTACTTGGCAAGCTACCTTGTGGTCGTTCGGAGATTAGTTTGGAAAGCTGGCCTATCTGAGTTTTAAGCCTTTGGATCGATGCTTATTGATTTTTAAGTGTTGTCTCAGTGTTTTAGAAATGGGTTTCTGACACCGAGATAAATTTAGACAACATCTCTTCAAGGTTCGACTTCTTCTCTTGTTGGTAGGGTGGTTCTTGGAAGCCTGGAGGATGCTGTGGTCTTCGACTTCCCTGACCACCCCACAAGAAATTTGGGCGGTTCCTCCAACCTACATTGTAAGTGTTACTATATCGATTGTTTTGAGATCGAGGATTGTTACCCATGTAATTTAACTGCTCATTATCCATGTTGTGGCCATAAGGTTGGTATTCCGAATTGCTTGATCCACCTCCACTTGCTTCGCACTACATTACTGGGTGAACCTGTGAAGAACTAAGAAAACCATCAATTTTCTTATTCAAGAGTTCTACCTGATTAGAGAGCATGGTAACTGTATCGACGTTATAAACACCGGCTGTTTTCGTTGGTTTTGTCATCATGACTTGCCACTGATAGTTATTCAGTGATATCTCCTCTATAAACTCATAAGCATCTTTAGGAGTTTTGTTATTGATGGTTCTGCCAGCAGCTGCGTCAACCATTTGCTGAGTCAAAGGATTTAGGCCATTATGGAATGTTTGAACCTGAAGCCAAAGTGGTAACCCATGGTGAGAGCACCTTCTCAGTAAGTCCTTGTATCTCTCCCATGAATCGTAAAAAGTTTCTAAGTCTATCTGCAAAAACGAAGAGATATCATTACGTAATTTGGCCGTTTTAGCCTACAAAAAATATTTTAATAGAAATTTTTGGGTCATTTGTTCCCAAGTAGTGATTGACCCTCGTGGTAAAAAGTTCAACCACTATTTAGCTTTGTTCCTCAACGAAAAAGGGAATAACCGAAGACGAATGACATCATCAGAAACACCATTAATTTTAAATGTATCGTATAGTTCCAAAAAGTTTACTAAGTGAGCGTTGGGATCCTCATCCTACAAACCATCAAACTGAACAAATTACTGTATCATTTCAATAGTGTTAGGTTTTAGTTCAAAGGTATTTGCAGCTACAGCAGGTCTAACTATGCTCGATATAGTTCCTGTTAAAGAAGGTTTAGCATAATCATACATAGTGCGTGGAGCAGGATTTTGATTAACCGCAATTACAGGAGGTAGCTGATTGTCTTGGTTTTCAGCCATCTCTTCGGTTGGGGGTTGAGTATCATCCTCTTGTTCATCTTAAGCTTCGCCTTATTTCTCTTTAGTTTCTGCGAACTGTGCTATCGATTTCTTCGTCAAAAAGTAGTGGTCCTGACGAGTTTCTTCTAGGCATAAACTATAGAAACCTACCAAGAGAAAGAAAAAGTAAATTAATAAATAATAATAATAATAAATTAAATTAAATTAAATTGCAAGAAAAATAAATGGCTAAAGTAATAAAAATTGAGCGTTCCTAATATCTTAGTTCCCCGGCAACGGTGCCCAAAACTTGGTCGATATTTTTGTGACAGGTAAGTTTTAAATATTTATAATTAATTTTTCTTGAAACTAACTATTATCACGATGTAGGCAAGTGTACCTATCGAACAGTAGTATAGTTTTAGCAAGACCGGGTTGTCGAACCCAAAGGAACTAAAAGTACTAGTAATGACTGTCTTTTTATTATCTAGCCTAAAAATAAGGTGGTTCGGTTTTAACTAACTAATTAACTAATCTAAGAATTGGGGGATTACTTTTAGAAAACGATTGAATTAAGACAATACCTAGGGAAAAATCCACCTAGACTGTACTTGTTATTCTGGCTCCGATCGGACGATTTATTCATTTAACTTATTCCGTAGAGATCCCTAAGTTATGTTATTAACTCTATTCAAGACTAATAACGTCTAATCCTTAGATTGAATAATTGAGACTTTTCTCTAATTAACACTCTAGGGTTGCATTAACTCGATCTATGAATCCCCCTATTAGGTTTCACCCTAATCCGACAAAATCTTGTCACCCTATCTCTAGGCGCGCAATCAACTCCGCTTAATTATGACAAATGTAATCTTAGATAGGGTCTATTCCTCCTCTGAGTAAGAGCTTATCTTGAATCAGTATCCTGGGATATCAAAACAAGAATTAAGAACACATAATTAAGAACAAGTTAAATATTTATCGTATAATTCAGAAAATAATAACAAGATTCGTCTTAGGTTTCATTCCCCTTAGGTATTTAAGGGATTTAGTTTATAACTAAAAAGGAAAACATCTCAGAAGAAAAACGAATACAAAGCATAAAGAAAACCCAAAACTCCTGAGGGAAGTTAAGGGGAGATCTTCAGTCTTGATTATGAAATCGGCTTTTGAGATGGATCAATCGGCTTCCTTCGAGTAATTCCTTCCTTCATCTCCGTGCCTCCCCCTTTTCTCTTCCTTTAAGGCGTATTTATAGGCTTTAAAATGCCTAAAAACCCTCAAAATTAGCCTTTTCCAAATTGGACTCAACTTGGGCTTGGCAGGGACATGCCCGTGTGACACGCCCGTGTGAATTGTGGTTCAAATCTGCCAAATTGACATGACAGTGTGGTCTGCCCATGTGAGGAAGTCCAGGTCGTGTTGATTTTGTACTTTGGCCCATTTTCTCCGTTTTTGGCCCGTTTCTCGTTCCTTTCGCTCTCCTATACTCTCCTATGTATAAAACATGAAATTAAGGCATTAGGAGCATCGAATTCACCAATTCTAAGGAAAAATCATCCATAAAATGTGTTAAGCATAGGGTAAAAATATGTATAAATTACAATTTATCAGCATTGTATGGCCGAAAATGCCAAACTCCATTGTACTAGACATAGCTCAGAGGGAATTAGATTCACGGGGTTGACTTGGTTAGAGAAACCAAAGAAAATGTAAGGGTGATTCGTGATTGTTTGAAAGCTGCTTCAGATAGACAAAAGTCATACACTGATTTGAAAAGAAAAGAGATTGAATTTTAGATTGGTGATAAGGTATTTTTGAAAGTATTTCCATGGAAGAAAATTTTAAGATTTGGCCATAAAGGCAAGTTAAGTCTGCGATTTATTAGGCCATATGAGATTACCGAAAGAATAGGATCGGTAGCATATTGGTTAGCTTTGCCATCTAAGTTGGAGAGGATCCAAAATGTCTTTCATGTGTCTATGTTACACTGTTATAGATCAGACCCTTCACATGTGATTTCACCGACAAAAGTTAAGATTTGTTCGGATATGACTTACGGCGAGGAACCAATCAAGATATTAGCTCGGGAAGTAAAACATTTGAGAAATAAGAGTATAGCTCTTGTGAAAGTGTTGTGGCAAAGACATGGGGTTGAAGAGGCTACTCGGGAGCCCGAGAAGGAAATGAGAAAATAGTACCCAAACCTATTATCCGGTAAGATTTTTGGGGATAAAAACCCCTAAAAGGGGGAGAATTGTAACGACCCAATTTTGGGGCTAGTCGGAATAGTGGTTTCGGGACCACGAATCCAACTTAGAAAAATTCATTTTTATTATATTGTTATGGTCTATATTTTGATGGAACTATTCTATGAAAATCTCGTTCGAAAATCTTGACATCTGGGCACTCAATTTAGTCAAAAGACTAAATCATAAAAGGTGCAAAAGTTGAGTTCTACTTATTAAAGGTGTTCAATTGCTATGAGATTTTAAATTAGAGGTCCTTAGGTTGTAATTAGACCATTGGATAAGTTAGTGGACAAAAATGGACATGAATAGGTAAAATTTCAAAGTTATGTATTAAGGGCATTTTAGTCATTTGGTAAATAAAAGAATAAAATGGGAAAATAAAGCCAAAATTTGCTCATCTTTCTTCAACCTGAAAATTTGGAGAACACCATAGCTAAGGTTTCTTCAACTTTCAAGCTTGATAATAAGTGCATCCTAGCCTCGTTTTTAATGCTCTTTACATTTTTGAAGTCATTATCATCCGATTTACCTATTTCTGCCATAATTTTGAAGTAAGGTTCATGTTTAAAAATTTACCCATGTGTGACATGCATGTATTTTTCATGTTTGATGGAAGATATTGTATGTTTAAGGTGTGATAAATAACTTTTACTAAGTGATTTTTAGTGAAAATGCATAAAATGGACTTATTTGTAAAAGTTGTAAAAAATGGGTAGTAGAAATGTGATTGATGAAAAATGTGGACTATTATGAGCATGATTTAGGCTCAGTAATGCTTGGGTAACAAAGAAAATTGATACATTTCATTTTATGAGCCTAAGGACTAATTTGTAAAAATGTGAAAAGTTAGGGGAAAAATTATAATTTTTCCATAATGTGATTTTTGGACAGCATTGAGTAATATAATAACTAAATAAGTTAAAATTTCTATTATAGATCAAGAAAAACGAAGTTCGGACCTTGATCGGGGGGAATACAAGTTTATTGACGATTAGGTCCATTTCTTACTATTTTGTACTGAGATAAGTTTGTGTGTAAATAATGCAATGTTATATTAGGTATTTAATGTTTAATATTGCATAAATTGTTTGATTGTTTTGTATAGAAATATTCAAAAAAGTTTCAGCGATGAGAAAATCTCGGTTGAACCTTAGGAATAATCTAGGATACGAATGACATGTCATTAGGAAACCATGTGTTATGTGATCTATGTGAATCTGGGTACTGGTCATGTACGTCTTACCGATGGCTGGGTAGTTCGGTATGTGTTACAGACACCTGATAGCTTGTTTAAGCAGCCCGTGTAGCTACGTCTTGACTGACAGCTTGTGTAAGCAGGCCCGTGATTAGCTCGTGTGTGAGCCCTATGTGGTAAGAGATATAAGGTAGCATTGGCTACATATGTGGCACTTATGTGCAAGACTTTCTATGTATCTGATAATATTCCAAGTGTTCAACGGGTAACTCGAAGAGTATGTCAAAGATGACAAAGTATGTGACTATGTTACGATTTAGTACAGGTATGTATGTAAAGCTCATAAGTATGGACTTTAGTTTGAGATGAACTCTTGGTAAGAATGCTAATGAGTAAGCTGTGCATAAGATACATGATGATATTTATGTTAACTTATGTTGAATAATTATATGATTAATGTATGATTAATGTTGCATATTATTTACATGCAAACTTACTAAGCTTTGAAGCTTACTCCCATTTTCTTTCCATTCCTTATAGTGTCACCAAGCTAGCTCGGGGATCGAGGGACGTCGGATCTCGATTCACACTATCAAATGATTTTTTTGGTTTTACCTGGTTTTAACATTTTGAGTATGGCATGTATAGGGACTTGGTCATTTTGTTATATGTCATATTGGTTTAGCCAAATGTGTTGCCATTATAATAGTTAATGATTCATTTTGTATATGGCCATTGGAAGTTGGCTAATATTAATCTTATTGGTCATTGGTATGTTTATGTGCTGATGCTTATCATGAAGATGAAATTGGCCTGAATGGAAAAGAAAGTATGTGATGTTTATGCATGATAGATGTTAGTATGTGCAAATAATGTATTGATATCTTATTTGTGGCTGATTTGGTTGTATGTATATGCTTGGATTGGTGTTGCTTGTTGTTGTGTAGGTTGGTGCAAGTAAGGGTGGCAAAATGGCTTGGTACATAGCCTTATTTTTGTCCACACGGGTGGAGACACGACCGTGTGTCTCAGCCATGTGACGAACACAGCCTAAGGACATGGGCGTGTGTCAGGGCGTGTGATGTCTGCACCTATTTTATGAAAAATTTTGAAAATTAAAATTCGGCACACGGCCTAGCACACAGGCATGTGACTTGGCCGTGTGGCTTCCTTTAGTGCATGACGTCATAAACAGAGAGTTACACGGGTTAGGGACACAGGCGTGTATGACCACACGGTCTACCCATACGAGCATGTGATCCTGTTTTGATGTAGAATTTTCTAAGTATTGTAGAATTTTCTAAAGTTCTCGATATAGTCCCGAATCTCCTCCAATGCATAATTTTGGCCTCGTAAGCTCGTTTTAGGGACGATAGGAATGTATGTGAAAAGTTTTAAATTCGGATGGAAATTTACGTCTCAATTTTGTATGATTACTTGTGTATAAGTAAGGTAATGCCTCGTACCCTATTTTGGCATTGGATACGGGCAAAGGGTGTTACAACTTGAATTGTGGTTAAATGGTAAGTTTTACTTATTAAGCATACGAGCTTACTGAGCTTTATAGCTTACTTTGTTTATTTTTCCATATGTTATAGTGGTTTTTAAAGCCTCTTTGGATTTGGAGTCGTCAAAGATCTCATCACACTATCAAGCTATCATTTTGGTACTTTTGAATTTATGTATTTGATTATATGGCATGTATAGGATTTGTGGTCATTATGATCTTGATGCTGGTAATGGATTTAGCCATTTGATTTTGCATTATAAATGATGAGTGTTTGGTTATGTGTATATCCATGTGATGTGGCTTATTTTGATATATTTGGTGATGTATATATATATGTGCAAATAGTTCTTTGTTATGTGGTTGGTAATGGCAATACGATGTTTGTTTGTGGATTGATATTTTGAATATCAAATGGTTGAAATTTGAGATTGTATGCTTGTGGTTATAGTTAAAATCATGCATAATTGAAAGTGACCATATAAATGATTTGTGAATGTGAAATAGGTATGAAATTGAATGGCAAATGGTGATGCTTGTGTGTCTTGTGGTTGATGGTAAGGAATTAGCATGACTTAGGCTTGGTTCAGATTGGTTTGAATGCCTATTTATGCCATGTTATATGCCATTTGAATTGTGTAGTTGAATGCAAATTTGGGTGAGCAAGATGGCTTGGTAAATAGCCTATTTTTATCCACATTGGTAGAGACACAGGCATGTGTCTCAGTCGTGTGTGACACACGGTCAAGTGACATGGCCGTGTGTCCCCTGGTGATTAATTAGAAATCAATTCAATATGTTTCGCATGGCCCAGCACACGGGCATGTGATATAAGTCAATATGCCCTACAGTTTTGGGATGGCTTATTACATGGCCTGGTTCACGGGCTTGTGAGGCCATTTCGAAGGGTAGACGGGCTAGTCACACGCGCGTGTTGTTGGCTGTGTGACCCAAGTCAGGGATTTACACAGGGTCAGACACGGGCTAGGACACGGCCATGTGATCCCATTTCGATTGTCTACACGGCCTGTGACACGGGCATGTCTTTGGCCGTGTGTCTCACACGGGCTTGTGTCCCTTGTATTTTGTCAAATTTTCTATGTTTTCGAAAAATTTCCTGAGTTATCGGTTTAGTCCCGAACCACTTCTAATGCATGATTTGGGCCTTGTAGGCTAGTATTAGGGACATTATGATTGAATATGAATGTTTTATATTTGAATATGAAAAATGTATGAGAAGTTATGATTGTTTAATTCTTAAGTCCGGTAATTCTCGGTAACCCTATTCCGGTGATAGATATGGGTTAGGGGTGTTACATTTATTGGTATCAAAGCTGCGGTTTAGTCGATTCTAGGACTAACGTAGTGTATATAAGTCTAGCTATACATGCAATATATAATCTGTGATAGTGTGATATCTCTTGACTATTTTAAATCGTGTTTTTATATAGTAATGGATCCCAATCGAACAGTGGCTAATGATGTTTAAAGTAATGCGCCGACCTCCATTCACAGAGTAGCGCAGTCTGAATCGAGACCTATGTTTAGGGGTCAAGGAGGAGATGCCAAAGAAGCTTTCCTCTAAATGATAAACGAGTGGTTCACTAAGTTTTTCTGAACTAATTGATACGTGATATTCGTGACAGGTTTTCAATATTTATAATGAATCGTTCTTGAAACTAACTATTATCTCGATAAAGGCAAGTGTACCTATCTAACAGTAGTATAGCTTTAGCAAGACCGAATTATCGAACCCAAAGGAACTAAAACTACTAGTATCAACTTTCCTTTTATTATCTAGCCTAAAAAAATGAAAGGGTTTTGTTTATCTAACTAATTAATTAAACTAAGAAATCACAGAAAAGAAATTTGGGGAAAATACTTTTTGGAAAACTCGATTGATTCAGACAATACATAAGGAAAAATCCATCTAAACTTCACTTGTTATTTGACTCTGAATCAGACGATTTATTCATTCAACTTGTTCCTTAGAGATCCCTAAGTTATATTATTATCTCTCTCGAGACTAACAACGTCTAACCCTAGATTGAATAATTGAAATCTCTTTCTAATTAACGCCCTAAGGTTGCATTAACTCGATCTATGGATCCCCTTATTAGGTTTCACCCTAATCTAGAAAAATCTTGTCACCCTATCTCTAGGAGCGCAATCAATTCCGCTTAATTATGACAAAATTACTCTTAGACAGGGGCTATTCCTCCTCTGAATAAGTGTTTAACTTGAATCAATATCCTGAAATATCAAAAAAGAATTAAGAACAAGTCAAATATTTATCATACAATTCATATAATGATAACAAGATCCATCTTAGGTTTCATTCCCCTTAGGTATTTAGGGGGTTTAGTTCATACTAATGAAAAAAAATATCTCAAAAGAATAAAAATAACAAAACATAAGAAAACCCAAAACTCCTGAGGGAATTTGAAGGGAGATCTTCAGTCTTGATGGTGAATCCGGCTTCTGATATGGATCGATCGGCTTTCCTTGAGCAATTCCTTACTTCTTCCTATGCGTCCCCCATCTAAGTGCCTCATCATGTGTGTAAATAGGCTTTGGAATGCCTAAGAGCCCTCAAAATTGGCCTTTTCTGAATTGGACTAAACTTGGGCTCGGCAGGGACACGCCCTTGTGACACGCTCGTATGCGATTGCTTAAGGCCGTGGTCAAGGCTGTTAAATGGGCACGGGCGTGTGATCTACCCGTGTAAACTGTGCTTTGACCTTGCCAAAGGGAAACGGCCGTGTGACACACCCGTGTGAGGAAGTCTAGGCCGTGTTGTTTTCCCATGTGGGTCCATTTTCTCCGTTTTCGACCCGTTTCTTGCTGTTTTTATTCTCCTATTCTCACCTAAGTATAAAACATGAAACTAAAGGATTAGGAGCACCGAATTCACAATTCTAAGGAGAAACCTTCCAAAAATGCGTTAATAAATTACGGTTTATCAAATACCCCCACACTTCAGCATTTGCTTGTCCTCAAGCAAAACCCTCAAATCACAATCAAAATAAATTCTTCTTAACTTATAATTCCTATTAATAATATCTCAAAATAATCCATAAGTAATCATACATTGAGAATTTGACTAAAAGAACATCAAAGTTTCAAACATTCCAAGTTGAGTATTTTATCATGAAAGTATAGGTGTCTCCCTTCATCTAAGTAATTACCTTCGACTCAAAATATCATAGATTTTCACATCCTCACTAAAGATTCACTCAAATCACTCGAGGTGTTTAAGGATAATACTTGAAGCACTCAATAGTCAATAATGAAAAGTTATTACCATATGCTTGCATGAAAATCAAATTTTCGCCATTATATATTGAGATGAACATCAATAAAAAGGTCTTTAAAGGGTTGTAATGTGGCTTTGGCTAGGGGGTGTGGTCACAAGCTGAAAGAAAAGGTTAGAATCGAGATTGAATTGAAAATTGCCTAACTAGAAAAAGTAATTAAACATCAATTGAGTACAAGTGAGCTTCTTCTCAGAATATGGAATTTAGATACTGCGGCTCAACAATACCGTATTACTACTAATATGTAAGTATGAATATTTTTTTTAGGAACAAGTCAGCTACTTAGAAGAGCAAACATAGCTAAGCAATCAATTCAAATCAAATCTCGACAAAAATAGGGATCAAATTAGGGGATTTCAACAATAATGGTTTATGGGTTAATATTGAGGGTAAATCAATCAATGGCTTGTTAGGCTCAAAGGGGTTCACTAAGGGTTAATTATGAAGGTAGGCTTTTGTAGAATGAGTGGGTTAAACCTAAGTGTCTTTATCATTCTAACATATCAACACAAATGGTGTGGTCTTGACATGCATAATCAAGCAAGTTCTAGAATAACAATTCAATACTGACGCACTCAAAGCAACAATAAAAGTGAGCATGAAAGAAATGATAGATGCTCTAAAGGCTCAAAATCTCACAAAATTTATGGCTTTTTGATGTTTAAACCTATGAATTTCAACTCAAGATAATACCTAAACTTGGGAAAAACAACCTAAAAGTTTTTAATTCTTCAAAAATCAACTAATCATGCCTGATTCCCTAATGTCTTAAAGTTTAAACACTCAATGCATAAATGCCTATGTTTTAGTTCAAGACATATCAATAAAAATCATAAATTAATTGAAATTCATTCTAATAGTGATATAAATGATTTACATGAGAATAAGACACAATTCAGGGATTTCTAATGATGATATAAAAGACCCCCCAACACTTAAGATGTACATTGCCCTCAATGTACAAAGATAGAGATAATGAAAAAGATAGATTTATAATCATAAGATAGGGAGAGAAGTGAAACTTCCTGAATGATGAATGAATTCCTTGAATTGGAGTTTTAGAGGATAATCAGTGTGAGAGTGGAGGAGGACACTCCGGTGGTGGTAGAGGTTCATTAGTCCATAAGTCCTATACCAAAAGAATATTATATCTAGTGGTAGCTATGGTCGTGGTCGAGCAGGACATGACAGTCGTGGAGAACCTTTCTCGGTGGGGTTTTTAGTTCCTATGCGAGCATGAGCTTTGAAGCTCTTTCTGACTGTGATAAAATCAGGAACTCTTTAAGAGGTATACTGAAGCATAATTACTTGTAGTGAAATAGCTGAAGAATAAAAATTATAAAAACTCAAGATGAAATAGTATTAAAAGGAAACAAAAAATAATAATTTCAAAATATAGAGATAAAAAT
This sequence comes from Gossypium hirsutum, assembly GCF_007990345.1. Classification (NCBI taxonomy): domain Eukaryota; kingdom Viridiplantae; phylum Streptophyta; class Magnoliopsida; order Malvales; family Malvaceae; genus Gossypium; species Gossypium hirsutum. The sequence goes on along the minus strand of NC_053430.1, from coordinate 47,955,931 downwards.
AAAATAAAATAAATAATAGGTGTTTATAGAGAAATTGAGGCACACGGCCGTGGGGCACGCCCGTGTGCTCTAATCTCAGCCCGTGCGTTTCATAGTTTTATAAATTAGGCACATTGGTGTGCATGATAATGTTGCACGGCCGTGTCGATCTTCGTTCACTTCTCTCACACCCGTGTATGCAGGCGCATGCCCGTGTTAAATTGACAGGTTAACCACGGTTTCAGAACATGGGCATGTTGTACGCCCGTGTTATTTTGGCAGTTTCGCCGACAGCCATGTCGCACAGCCGTGGCAACTTATCGCATCTTGTCTTGGGGAAAATATCGCCCTGTTTTTACACAACCTAAGGCACGCCCGTGTGCTGGTCATGTGTGCTCTAGAAAGCCTGCGTTCCATGAGTCAGTTAGTATGTTAGATGTTAAAACTAAAATTTAAAGAAATTAATATTGTTAGTGCTCGGATTGCCTCCCGAGAAGTGCTTACTTATAGTCTAAGCTCGACTTACCTCTCTAGTGTGTGATCATGGTGGTTCGAGGAGTTTATACTCCTCACTCCTGCTATGAATCCCATCAAAATAAGGTTTTAGGCGAGTATTGTTTGCCTTAAAGGTGGCGAATTTGGGATGACTTCCCTCGACTGTACCAAATGGAAAAATGCTAAGTACTGTAAGAGGAATTTCTTCATTCGGTTTGGCAGTGTCAATTTGAGGATCTGTGGCATCTAATGAAACTTTATCTCCAACCTTAAGTTGATTTGGTGAGGCATTGAGCTCGTTTTGGCGTAGTTTTGGTTTATCATGTTTTCTCGGTTTAAATGCTAGCCATTCATCTAACTCCTTGATTTGTAACATTTTTTCTTCATGTGTAGATTCTTTGTTATGGATTGAACATGGCTCATGTGTGTCGTTCGAACTTATTTCTTGCAAAATAGGTTGCACCATATGATCAGTCTTAGTAGAACAATTTGTACAATCACCTTCAATTTTCGATGTGTTGTTCGGGTTGCGAGCTTGAAGGGTGATTGTTTCGTCTCCAACACGAACTGTGAGTTCACCTGTGCCAACGTCAATAATTATTCTAGCAGTTGCTATAAAGGGCCTTCCCAAAATTAAAGGAACGTTACTATCCTCTTTTATGTCTAAAACAAAAAAAAATCAACTGGGAATATAAATTTGTCAATTTTAACGAGTATGTCTTCAATAATACCCTTAGGAAATCTGACAGTTTTATCTGCTAATTTAATGCTCATCCTAGTTTGTATGGGTTTCCCTAGAACTAGTTGCTTAAAAAATTTGTAAGGCATAACATAAGATACTAGCCCCTAGATCAGCCAACGCATTATTAACATCTAAACTACCAATTAAACAAGCAATCATAAAACTCCCTGGATCTTTTAGTTTGTTAGGTAGCTTATTCTGAAGAATGGTTGAGCAAACCGCGTTTAGCTCCACATGCGACCTTTCATCTAACTTTCGTTTATTTGCTAAAAGCTGCTTTAAAAATTTGACTGCGTTTGGCATCTGCGAAGTGCTTCAATAAACGACAAGTTAATATGTAGTTTCTTTAAAAGTTTAAGTAATTTACCAAATTGTTCATCTGAGTGGTCTTTCCTTGTTGCGTTGGGGTATGGCACATGAGGTTATATTCTAGACTTACCGATTTTTGTTCGTTTTGGCCTACCTCATTCTTACCTTCGCTTACCACCGGTTCTGGCCTTGGTTTTGCCACTAACCCTTCCTCATCTTGAATGGAAATTGAGTTGAGTTGCTCCATTAGGTTAGATTCAGTGTTGCTTGGCAGGCTACCTTGTGGTCGTTCGAAATACAACTTGGAAAGCTGTCCAATCTGAGTTTCGAGCCCCTGGATTGATGCTTGTTGATTTTTGAGTGCCGTCTCGGTATTCTAAAAATGAGTCTCTGACACTGAGATGAATTTGGTTAGCATCTCTTCAAGGTTCAGCTTTTTCTCCTGCTGGTATGGTGGTTGTTGAAAGCCTGGAGGGGGTGGTGGTTTCTAATTCCTTGGCCTCCCCATGAAAAATTTGGGTGATTCCTCCAACCTGCAATGTAAGTATTGCTATAAGGATTGTTTTGAGATCGAGGATTATTACCCATGTAATTTAACTACTCGTTCTCCATGTTGTGGCCATAAGGTGGGTATTCTAAATTGCTCGATCCACCTCCATTTGCTTCGCACTGCATTACTGGGTGAACCTGTGAAGAACTAAGAAAACCATTAATTTTCTTATTCAAGAGTTCTACCTGATTAGAGAGCATGGTGACCGAATCGACATTAGAAATAGCAGCTGTTTTCATTGGCTTTGTCCTCATGACTTGCCACTGATAGTTATTCAGTGACATCTGCTCTATAAATTCATAGGCATCTTCAGGTGTATTATTATTGATGGCTACGCTAGTAGTTGCATCAACCATTTGTCAAGTCAAAGGATTCAGGCCATTATGAAAAGATTGAACCAATAGCTAGAGTGGCAACCTATGGCGAAGGCATCATGTCAAGAGATCCTTGTATCTCTCCCATGCATCGTACAGTGTCTCTAAATCCATCTGCACAGAAGAAGAGATATCATTACGTAATTTAGTCGTTTTAGCCAGCATAAAGTATTTTAATAGAAACTTTTAGGTCATTTGTTCCCACGTAGCAATTGACACTCGTGGTAACGAGTTCAAACACTATTTACTTTTGTTCCTTAACAAAAAAGGAAACAACTGAAGACGTATGGCATCATCAGAAACACTATTAATTTTAAATGTATCGCATAGTTCCAAAAAGTTTACCAAGTGAGTGTTGGGATCTTCGTCCTGTAAACCATCAAACTGAACAAATTGTTGTATCATTTCAATTGTGTTAGGTTTCAATTCAAAAGTATTTGCAGCTACAGCAGGTCTAACTATGCTCGATTCAGTTCCTGTTAAAGAAGGTTTAGCATAATCATACATAGTGTGCGGAGCAGGATTCTGATTTACTGGATTAATAATAGTTTGAATATCGTCCTCTTGCTCATTATCTGTGTATCTTAAGCTTCGCCTTATTTCTCTTTGGTTTCTGCGAACTGTGCGATCGATCTCACTATCAAAAACTAATGGTCCTGATGGGTTTCTTCTAGTCATAAACTATAAGAACCTGCCAAAAAAGGGGAAAAAGAAGAATTAGTAATAAAAATTAGAATAAAATTTAAATTGCAGTAAAAGTAAATGGCTAAAGTAATAAAAATCGAGTGTTCCTAATATCTTAGTTCCCCGACAACAGTGCGAAAAACTTGATACGTGATATTTGTGACAGGTTTTAAATATTTATAATGAATCGTTCTTGAAACTAACTATTACCACGATGAAGGCAAGTGTACCTATCCAACAGTAGTATAGCTTTAGCAAGACCGGATTATCGAACCCAAAGCAACTAAAACTACTAGTATCAACTTTCTTTTTATTATCTAGCCTAAAAAAATGAAAGGATTTTGTTTATCTAACTAATTAATTAAACTAAGAAATCACAGAAAAGAAATTTGGGGAAAATACATTTTGGAAAACTCGATTGATTCAGACAATACATAAGGAAAAATCCACCAAGACTTCACTTGTTATTTGAATCTAAATCGGACGATTTATTCATTCAACTTGTTCCTTAGAGATCCCTAAGTTATATTGTTATCTCTCTTGAGACTATCAACGTCTAACCCTAGATTGAATAATTGAAATCTCTTTCTAATTAAAGCCCTAGGGTTGCATTAACTCAATCTATGTATCCCCTTATTAGGTTTCACCCTAATCCGGCAAAATCTTGTCACCCTATCTCTAGGCACGCAATCAACTCTACTGAATTGTGAAAAAATTACTCTTAGATAGGGTCTATTCCTCCTTTGAGTAAGAGCTTAACTTGAATCAGTATCCTGAAATATCAAAACAAGAATTAAGAACTCATAATTAAGAACAAGTCAACTATTTATTATACAATTCAGATAATGATAACAAGATTCGTCTTAGGTTTCATTCCCCTTAGGTATTTAGGGGTTTTAGTTCATACTAATGAAAGAAAATATCTCAAAAGAATAAAAATAACAAAACATAAGAAAACCCAAAACTCTTGAGGAAATTCGAAGGGAGATCTTTAGTCTTGATGGTGAATCCGGCTTCTCAGATGGATCGATCAGCTTTCCTTGAGCAATTCCTTGCTTCTACCTGTGTGTCCCCCGTCTAAGTGCCTCTCAGGTGTTTAAATAGGCTTTGGAATGCCTAAGAGCCCTCAAAATTGGCCTTTTCCAAATCGGACTAAACTCAGGAGGGACACGCCCGTATGCGATTGCTTAAGGCCGTGGTCAAGGCTATTTAATGGGCACGGGCATGTGATCTACCCGTGTAAATCGTGCTTTGACCTTTCTAAAGGGACACGAGCTTGTGACACACCCGTGTGAGGAAGTCCAGGACGTGCTGTTTTCCCATGTGGGTCTATTTTCTCCGTTTTCGGCCCGCTTCTCGCTCTTTTTATTCTCTTATGCTCACCTAAGTATAAAACATGAAATTAAAGAATTAGGAGCATCGAATTCACCAATTCTAAGGAGAAACCATCCATAAATGCATTAAGCATGAGGTATAAATATGTATAAATTATGGTTTATTACTAATCCTACTACTCAGCAACCTCCACACCCACCTATTCCCCAATCGGTTCCCGTCGCTCTTCAAGGTTTGGAACCTTTACATTTGAGTAAGATGTCTGTGGATAAAATTTGAAAGTACAGGGCTGAAGAGTTTAGAGCTACAGTTGATGACAACCTTGAGAGAGTAGAGTTTTGGTTTGAGAATACGATTCAAGTATTTGATGAATTATCTTGCACGCCAGCTGAGTATGTAAAATGTGTTGTATCACTTTTGAGAGATACTGTATATCAATGGTGGAATACTTTGATATCAGTGCTGCTGAGAGAAAGAGTCACATTGGAATTCTTTCAAATCGAGTTTAGAAAGAAATACATAAGCCAGCGGTTTATTGACCAAAAGTGCAAAGAATTTCTGGAACTAAAATAGGGTCATATGTCTGTGACTGAGTATGAAAGAGAAGTTATAAGACTCAGTAAATATGGTTGAGAATGTGTCTCCACTGAGGCAATTATGTGTAAATGATTCGAACACGGGTTGAACGAAGACGTTAGACTTTTAGTCAGAATTTTGGAATTGAAAGAATTTGTTGTGTTAGTTGACAGAGCTTGCAATGTTGAGGAACTAGGCAAAGAAAAGAGAAAAGTTGATTCTGAAGCTAGAGATTGGAGAAAGAGGTTGATGAGTAAACCCTATCACTTCTTGTCAAAGAAAGCACGAGATTCGTATAGTTGTTCGAATGCTTTAGTGGGGTATTCTACTAGAGATCGTGAGAAGCAATATACAAGTCCTAAAGCTCAAGCCACTTTAGTATAGAGCGTTGGTAGTGTTAGAACCAACAAACCTGAGTGTCAACAGTGTGGAAGACGACATTTTAGAGATTGTTGGATGAATAACAAAGCTTGTTTTAGATGTGGCTCACAAGATCACTTTATTCGGGATTGTCGTGAGTTATTAGAGAAAGATAAAGTTTTGAATTCAAGACCAAATAATACAGCTGCTAGAGGGAGACCACCTAGAAATATGAAAAATGTGACTAGTGGCAAAGGTGCTACAAAAGACTCTGCTGTAAGATTCGAGGCTCGAGCACCAGCCAGAGCTTATACTATTCGCGCTCATGAAGATACGACATCGCCAAATGTTATCACCAGTACATTTCCTCTCTATGACACTAATGTAATTGCTTTGATTGATCCTGGATCGACTCATTCGTATGTTTGTGAGAATTTAGTGTCTAGTAAGAGTTTGCCTGTTAAGTCTACAAAATTTATGATTAAAGTATCGAACCCTTTCGGCAAGTATGTTTTAGTTGATAAAGTTTACAGGAATTGTCCTTTGATGACTTAGGGTTACTATTTTCCGACTGATTTGATGCTTTTACCGTTTGATGAATTCGATGTGATCTTGGGTATGGATTGATTGACTTTGCATGATGCTGTTGCAAATTGTAGATGAAAGACTATTGAATTGAAATGTTAGAATAGTGAAATTCTTCGAATTAAATCCGATGAATTTAGTGAATTGTTGTAACAGTCTGATTTAGACCCTAGTCAAAATAGTGGTTTTGGGACCACAAATCTGAGTCATAAAAGTATTTTAATATTATTTTCCATACTTATTATATGTGAATTGATATGTGTGGAAGTCTTGTATGAAAATTTGAATGTTTGTGTGCTTAATTTTGAAAAAGGACCTAATCACGTAAAATGTAAAAGTTGCCTGTTATATGTTAAAAGTGCCTATTTGATTTGGCTTATTATTTGAGAAGTCCTTATGTGGTTAATATGTCATTTATATGGTTAATGGACATTTATGACCATGATATTCATGTTTTAATAGTTTTATAACAAAGGGTAAAATGAGAATTTAAGTAATATGTTAATAATAAAACAAATGCATGAAAATGGATCATTTTATGTTCATCCTTGGCCAAATATACAAGAAAATAAAAGAGAAAAGTTTGCTTGGGGTTCGAAACTTGTAGTCTTTGATTAAGGTATGTTTTTTTATCGGTTTTTGATGATTTCTACATTTTAGTAATCGTTGCTCTGAATACTATCAAGCCCATGTCTCAATTTTTGATTTTGTTGATGATTTTGAAATGTGCCATTGATGAAATTATGAGCTTTGTGATGTTAGTTGTTGGAAAATAAAAGATATATGTTGGGTTGATATATTTTGTCTTTGAATTTTTGGTGATTTTGAGTAAAATGGGCTAAATTGTGAAATTTGTAAATTGAAGGACTAAAATGTGAGATAAATGAAATGTGTGGACTAGTATGAATACTAGGAGAATTCAACCAAGCATGAGTATATGCAAATTATGTGTATTTTATGATTTTGTGAGTTAGGGACTAAAGTGTCAGAATGTGAAAATATGAGGGCTAAATTGTAAATTGCTCTAAATGAATGTTTACGGATCGATTTGAATTATTTGGTGAATAAAAGGGTAAATTTTTAATGCATATAGATCAAGAAAAGAGGAATTCAGATTTAGGCTGAGGGAAGTCAGAGGTTATCGGGTAGACAATCTGAGTCGGCAATTCCGAATACGAGGTAAGTTCGTACGTGATACATGATGTTACATGTATATATTTAATTATGGTTTGGATACGATGATAAATCAACTGCATTTGGCACTAAGTGTCCGAAATGGTATAGCTTTGGCTGTATGAGGCACTAAGTCTGCGATACCGAGATTGCTTCGGTTAATTGAGATGGCACTAAGTGCGCGGAATCGTTTTAGCTTCGACTAAACCTTAAAGCACTAAGTGTTCGGATGCTTAAAGCATGAATAATTTTTGGAAAGTTTTAAAATATTTGGACGAGAGATGAGAATGAAAATGAATAAATAAGGGAAGGTTCAGGTATGTACGATACCTATGTGGTAGATGATATTATGTATATGAAGTTCATGGATTTGTATAAACATATGAATTGTGTTGGCATAGAATTGATAGATGAATTGAGAACTAATAAGTGTTTATTTGCTGATGTTTTATAATTTATAAGCTATTGATGATATTTAGTACGAGTTTACTAAGATTTTGAAAGCTTCTTTTGTGTGTGTTTGCATTGTTTTCTAGATATCGAAGCTGCTGTGAGATCGGGGATCGTCGGCAATCGTCACCATACTATCGAATCTCATTTTGGTACCTTTCGAAATTGTATATAGTAAAGTATGGCATGTATAGGCTAGAAGCACTTTGGATAGGTTTTGTAATGTTTATATTTAGCCATGTGATATGGCTTGATATGGTTGTATTTATGTTTTTGATTTTGGTATATGAAATTTCATGCAAGATGATCTATTGGATGTGTTCGTGAATGGCTAAGAGAAATTGTAAGTTTGGCAAGTTTTGGTATGAGATTTGGTCATGAGTTTAGAGATTATGAAACCATATGTTTGATATGATTTGGTCTTATGTTTTGGCATAATTAAGTTGAGTTTATGAGCATGTAAATGGTTGATAATGTTATAGCATGAATAATGTATGGTTTGGTATAGAAATTGGCTGAAGTTGTTGTGCATATATGCTTGGTTTGGTGCTTGTAGGTTTCACCCAATTGGGGCGGCAAGTTGGTTATTCAAATGGCCTATTTTTGTCTAAACGGGTAGAGACGCGGGCGTGTGTCTCAGCCGTGTGTGACACACAGTCACGTAACACGGCCGTGTGTTCCCTGGGGTACCCTACGAATTAAAGTCAGTATACCCTCCAGTTTTGACAAGGCCTAGACACACGGGCGTGTCTATTGGTCATGTGTGTCACACGAGCTGGCACACGGGCGGCTGGTCGGCTGTGTGGCCAAGTTAGTAGCCTCCCTAATTTTCACATGGCCTGGCACATGGGCGCATCTTGAGGACGTGTGGACAAGTCAGTATGTATGCTCTGTTTCGCCACGGCTTAGACACATGAGCGTGTCTAATGCCATGTGAGGCACATGACCTGTTCACACAGGCGTGTGACCTTTGAAAAGTTGAAAATTTTTCTAAGTTTTGAAACTTTCATATGTTATCAATTTGGCCCCGAATGCATGATTTAAACTTTGTATGCTCATTTTAAGTTCATATTGAATACGAATGACTTATATTTATTGAAATGAGTTGATATTTGATATATGATTGTTCTGAATTGAGTTACAAGTTTGATAACGCCTCTTTACCTATTTCGGGGATGGTTAAAGGTTAGGGGTGCTACAATTGTCTGTTGTGATATCATTGATGTTAGCTCAAAAACATATGAGAAAAGGTTGTGATGTAACACCCCCTTACCCGAGACCGTCGCCGGAGTCGAGCATGAGACATTACTAAACTTACTTTAGCATTTAAACAAGTTCAAACAATTCTCGTAATAAACTGTCCATCTGCGTCACAGTCATAAAAAAAATCATATCTTGAGTTACGAAAATCAAAATCTAATTCTATAAATTTTCCCTGAAACTAGACTCATATATCTACTTACTAATTGTTTTCTATAATTTTTGGTAAGGCCAATTAGTACAGTTTATTAGTTAAAGTCTCCCCTGTTTTAGGATTCGGCTACTCTAACCCCTATGCACTATGAATCAAATTTCTTCCTGTAAAGAGATCCAATGACTATTCTGTTTGTTTCTCTTAAAAATAGACTCAATAAAGAATCCATAGATATGAATTTTGAGTTCTAATTATGTTTACACAATTTATGGTGAATTTCTAAAGTCCGAACAGGGGATCTAGAAATTGCTCTGACCCTGTTTTACCAAAACGTAAATATTTCATAAAATACAACTCTTTTACCTATTTTGTTTCATCCACATGAAAATAGATTCATTAAGATACAATTCCATATTTTATTCATCATCTAATTGTATCTCTATTATTTTTAGTTATTTTTCAAACTCACATCACTGCTACTGTGAGATTCTGTTTTATAGCCAATTTCACCATTTTATGGATTTCCATAGATTAGTTAGCACATAAAGCATACGTGTTATCAAATATAATCTTGATTAGCCACTCCAATAGCTAATCATTCTCAAACATTGTCATGGCATCCATGAGACATATCATAAGATTATATACACAAAATGATTATAATGTTATACATGCCATATTCCCAAAATATACAAGTTATTACACCGAAATAGTTTGTTGATAGTGTGAGCGCGCCTCCGACCGTTCCTGATCTCCTAGCCAGCTTGACAAGACTACAAAGAACAGAAAGGAGGGAGTAAGCATAACTTCTTAGTAAGTTCACATGCAAATAGAAAGCAACATATTCATGTAATCATACAAAATCAACATTTGCATACTATCACCAAGACATGTATCACATCTCCATTGATCACCTTACCTTGTTATTGTCGTTTTATCAAAGTTTCAACCCGAGGGTTAAGTACATACCTGTCCAAAGTACCCGTTCCACAACACTTACCAACACGTCACTTTCATCTCGAGTCTTCTTCTATTTCACTAGAACTTTACCCGTTGAACACATCGGAATATAACTCGGATACACGGGATCAAGCTACCATAATCTCACCCATAATGAACTCAGAACGCAACTCAACGAGCTCAGGTGTTTGCATCCATAATGAACTCGGAACACAACTCAATGAGTTTGGATGCTTGCATCCATAAGTGAACTCGGAATGCAACTCAACGAGTTCGGATGCCTCATAATTCTCACGAACTCGGAATGCAACTCAACGACTTCGGATCTCAATTTCCTAGTGACATGTCACTTGTATCCTAATCTATTCCTAATGTTCAAACGAGATTTTCCTCGATCATACTCCTTTGCCATCTTCCACAAAATGCCGAAATCGATACTTCGGTGATAGTTCATACTCATCAAGTAATTCACATAATTACATATTATTCAACAATAACCACAAAACATAACATTTCATGATAATAAGCATAATATCATATAAACAACATTAAATTGCTTAAAACAACAATTATGTTACCTCATTTACTCATGAACTTACCTCAGTACAAAATGTATAAATGTTACAATTTAGCTCGAAATCTTTTCTTTTCCCCGATCAAGGTCGATTCCACGTCTTTCTTGATCTATAATAACACATTTGACTTATTAATGTCTCATATTACTCAAATTACTCCAAAAACATCTTATGACAAAAATTACAATTTTACCCCTAAAGTTTCACAAAATTACGATTTTCCCTTGGCTCGGAAATTAAACTTCATCCTATTTTATTATGTTTTATGACATGCTAATCATTTTTCCCTTCTATAGCAACATCAAATTCACACTCTATCATGTATTTATGAACATTAGGTATTTTTACCGATTAGGTCATTTTAGTCATTTTTACTTAAAATCACGCAGCAAAAGTTGTTTAACACAATCTCAAGCTTCATATTCTACCATAAAACATCAAAATTCATGCATTTTATTCATGAGTAAATTTTTAAATATAAACCCTAGCTTAAAATATTGGTAGAAATAGGTAAACCGAGCTATGAGAATTTCAAAAATGTAAAGAACATTAAAAACGGGGCTAGGATTGTCTTACTATTGAGCTTAGAAGTTGAAGAAATCCTAGCTATGGTAGCAAGTAAAATTCAGCAGCAACATGAAGAAGATGAATGGATTTTTGCTTGATTTTTCCGCATTTTAATTCATTAAAATCCAAATGACCAAAATGCCCTTCCTTACTAAACTTTCAAAAAATTCCATCCATGTCCCATATTTGTCCAAAAACTTAGATATTGGTCAAATTGCTATTTAAGGCCTCTTAATTAATATTCCAAAGCAATTTCATACTAGAAACTTCTAGAATGCAAGTTTTACAACTTATTCAATTTAGTCCCAAATTTCAAATTAGGCACTTTATGCATAGAATTTCTTCACGAAAGTTTCACACAATCATGTAATTATAACATAGACCTCAAAATAATTATAAAATAATTATTTCTATGTCGAATTTGTGGTCCCGAAACCACTATTTTGACTAAGCCCTAATTCGGGATATCACATGTGATTCTTACCTTGCGTATGTGTTAGATACAAAAGTGTCTGAATCTAAGATTGAATCAATACTAGTGGTTTGTGAGTATCTAGATGTGTTTCCAAAAGAGTTACATGGGTTGCCACCGATCAGAGAGGTCAAGTTTGCTATTGAATTAGTACCAGGAACATCATCGATATCAATAGTTCCATATAAAATGGCTCCAACAGAATTGAAAGAGTTAAAAGCTCAATTGCAAGAGCTAACGGATTGAGTTTTTGTGTGACCTAGTTTTTCGCCCTGGGGTTCACCAGTTCTATTCTTAAAGAAGAAAGATTGATCGATGAGACTGTGTATTGATTATCGTCAGCTTAACAAGGTTACAATTAAGAATAAGTATCCTTTGCCGAGAATTGATGATTTGTTTGAGCAGTTGAAAGGAGCAACAGTATTTTCAAAGATTGATCTGAGATCTTGCTATTACCAGTTGCAGGTTAAAGATTCGTGATAAACCGTAATTTATACATGTTTTTATCCCATGCTTAGCACATTTATGGATGGTTTCACCTTAGATTTGGTGATTTCGATGATCCTAATTTATTAATTTCATGTTTTATACTTAGGTGAGCATAGGAGAGTAAAAAGAGCGAGAAACGGGCCGAAAACGGAGAAAATGGACCCACATGGGAAATAAACACGGCCTGGAATTCTTCACACGGGCGTGTCACACGGATGTGTCCCTTTGGCAGGATCGAAGCACGTCTTACACGGGTAGACTACACGCCCATGCCTATTCAACAGCCTTGACCACGAGCTGGAGTAATCACACACGGGCGTGTCCTTGCTGAGCCCAAGTATAACCCTATTCGGAAAAGGACAATTTTGGGGGCTCTTAAGAATTCTAAAGCCTATTTAAACACCTAAAGATGCACTTAGGAAAGGGGGACGCGGAGTAGGAGGCAAGGAATTACACAAGGGAAGCTGATTGGTACATCTCAAAAGCCGGATTCATCATCATGACTGAAGATCTCCCTTCAATTTCCATTCAGGGGTTTCAGGTTTTCTGTATGTTTTGTATTCATTATTCTTCTAAGATGTTTTCTTCTATAATTATGAACTAGACCCCCTAAATACCTAAGGGGAATGAAACCTAAGACGGATCTTGTTATTATTATCTGAATTGTATGATAAATATTTGACTTGTTCTTAATTATATGTACTTAATTCTTGTTTTAATATTCCAGGATATTGGTTCGAGTTAATGCTCTTATTCAGAGGACGAATAGACCCTATCTAAGAGTAAATTTGTCAAAATTAAGCGAAGTTGATTGCATGCCTAGAGATAGGGTGATAAGATTTTGCCCGATTAGGGTGAAACCTAATAAGGGGATCCATAGATCGAGTTAATTCAACACTAGGTGTTAATTAGAAAGAGATTCCAATTAATCAACCTAGGGTTAGACATTATTAGTCTCGAGAGAGATAATAATATAACTTAGGGATTTCTACGGATCAAGTCAAAGGAATAAATTGCCTGATTTAGAGTCAAATAACAAGTGAAGTCTAGGTGGATTTTTCCTTGGGTATTTCCTTAATCAATCGAATTTTCCCAAAAGTATTTCCCCAATTTCTCTCTGTGCACTCCTAGTTTAGTTAATTAATTTAGATAAACAAATCCCTTAATTTTTAGGCTAGATAATAAAAAGAAAGTAATTACTAGTACTCTTGGTTCCTTTGGGTTCGACAATCCGGTCTTGTTTAAGCTATACTACTGTTCGATAGGTGCACTTGCCTTCATCGTGATAATAGTTAGTTTCAAGAACGCTTAATTATAAATTTTTAAAACCTGTCACAAATATTATGTATCAAGTTTTTGGCATCGTTGCCGGGGAAATAGGATATTAGGGACACTCGATTTTTATTACTTTAGCCATTTTACTTTTATTGCAATTTAAATTTTTATTTTATTTTCTAATTCTTCATTTATTTTCTTCTGACAGGTTTTTCTAGTTTATGACCGGAAGAAACCCTTAAGGACCATTACTATTTGATAGTGAGATCGATCGCACAGTTTGTAGAAACCGAAGAGAAATAAGGCGAAGCTTAAGATACACAAAGGAAGAGCAAGAGGATGATATTTTAACCGCAAACGAGGAGATGGCTGAAAACTAAGAAAATTTGCTACCTCCTGCGATTGCTGCTAATCAGAATCCTACTCTGCGTACTTTGTACGATTATGCTAAACCTTCTTTAACAGAAACTGAATCGAGCATAGTTAGTCTTGCTGTTGCTGCAAATAATTTTGAACTGAAACCTAACACCATTGAACTTATCCTACAGTTTGTTCAGTTTGATGGTTTGCAGATGAGGATCCCAACACTCACTTAGCAAATTTCCTAGAGTTTTGTGACACTTTTAAAATCAATGGCATTTCTGATGATGTCATTCGCCTTCTGTTGTTTCCCTTTTCGTTGAGGAATAATGCTAAACAATGGTTGAACTAATTACCACGAGGGCCAATCACTATATGGGAACAAATGACTAAAAAGTTTTAATTAAAATATTTTTCGCCGACCAAAATAGCCAAATTACATAATGATATCTCTTCTTTTGTGCAGATGGATTTAGAAACACTCTACAATGCATGGGAGAGATACAGGGACCTTTTGAGAAGGTGCCCTCACCATGGGTTACTACTTTGGTTACAGGTTCAAACGTTTCATAATGGTCTGAATCCTTCGACTCGACAGATGATCGACGCAGCCGCTGGTGGAACCATCAATAATAAGACACCTAAAGATGCTTATGAATTTATAGAAGAGATGTCACTGAATAATTATCAGTGGCAAATCATGACGACAAAGCCAATGAAAACAGCTAGCATTTGTAATGTCGATTCGGTCACCATACTCTCTAATCAGGTAGAACTTTTAAACAAAAAAAATTGACGGTTTTCTCGGTTCTTCATAGGTTCACCCAGTAATGCGGTGCGAAGCAAGTAGAGGTGGATCAAGCAATTCAGATTACCCACCCTATGGCAACAACATGGAGAACGAGCAGTTAAATTACATGGGTAATAATCTTCGATCACAAAATAATCCTTATAGTAATACTTACAATGTAGGTTGGAGGAACCACCCAAATTTCTCATGGGGAGGCCAAGGGAATCAGCGACCACCACCACCTCTAAGCTTCCAACAACCACCCTACCAATAAGAGAAAAAGCCGAACCTTGAGGAGATGCTAACAAAATTCATCTCAGTGTCAGAAACTCATTTTTAGAATACTGAGACAACACTTATAAATCAACAAGCATCGATCAAAAGGCTCGAAACTCAGATAGGTCAGCTCGCTAAATTGATATATGAACAACCACAAGGTAGCCTGCCGAGTGACACTGAATCTAACCCAAAGGAGCAAATCAATGCAATTACCATTCAAGATAAGGAAGGGTTAGTTGCACCTGAACCAAAACAGAGGCAATAAATTGTGGTAAGTAAAGGTAAGGGTGAGGTGGACCACAATGACCAGAAAATGATAAGTAAAGAGTACAAACCTCATGTGCCATACCCAAACGCGACGAGGAAAGACCGAACAGAAGAACAATTTGGTAAATTCTTTAAATTATTAAAAAAGTTAGATATTAACTTACCGTTAAATTCTTAAAAGAGCTTTTAACAAATAAGCGGAAGTTGGATGAGGTGTCGCATGTGAAACTAAATACGGTTTGCTTAGCCATACTATAGAAGAAGCTGGCCAACAAATTAAAAGGTCCAGGGAGTTTTACGATTCCCTGTTTAATTGGTAGCTTAGAAGTTAATAATGCTTTAGCTGATTTAGAGGCTAGTATCAATGTCATGCCTTACAAAATGTTTAAACAACTAGGTCTTGGGAAACCCAAACAAACTAGGATGAGTATTCAGTTAGCTGATAAAACAATCAGATTTTTTAGGGGTATTATTGAAGATGTACTCGTTAAAATTGACAAATTTATATTCCCAGTTGATTTCGTTGTTCTAGACATAGAAGAGGATAGTCACGTTCCTTTAATTTTAGGGAGGCCCTTTGTAGCAACCGCTAGAACAATAATTGATGTTGGCACAGGTGAACTCACACTTCATGTGGGAGATGAAACAATCACCCTTTCAGCTCGTAATTTGAGTAACACATCGAAAATTGAAGGTGGTTGTATAAATCATTCTACTAAAACTGACCATGTGGTGTAGCCTACTTTGTAGGAAATAAGTTCAAAGAACCTACACGAACCATGTTCAAGCAACAACGGAGGACCTATCTATGAAGAACGAAGGCTACAGATCGAGGAACTAGATGAATGGTAGACACAGAAATCAAGAACACCCGATAAACTGAAACTGAGCCAGGACGAGCTCAATACATCACCAAATCAACTTAAGGTTGGAGACAAAGTACTACTAGATGCAGCAGATCCTCGCATTAACACTTTTGAACCTAATGAAGAAATTCCTCTCACAGAACTCAGTATGTTCCCATATGGTACAGTCGAGGTAATTCACCCCAAACTTAGAACTTTTAAGGTAAACAATACTCGTCTTAAACCTTATATTGGTAAAGTTGATAGCAAGGATGAGAAGTGTAAACTCCTCAAGCCACCATGATCACACACCAGAGAGGTAAGTCAAGCTTAGACTATAAATAAGCGTTTCTCTGGAGGTAACCCGAGTACTAATAATAACGATTTATTTAAATTCTAGTTTTTCACATCTAATCTACTAATTGAGTCTTGAAACACAGAGTTTTTCCATCCACATGGCCAGGCACACGGGCGTGCCTTAGGCCGTGCTCACACCACAGGAGGAGACACGGCCGTTCGATACGGCTATGTGAAAACAGGGAAAAAAATTTTCCCCAACACGAGATGTGATAAGTTGCCACGGCGGTGCGACATGGCCGTGGGCGAAACTACCAAAATAACATAAGCGTGAGACACGCATACCTTGATACCGTGGTTAAAACTGAGAATTTAATACGGGTGTGTGACAAGCCCGTGCCATTCACCCGTGATTAACACTATCAAACTAACACAGGCATAGGCTATCATACACGAGCGTGGGAGAAGCGAACAAAGCAAGACACGACCGTGCGACACGACCATGTGCACCCACATGCCCAAGGAATACGGGCATGGGGCGAATGTCAGACGCGCCTAAATTTAAAAATCGTGAAACACATGGGCAAAAATTAGGGCACACGGTAGTGCCTCATGGTCGTGTGCCCCAAAATCTATATAAACCCCTCACTATTCATCATCTCCCTCCCAAAAATCCGTAACCCTAGCCGTTGCAACTCTATATGCCCTACCTGCCATGCCTGTGCACTGCCTATAGCATTGTTTTCGACGACCCAAGCTTCTTCTTTTTGCGTTTACTCTTTTCTCTCTATTTTCTTTAAATATTTTGCCTATTTCATGTTCTCTCTGATCCATTTGACTATTTTAAGTGAACATTCATAGTAGAATAATAGAAATACTCATGCTTATTATTAAAGAATTTTGCCATTTTTCATATTACATTCATCCATCTTTCTTGTTTCCATGGATTTTATGCTTACCCACATGCATTCATACATTAGATATTCTCGTCGTATTATTCTTATAGCCCTATTTTAATAACTTGATATATTTGCTTTAGTTGTTTTAGTTTTGTTCTCTTCATCTAATACGAGAGTCTCATGAAATATTTCTATTTAGTTTTGTGTTTCCCTGCTATTTTTGGGGCATATTGGTTGAACTTTGACTTTTCAATAAAGGTATACAATGTCATCCTCATGTGGTAAGAAAACAGCTGTCCCTGCCTCGAAGAAAAGGAAAGTAGCAACGTCATCCTTAGATACTACCATGGAGATTAGACACCCTTTCCTCGAGTTCCCCTTGGGACCCTAGGAGGAGCTATTTTAGATATTATGGGCCCGACCCTTAGGTGTGGGCTGCTGCATTGACTGGGCCACGCTTGAAAATATTTAAATGGCTGACGCGGTCCGAGCCCTCTTGACGACTGAACCGTGGGGGCTCTTCTTTGAGATCATCGAGCTGACATACCTTGAGCTCACGATGGCTCGACCTTCCATCTCCAAGTCGTCATGACAAACTTTGACGATCCTGGAATGGTCCAGTTCCGCCTTGGTGGTGTAGTGCGCCAGTTGAGCGTACCCGAGTTTAGGATTGCAGTAGGGCTATACACGGAGGAGTTCATGGACGACAATGAACTCGACACCCTCCATCGCCACATCCACTACTCTCCCTCAAAGTGTTGGAAAGACCTCGTCCCTGCCTCAGCCTCCTATGATCCTTGCTGCTCTAAGGCATTGGCCCTCGCCCGATCCTTGCGATACCTACACGCCATCTTGGCCCACACTCTGGCGTGATGAAGAAAGAGCACTGGGGTCATCAACACTCATGACGCCTATTTCCTATAGAGCATGGCGAACGGGCACGTCTTCGACCTTGCCCACTTCATCGATCGCGCCATCCGCCATCAGACGGAGCGGCATAGGAGAGGGTCATCTCTATCGAGCCTTATGTAACTCGATTGGCACAACACTTCGAGCTCCTCAACACAGCGACACAACCATCCTCCCTCACTCTCATCGGCTAGATGTCCCCACAGGGCATCTCGAGCATGCTAAACATGAGGATGATCAAGAAACGACGTCGCACCTACCCTTCTTAGTACCGCCTCGTCCAGTCCACCGAGGAGGAGGACCCAGAGGACATTACTGATGATGTCCCTCCACGTCATGAGGACCCACTGTCTCAGTCACCACCCATCCATCATCCAGTTCATGCAACGGCGTCATACTATGACATCTCTGAGCACCTTACTTGATTTGCGCAATAGTGTTTTCAGTATTTTGATCACATTGATGCTACACTTCATCAGATTTGTCAGTACCTTCACATCACATCGCCACCACCACCTCGGGAAACATCCGGTGATAACGATGTTTAAAAACTTTTTATTTATTATTTTTATTTTCACTTTTATATTTATTTATCTTATTTAAGTACTTTTTATTTCATTTTCCTTTATTATTATTTTAATTTTAGTTTTTATAATTTTTATTGAATAATTTATAGTTTCGTCTATTTCATTACCAGTAATTATGTTCCTGATTCTATCATAGTTATAAAGAGCTCCAAAGCTCATTATCGCATAGGAACTTAAAACTCCACTAGCAAAGGTTCTCCACGACTGCCATGTCCTGGTCAACCACGACCATAGCTACCACCGATATAATATTCTTTTAGACTAATGAACCTCTACCACCACCGGAGTATCCTCCTCCAATATCATCATTGCCTTGGCCGATTATTCTCCGTAACTCCAAATCAAGGAGTTCATTCATCATTTAGGAAGTTTCACTTCTATCCCTATCTTATGATTATTTATCTATATTTTTCAATATATCTATCTTTGTTCATTGAGGGCAATGTACATCTTGAGTGTGAGGGTCTTTCATATCATCATTAGAAATCCCTGAATTTTATCTTATTCTCACGTGAATCACTCATATCACTAGTAGAATGAATTTTAATTAATTTATGATTTTTATTGATATGTCTTGAATTAAAACATAAGCATTTATGCATTGATTGTTTAAACTTTAAGACATTCGGGAATCAAGCATGATAAGTTGATTTTTGAAGAATTATAAACTTTTAGGTTGTTTCTCTAAGTTTAGGTATTATTGTGAGTTGTAATTCACAAGTTTAAACATGAAAAAGCCATAATTTTTGTAAGATCTTGAGCCTTTAGAGCATATTTTATTTCTTTCATGCTCAATTTTATTATGAGTGTGTCAATATTAATTTGTTATTCTAGAACTTGCTTGATTATGCATGTCAAGACCACACCATTTGATTTGATATGTCAAGATGATAAAGACACTTAGGTTTAACCCACTCACTTCACAAAAGCCTACGTTCATAATTGACCCTTAGTGAACCCCTTTGAGCCTAACAAGCCATTAATTGATTTACCCTCAACATTAACCCATAATCCATTATTGTTGAAATCCCCTAATTTGATCCCTATTTTTGTCGAGATTTGATTTGAACTAATTGCTTAGCTATGTTTTGCTCTTCTATGTATTTTACTTGTTCTAAAAATAAAAATACTTCAACACATATTAGTAGTAATTCGTCATTTTTGAGCTTGAGTGTTAATTTCATATTTTTAGAAGAAGCTCACTTGTATTCAACTGATGACTGGTTATTTTTCTAGCTAGGTAATTTTTCAATTCAATCTCGATTCTAACCTTTTCTTTCAATTTGTGACCACACCCCCTAACCAAAGCCACATTACAACCCTCTAAAAGACCTTTTTGATTGATGTATCAGCTCAATTTATAGTGGTGGAGATTTGATTTTCAAGCAAGCCTATGACACTAGCTTTTCATATTGACTAATGAGTGCTTTAATTGATGTCCTTAAACATATTGAGTGATTTGAGTGAATCTTTAGTGAGGATGTTAAACTCTATGATATTTTGATCAAAGCTAATCACTTAGATAATGGGAGACACCTATGTTTTCACGATAAAATACTCAACTTGGAATGTTTGAAACTTTGATGTACTTTTAGTTGAATTTTTAATGTACGAATACTTATGGATTACTTTGAGATATTATTGATAGGGATTATAAATTGAGAAGAATTTATTTTGATAGTGAGTTGAGGATTTTGCTTGAGGAAAGCAAACGCTTAAGTGTGGGGGTATTTGATAAACCGTAATTTATACATGTTTTTATCCCATGCTTAGCACATTTATGGATGGTTTCTCCTTAGATTTGATGAATTCGATGCTTCTAATTCTTTAATTTCATGTTTTATACTTAGGTGAGCATAGGAGAGTAAAAAGAGCGAGAAACGGGCCGAAAATGGAGAAATTGGACCCACATGGGCAATCAACACAGCCTGGACTTCCTCACACGGACATGTCACACGGTCGTGTCCCTTTGGCAAGATCGAAGCATGACTTACACAGGTAAACTACACGCTCGTGCCTATTCAACAGCCTTGACCATGGGTTGGAGTAATCGTACACAGGCGTGTCACACGGGCGTGTCCCTGTCGAGCCCAAGTATAACCCTATTCGGAGAAGGCCAATTTTGAGGGCTCTTAGGCATTTTAAAGCCTATTTAGACACTTGAGGAGGCACTTAGGAAGGGTAGACGCGGATTAGGAGGTAAGGCATTATTCAAGGGAAGCCGATTGGTCCATCTCAGAAGCCGGATTCATCATCAAGACTGAATATCTCCCTTCAATTTCCATTTAGGGGTTTTAGGTTTTCTTTATGTTTTGTATTCATTATTCTTCTGAGATGTTTTCTTCTATAATTATGAACTAAATCGCCTAAATACCTAAGGGAAATGAAACATAAGATGGATCTTGTTATTATTATCTGAATTGTATGATAAATATTTGACTTGTTCTTAATTATGTGTTCTTAATTCTTATTTTAATATTCCAAGATATTGATTTGAGTTAATGTTCTTATTCAGAGGAGGAATACACCCTGTCTAAGAGTAAATTTGTCATAATTAAGTGGAGTTGATTGTACGCCTAGAGATAGGGTGATAACATTTTGCCGGATTAGGGTGAAACCTAATAAGGGGATCCATAGAACGAGTTAATGCAACACTAGGTGTTAATTAGAAAGAGATTTCAATTAATCAACCTAGGGTTAGACATTATTAGTCTCGAGAGAGATAATAATATAACTTAGGGATTTCTACAGATCAAGTCAAATGAATAAATCGTCTAATTCAGAGTTAAATAACAAGTGAAGTCTAGGTGGATTTTTCCTTGGGTATTGTCTTAATCAATCAAATTTTCCCAAAAGGTTTTCCCTAATTTCTCTCTGTGCACTCTTAGTTTAGTTAATTAATTTAGATAAACAAATCCCTTAATTTTTAGGCTAGATAATAAAAAGAAAGTAATTACTAGTACTTTGGGTTCAACAATCCGATCTTGCTTAAGCTATACTACTGTTCAATAGGTACACTTGCCTTCATCGTGATAATAGTTAGTTTCAAGAACTCTTAATTATAAATTTTTAAAACTTGTCGTGAATATCACGTATAATTCGGATGTGTCAAAAACTGCATTCAGAACAAGGTACGGGCATCATAAATTTCTTGTTATGCCATTCAGATTAACTAACACTCCTGCAGTTTTTATGGAATTGATGAATCTAATCTTTTGATCATATGTGGATAGATTTGTTGTTGTTTTCATTGATGGCATTCTAATCTATTCCCAAGATGAATCTGAACATGATTAACATTTGACGATTGTGTTACAAACATTGAGGGATAAGAAACTATTTGCTAAATTTAGAAAATGTGTGTTTTGGCTCCGAGAAGTTGGATTTTTGGGACATATTATTTCAGCGGAAGGCATCCGAGTTGATCCGAGTAAAATTTCAACAGTTGTTGACTGGAAACCACTAAGAAACGTGTCCCAAGTCAGAAGCTTTCTGAGCTTAGTTGGCTACTATTTGTATTCTGTAAAAAGGGTTCTCAATAATTGCTACACCGATGACTCGATTGCTATAGAAAGATGTGAAGTTCGAGTGGTCCAATAAGTGCCAACAAAGTTTTGAAAAGTTGAAAGCACTGTTAACTGATGCACCAGTTTTAGTTCAACCTGAGTCAGGCAAAGAGTTTGTGATTTTTAGTGATGCTCATTAATGGTTTTGGATGTGTTTGATGTAAGAGGGAAAAGTGATAGCCTATGCTTCCAGACAATTGAAACCGCATAATTATCCTACGCACGATTTAGAGTTGGCCGCTAATGTTTTTGCTTTGGAAATTTGGTGACACCATTTATTTGGTGAGAAGTGCCACATCTTTACCAGCCACAACAGTTTGAAGTATATAATGGCTCAAAAATATTTGAATTTGCGACATTGAAGATGGCTCGAGTTGTTGAAAGATTATGAATTAATAATTGATTAACTTCTGCGGAAAGTGAATGTAGTCGCGAATGCTCTGAGTAGAAGATCTTTATTTACTTTGGGAGCAATGAACACACAATTAACCTTATATGATGATGGTTCGATTTTAGCTTAATTAAAAGCGAAACCATTATTTCTTCAGCAAATTTACGAGGATTAGAAATGTGATAATGAATTACAAGCCAAAAGAGTACAATGTGAAACGACTACTGATTTAGACAATCAGATCAGATCCGATGATTGTTTGATGTTCCGAGATAGAATTTGTGTACCAAAGAATTCTGATCTTATTCAGAAATTTCTACACGAAGCACACAATGGTTGTTTATCTGTTCATTCGGAGAGTACTAAAATGTACAATGATTTAAAATAGTTGTATTGGTGGTCGGGCATGAAACGAGACATTTTAGAATTTGTGTCGAGATGCTTAGTTTATCAACAAGTTAAAGTCAAAAATCAAGTGCCTTCGAGACTACTACAGCCGATGATGATACCAGAATGGAAATGGGATAGAGTTACGATTGATTTTCAATCGGGGTTACCCCTATCTCCGTAAAAGAAAGATGCTATCTGGGTTGTTGATAAACTGACAAAATCAACACATTTCATTCTGGTAGGTACAAACTTTTTGCTTGATAGATTAGCTAAATTGTATATCTCTAAGGTTGTTAGATTGCACGGGTGCCAGTTTCTATTATTTCAGATACAGATCAAAGGTTTACATCGCAATTTTGGAAGAAATTGCAAGAAGCCTTGGGTACGCAGTTGCACTTTAGTACTGCATTTCATTCACAAACCGACGGTTAGTCTGAGAAAGTAATTCAGATTCTCGAAGATATGCTTTGTTGTTGTGTTTTAGAGTTTGAAGGTAACTGGGAAAAATATTTACCGTTGGCTGAATTCGCGCATAACAGCAGTTTCCAATCGAGCATAAAGATGGTACCGAATGAAGCATTGTATGGTCATAAATGCTGAACACCTTTGTATTGGATCGATCTTAGTAAGAAAAAGATTCACGGGGTTGAATTGGTTAGAGAGACCGAAGATAAAGTGAAAAAAATTTGCAACTTCAGATCGACAGGAATCGTATGCGGATTTGAAACGCAAATACATTGAATTTCAAATCGGTGACATAGTATTTTTGAAAGTATCTCCGTGGAAGAAGATTCTTCAATTTTGTCGCAAAGGAAATTGAGTCCGCGATTTATCGGGTCGTATGAGATTATCGAGAGAATAGGTCCAGTGGCATATAGACTAGCTTTACCGTCAGAATTAGAACAGATCCACAATGTATTTCATGTGTCGATGTTACGATGGTATAGATCAGATCCGTTACATGTAATTTCTCTGACAGAGATTGAAATTTAACCTGATATGACGTATAGCGAGGAACCAATCAGAATTTAGACTCAACAGATTAAAGAGTTAAGAAACAAGAACATAGCTTTAGTGAAGGTTCTATGGAAGTAGCACGATGTCGAAGAAGTTACATGGGAACCCGAGGAAGCTATGAGAAAATAGTACTCTAACCTATTTTCTAGTAAGATTTTCGAAGACGAAAATTCTTAAAGGGGGAGAGTTGTAATAGCAAGTTTTTAGTCAAATCAGAATAGTAGTGTCAGAACCACAAATTCAAGGTTGAAATAATTATTTTATTAGTATTTTAATTTCTAAAAAATGATAATATGATTCTGTGAAAATTTCATTAAGAAATTTTATCGTTTGAATGTTCAATTTGATAAAAATGACTAAATCGCATAAAATGCAAAAGTGGTGTTCTAATAGCTAAAGGTGTCTAATAGCTATAGAAATTTAAAGTAAAGATCCTTAAGTGGTAATTAGACCATTAGTATGTTATTGGACATTTATGAGATTGGTATTGTTGAAATTTGATTGAAATTAAAAGGTTAATTAAGTAAATTAACAAATTAAGGTTAATTATAATAAAACAAAAATTTCTATCTTCCATTATCAATCTTTCAACCTAAATTTCAAAGAATAAAGGCCATGGGAGTATGCTAGAGTTCGGCTACTTTAAAGCTTAAATTGGTTAGTGATTTTTGTCATGTTTTTAAGGATTTCTATGTTTTTGGAATCATTGTAGCTTAATCTAGCTAGGCCAGGGACTAATTTGCAAAGTTGTTAAAGGTTTAGAGTTTTACCATTGATGAATATATGTGTATTTTGATGTTTGATGATAGAAAATAAATGGTTGTTGTTAGATAAAAAAAAACATGTGTTAAGTGATTTTGGGTGAAATTGAAAATTTGGGATTTATCTGTGAAATATGAAAATTTTGTTGTAGAAATGTGAAATAAATGAAAAATATGGGCTTCTATGATATTAAGGGAAATTCGGCTAGCATGGGTAAGTACCTAATTGCATGAATTTGTATTTTTATGAGCTAAGGACTAACATGTAAAGATGTTGAAATATTAAGGGCAAAAGTGTAATTTTGCCATAATGTGATTTTTGGGATAAATTGAATAGAATGATAATTGAATAAGTTAAATTTGATGTTATATAGATCAAGAAAAATGAAGTTCGGATCTAGATCAGGGGAAAAACAAAGTATTGGACTAGTTGATTCATTTTGTCATTTTTGTGAATTGAGGTAAGTTCCTATGTTAAAAAGCATTACTACATTTGTGTTTTAAATGCTTTATTATTGAATTAATTGTGAATAGGACCTTATGGATATATTCAACAGAGATTCGGCAATGTGAAATTCCGGTTGAACCTTAGGAATAGATTAAGAAACAAATGACATGTCATTAGGGCTTATGTGATTTGGGTGGTGGTCCATACGTTCTACTGGTGGCTAAGTTATCAAGCATGTGTTGTTCATCCTTGTCAGCTTTTGTGAGCAGCACCATATAGTTACGCCTTGACCGTCAGCTTGTGTAAGTAGACTTGTTGATAGCTCGAGAGTGAGCATTATATGAGATATGAGATTGAGATAGCTTCGACTATGTATTGGCACTTAAGGTGCGAGATTATCGAGTATCCGATATTACTCAAAATAGTTCAAAGGGTATATCAATGAATTGAAAGAGTATGAAATTGATACGAGCTTGTACAGGTATGTACATCAACTATATAATTGTTGAATCGAAGAAATTGATGGAATTCATGTTTAACCTTTAGATTGAATATGTTTTAGGTTTTGGATTTAAATTGAATTGTATTATGTGATGTTTAAGTACTTGAATTGTCATTGAATGGTAAGTTTTACTTATTAAGCATATGAGCTTACTAAGCTTTATAGTTTACTTTGTTTATTTTTTCATATTTTATAGTGTTTTTCGAAGCCTGCTCGGATTTGGAGTTGTCAAAGATCTCATCACGCTATCAAGCTATCATTTTGGAAATTTTGAATTTATGTATTTGGTTATATGGCATGTATAGGAGTTGTGGTCATTATGATCTTTATGTTGGTAATGGATTTAGCCATTTGATTTTGCATTGTAAATGATAAGTGTTTGGTTACCTGCATAGTCATATGATATGGCTTATTTTGATATATTTGGGGATGTATATATATGTCCAAATAGTTATTTGTTATGTGGTTTGTAATGGCTATCTGATGTTTGTTTTTGGATTGATATTTTAAATATCAAATTGTTGAAATTTGAGATTGTATGCTTGTGGTTTTAGATAAAATGATGCATAATTGAAAATGACCATATAGATGATTTGTAAATGTGAAATAGGTATGAAATTGAATGAAAAATGGTGATGCTTGTGTGTCTTATGGTTGATGGTATGGAATTAGCATGAATTAGGCTTGGTTGAGATTGGTTTGAATGCCTATTTATGCAATGTTATATGCCACTTGAATTGTGTAGGTGAATCCAAATTTGGGTGAGCAAGATGGCTTCGTAAATAGCTTATTTTTGTCCACATGGGCAGAGACACAGGCATGTGTCTCAGTCGAGTGTGACACACTGTCAGAGACATAGGCATGTGTCTCAGTTGTGTGTGACACACATTCAGGTCACACGGTCGTGTGTCCCCTAGTGTTTAATTAGAAATCAAGTTAGTATGCTCTACACAGCCCAGTACATGGGCATGTGACTTGGCCATGTGACATAAGTCAATATACCTTACAGTTTTGGCAGGGCCTAGCACATGGCCTGGCACACGAGCGTGTGAGGCCATTTCAAAGGGTACACGGTCTAGTCACACGGGCGTGTGGTTGGTCGTGTGACCCAAGTCAGGGAGTTATACAGGGTCGAGCACAGGCTGGGACACGACCATCTGATCTCATTTCGAATGTCCACACGGCCTATGACACGGGCATGTCTTTGGCCGTGTGAAACACATGGCTAGGCCACACAGGCATGTATCTCCTGTATTTTGTAAAACTTTCTATGTTTTACAAAAATTTCCTGAGTTATCAGTTTAGTCCCGAACCACTTCTAATGCATGATTTGGGCCTTGTAGGCTCGTATTAGGGACATTATGATTGAATATGAATATTTTATATTTGAATAAGAAAAATGTTTGAGAAGTTATGATTGTTTAATTGTTAAGTCTGGTAATGCTCCGTAACCCTATTCCGATGATGGATACGGGTTAGGGGTGTTACAACCTAATTTCAATAATATAGTGGAAAATTAGTATCTAATTAATGATTAAATACCTTCATTTAATCAAATCATAACCTTTACCCAACAACTATGTCAAAATAACAAACTAGTTACCCTTAATTGCACTTACGCTTCATGATTTGTGGGATTCGAATGGCTAATCGATCAAGAATATTTTTCCCTAATTGAAATGGGTTGAAAATCTCATTATGAGGGTTCAAGAACTTAAATTAATTGCTGGAAAAATATAAGCAAGAACCAAGAACCAAAACAACTCATTTTCTTGCACATAGGCGCACGCATAACAACCCATGGTGGCCAAAATTGGGGCTAAATTTTAAAACGGTTTGAGATCTCATTAAAATCTGGAAAAATACCTTTGAAATCATTTAAGATCACCAAATTCGAGATCTAGAAAATTAGGTTTTTAATGGACAAGATTAATTACGAAATTGAAGAGAGAAAAGACCTTACCCAAGTTAGTCGAGAGAAACAATAATGACACTTTCTTGGCAATGTTCGAGATCGATCTTGGTGTTCAAGATTTTGGATTTTTGGCTAATTTTAATGAGGAAAAATTAGAACAATATGGTGGAGAATATGTTAACAAATCTTGTTGCAAAAAGAAGAAAGAGATGGTAAAACTAGGTGTAGGTGACAACAACAATGGGAAAAAGAAATAAAATTAAAGAGAAAAGAGGAGAGGAAGAGGGTGATCAGCTTGGGTAGGTAAAATTTGAATTAAAGGCTGAAAAATATAAAAAGTTATATTAATACTTAGGGTTCAAGGGTACAGATGGCACGCATATTAAGAAAATAAGGGATTTTGCAAAATTTAATTATTTCACAAGTGGAGGGATTTGAACTTGGGTTTCAAGGAACATTTCTTTAACACTTAACCAACAAACTAATGCCTCATTTATTTCCTAAAAATGCATACATAATCTTAAAAATTAAGGCATGACCACTCTCTCTTGATTCCAAAACCTGATTCTACTAACCCCCGATTTTTGAGATGTTACACTCCTGTAAAGACTTAAACGTGCATGGGATTGTTCTGAGACAAAAAGAAATTAAATTGCAAAAGGTGAAAAAAATCTGCATAAATAAGACCACACAGAACAATAAAAAAAAACAGCAGTATATAGGAACCATTACTACATAAAAACCAGAAACCATTTATGTATATATATGTGAAACTTGCATGTAAAACGAACAACAATAAACAAAATATAGAAACAAGCAATGGCAATTATAATATATAAAAGGTAATTCTATCAAAATTAGCAACTTAATACCATCAACATTAGCAGCTATATATTCATCTATAAAAAAAATCAGTAAAGCCTAGAAAATCTGCACTAATTGCATACATTTTTTTTCAATTTCAAAATTCAAAATGGCCATAGCTATTAATTGAAAAATCCTGCTTTTTCTGATGTTGATTAATTATTTTAACGGAAGAACCTTCAAATGTAGCTTAAAATCAACTACAAGGTCAATAAATTTGATCCATTTCCCATGACCACAAGCATATAATATGGGAAATTATCTGTAAAACCAATTGCCAGCAACTAACAATAAGAATTAGCATTATTCTAATTACAATGAAGACATTCAATGTGAATGGAGAAGCAAGTGTACAAACATGACTAGGTAGCAACCGCCTATTAGCATAGAAAGGAAAATAAAATATGGCTTAAGTGCAGCACATAAACACATAGAAAAAAGATTTAACGAAGTCCCACACACACTGATAAAAAATGATTAGAACTCAACCTTAAAAACACAATTCCTAGCCCAAAGATCGACCGATTTGTCTACACCAAAATGAGCTGAAATCTAAATTTACACAAGTACAGAAAGACTAAGCAAGTATGCATTCTCACCTTAAAAACACATTTAAAGTGGGGCAGAGGAGCCAGACCTCAACAAAAGGTTGTAGTAGTTATTATTGGAGAAATTGTTAGATCGGCTAAGGTTCAGATTTGTAGATATTGTGGTAAGTGAAATGCAGTAGAGTTTCTGTTACAATTGGGAATTGCAATAAAGGAAACTATTAATAATGTTTTCATAATTGGATATGCAAAATATATGTTTGGAATTTAAGGAGACGTATTGTCTAGAATTGTGTTAGAATCAGAGTTGCGCAGCGAAAGCTTGGTGGCCCGGTTTAAAGGAAAAGGGTAAAAAATTTTGGGACTAAGAAAATTTCAAGGCTGAAATTTCTTGAAGAAGAGGAGAATTGTAGCATCCTAAAGATAAGGGGTTAGTAGAATCGGGTTCGTTAGTCAAGAGAGAGTGGTCATGCCTTAATTTTTGAGATCATCTATGCATTATTAGGAAATAAAAAAGGTATTGGTTTGTTGGTTAGATGTTAGAGAAACGTTCCTTGAAACCTAAGTTCAAATCCCTTTTCTCTCACAATTTTTATTATTTTTCAAAAATTGCCTTACACCCCAGTATGTGACATGCCTTGCTTTTAATATAAATCTTGCAAAACTTTTTCAAGAATGAGGAAAAAGCCTAATGGTTAAAACAAATTTGAGAAATTTTGAAAATTAAATGAGATCCCAAGTTCGAATCCTTTCCCCTTGCGAAATAATTAAATTTTGTAAAATCCTTTATTTTTTTAATGTGCGTGCCATCCATACCATTGAACCCTAAGTATAAATACAACTTTTTATTTTATTTTTCAGCCTTTAATTCAAATTTTCCATACACTAGCTGTTCATCCCTTTCCTCTTTTCTCTTTATTTTTCTTTCTTTCTCCCATTGTTGTCGTCGCCTACACCTCCCATTTTGCCATCTCTTTCTTCTTCTTTTTGCATCAATATTTTGCACCATCTCCTTTTCTCTATTTTATAATTTATGCTCATCTAAATTAGATCCAACTCTAAAATCTTGAACCCCAAGATCGATACTGAACATTGTCATTCTTTGAACTAGCTTGGGTAAGATCTCTTTTCTCTTCAATTTTTGATTAATCTTGTCAATTAAAAACTGAAATTTCTAAATCTATAATTTAGTCTATTTTAAATGATTTCAAATGTACCTTTCTAGATTTTAGTGAGATCTCAAAATTTAGTCTCAATTCTGGCCACCATAGGTGGTGGTGCGTGCGCTTATGTGCAAGAAAGGCGGTTGTCTTGTTTATTGCGTCTTGCCCATATTTTTCCAGCATTAACTTGTGTTCTTGAACCCACCTAATCAGAATATAATCATATGTTAATTATGGAGAGAGATTATTGATCAATTAGGCAATCAGATCCCACAAATCGTGAAGCATAAGAGCAATTAAGGATAACTAGTTTGTTATTTTGACATAGTTGTTGGGTAAAGGTTATGAAGTGATTAAATGAAGGAATTTAATCATTAATTAGCAATTGATTTTCCATTATATTATTGAACTAGGTGTTGACCGAAATGCCCCAAATCATTTGTAAAGGGGAAGAACGATTGTACGTACAGTTCGCATTGATACAATGTTCGTTTAAGGAATTATTAAGGAAAATTGGAAGATTCGCTAGTGTGGTGAGAGGAAGTGAGTCCTAAACTCATAAAATGTTTGAAAATGTTATATATGATTATGTATGATATTGTGTGACATATTGCATATTCATTGGGTTGGGATTTTGTGGTTGACGAAGGAGTTTCGTAAAGAACCGGCAGCATATTAAGTCTGCATTATTCGTAGTCAGTGCACTACACCTAGAGTACCAAGGGGAATTGTGATTTATTGCATTTTTACTGGTAGCCTGTCTACATTTTTAGTGGAAAATTTTTTGTGTATTGTTATCAATGGTTTTAACCGCAACGGGCTTAAACCCATAATGTTTTGGAGTTCGGATGACGGGTTCTAGGGAACTCGTGGTGTGTAGCGGATGGTATGGGTATGATCCTTTTTGTATTACATCATGCTCATGACATATTCGAATGTTATTGATTTATGATCTGTGTTGTATTGTGTTGTATTGAATGATATCGAGATAAATGTTTGTTACTCGAATGAATAATGTCCCATGCTCATACACCATTTGACATCAATTTGATAATGACTATCTAATGATATGAAATTCCTATGATTGTTTTGTTTTCTTCTATTAAAGCTAATATGCTTCATTGTATTCGATATATATGTTTGTTTAAATAATTGTTCGACTCACACTGAGCTTTTCATAAGCTCACCCCAATAGTGTTTAACTTTTTAGGTAAACTTCGAAATTAGGACTGGACCTGGCATTCAGAGAATCACCTTGGACCTTAGACTATTTTTAATAAGTATTAATCAGTCTTTATTTGTTTTAGTTTGTAATTTTTAACTATTTCTGGTCTATGGCTTAGTAACATTTCTTCTGGGACTTTTGTATGCATGGATTAGTAAAGCATAATAACCGAATAATGCATGATATCAGGGTTAAGTAAAATTTGATAGTGTTCCCTAGTTTCCACTTCATCGTAAAGGAACCATTTTTGAAAAACAAATCGATAAGGCAACTAAGTTTCCAAAATGACTTGAAAAATGGTTTTTCCACTTCATTAGTTTAACATCGAGTTTTTTTTTTTAAAAAAGAAGAGCGACAAGAAAACTGTAACACCCCTAACCCGTATCCGTCGTCTGAATAGGGTTACGAGGTATTACCAATAGATACACATCATTTAACATACATAACTAAAACATTTATGCATCCATATTCAAATACCATTCATCACAATCACATTGTCCCTTCTAAAGGCCTACGAGGCTTTAAACATGCTTTAGAAATGGTTCGGGACTAAACTGATAACATATAAAAATTTTATAAACTTATTAAATTTTCAAACATATAAGGGTCACACGCCCGTGTAAACAGGTCGTGTGCCTCACACAGCTAGTACACATGCTCGCGTCTTAGGCTGTGTGGAAATAGGGCATACATACCAAATGTATCACATGGCTGAGGACACGCCCGTGTGCCATGCAATGTGAAAATTGAAGGGTATACAGCCTTGGGTCACACGACCAACCACACGCCCGTGTACCCTAGAAATCCTTACACACTGTAACAACCCAATTTTTAGTTAAATCAGAACAGTAGTTTTGGAACCAAAAATTTGAGGTCATAAAATTATTTTAATAATATTTTTGGTGTTTATAGCATGTGATCATATATGTGTGAAAATTTTGTGAAGTAATTTTATCGTTTAAGTGGTTAATTTGAGAAAATGACTAAATCGTGTAAAATGCAAAAGTAGCATGCTATAAGTTAAAAGTGATTAATTGCTATGGTTCTTTACATGGATGGTCCTTATGTTGTAAATAGACCATTGATAGTGGAGATGGACATTAATGGCTTTATATTTGATGATTAAACGGTTTAATAACCAAGGGTAAAATAGTAAACTATGTATTAAGTTATAATAAATACAAGAAAAATAAATTTAAGCTTAAATTATCATCATCTTCATCAAAATTAGAAGAGAAAGAAGCCATAGATGTTGTTTTAGCATTTGGCCCTTGTTGTTCTTAATTGAGGAATGTTTCGAGCTCGGTTTTTGATGATTTTTATGTTTTTGTGATCGTTTCTTTGAGTACTAGCTAGCCCGTGTCTTAATTTTTGAAATTGTTAAAGATTTTGAGAGTTTCTATTGATAAGTTATTGTGTTCTTTGGTATTTTATGATGAAATATGAATTTTTGATGATAGATAATCATGTTTTGTAAAGTGATTTTTAGTGAAATTGCATAAAAGGGGTTAATTTGTGAAAAGATGAAAATGTGAGGTTAAATGTGTAAAATATTGATAAATATAGGCTATTAAGGAGCCTATAGAAATTCAGTGAACTTGGGTTTAATTGAAAATGTTGTAAATTGTGTTTTTATGAAATAAGGACTAAATTGTAAGAAATGTGAAAGTTTAGGGCCAAAGTGCAAACTGGCTTAAATATGTGTTTGTTGGTGAAATTTATTCAGTTAGTGATTAAATGGATTAATTTTGAACATATATAGATCAAGAATGAAAGAAAT
Organism: Gossypium hirsutum; assembly: GCF_007990345.1. Classification (NCBI taxonomy): domain Eukaryota; kingdom Viridiplantae; phylum Streptophyta; class Magnoliopsida; order Malvales; family Malvaceae; genus Gossypium; species Gossypium hirsutum. Next base: position 47,922,764 of record NC_053430.1, on the reverse strand, counting down.
CGAATTTAGATCGAGGAAAATCGAAAGTTATCGAATAGTCGATCCAGTTCCTCTATTCTGACTATGACGTAAATTCATATGCAAATAAATGTCCTTAAATTAAACTATATGTGTTTATTTGTCATTGAATTTTTATAAATGTTGAACGAGCAATTACGAACAAGAATCGACAAAGTTACGACATTTGAAAGTCCCGTACGAACCTTAGGAATAGTATAGGATACGAATGTCATGACATTAGGTTACCGAGATGTGATTACATGTAAGACCATGTATGGGACATTGGCATTGTACTGTGATTACATGTATGACCATGTCTGGGACATTGGCACCGTTAATCAATTTCATGTAAGACCATGTCTGGGACATTGGCATCAATATGAGATAACATGTAAGACCATATCTGGGATATGGCATTGTGCGAGCTTAAGTGATTTTTGAGTATCCTTATCAATTCCGAATGGTTCAATGGGAAAAGTTAAGTCGAGAAAGAATGTGTGAATGAGTTAAGTGACTCAGGTACGTACGAGATCCATACAAGTTTTAAAAGGGGAAGTATTTCATGAATTCAATTATGATATTGAATATGTGTACCATGAGAAAGGTTTGTGAGCTTGAATGTGTTTAGCTATACTTAACATATTTGAATTGACATGCAAATACTCATTTGATGAGTTTATTTGTATATGGCTTACTAAGCTTTTAAAGCTTACTATGTTTATTTTTTACTATTTTATAGATTACCAAAGCTAGCTTGGACTAGGAGATCGTCAGGTAACATCATCACACTATCGATCATTTCGTTGGTACTTTTGGAGCTTTGTATATATGGTATATGGCATGTATAGGCTACTGTTATCTTGATATATTTGTGTTAGGATTTTGAACCATAAGATTTGGCTTGCAAATGTTGGTATGTATTTGGCCATTTAAGTTGGCTTAAATTATGTGTTTGATAAGTGATATATGTGATGTATATAATATCTATGTGTTGGCTTGTTGGGTATGATTATATGGTTGCTCTTTTGGATAGTTGTAAGATTGAGTATTATTCCTTGGAAGTTGGTATATTGTGGTTTGATTTTGGCATAATGATATGGTATGTTTTGAATATGGAATTTGGTAGTTGAAATGGTTGAGGATAGATGGCATGATATGTGTATGGAATAACATGTTTTGGTTGCTTATATATATATATTGAAATGGTACCATTTTGGTTGCTAGGTGTGCATGAGAAAAGGGTGGCAAATTGGCTTGGCAAATGGCCTATTTTTGTCCACACGGGTAGAGACACGGGCATGTGTCTCAGTCGTGTGCAACACACAGTCAAGATACATGGTCGTGTGTCCCTCAGGGTACCCTTTCGAATTAAGTTAGTATACCCTACAGGTTTGGCATGACCTAGACATATGGGCATGTTTACTGGCTGTGTCTGGCATGCAGACTGGCACATGGGCATGTGGCCGACTGTAACATCCTGATTTTCGGGTTTTTTACGATTCTTGATATTTTAAGTAAGTTTCTAAAATTTGGTATGTGATTATGGAATTTATAATTTGGGTATATAAATGGACTTATGGAAGGCCCATGAGTTGGCCAAAACCCGGTGGAATTTTTAAATTTTGGACTTAGGAGTTAGGGGTTCTGGCTAGGTGCCCTTATATAAAATTGTGGGTAAAATGTATCACAAAAAGAGCTTTGGTAAAGTGGCAAGGGTGACGCCACTAAGCTCCTAAAAAGGTGGCGTGTGGAGCATAGGGGAAGACCTAGGATCGATTCCCTGTGATGGCAAAAATAATGCTAATTTTTATGCTTTGTGCATACAAGAGTTGTAGCTGAATGGAACTCTTTAGAGGAGAATTTGAATCAGTCAAATACAAGGATTAATGAGGGATAAGGGGAGAGATTTTAGGGATTAAAGAGGGGGATAGTGTTAATCAATTTGAGGGGATTAGGGAGGGAATTTCGGCAGAGGGGTTTTAGGTGGGGATTTTCGGCTTTAGGGGCTAGGTGGTGCCAATTTCTCCTTTGGTGTGTAGCCTTTTTCTCTCTTTTCTTTTCTAGCCGAATCTACCTCCATTCCATTCATTTTTCTTCCATTTCCTTCTTTCAAATTAGCCCACTATTTCCCTCCATTCACCATTGTTTCTTTCCCTTATCTCTACTTCTGCCGAAATCAATGAAAATAGGGGGGTGTCGATTCTTTGTAACCAGCAACCTTTTCTTTCCTTTTCAATTGTTGGCGTTCAATTCCTTTACCTTTTAGGCGTACGGGTTCAAGAGAAGAAAGATTGTGGTAAGTGCTCGAACTCTAAACGATTCCTAGAATAACTTTTGGCCAAAAGCCGAAACCCCTCTAGTTTAGGGAGGTGGCCAAATATGGGTATAGGCCTTAGGGGGTCTTCTTTTAATATTTTTGTGGTTTATTTAGTGAAGGAGCAGCAAGGTGTAGTGTCGACTTGAAGTAGCTTGGATCACCGGAGTGGCTAGACCTAGTCATCAATCGCGGCAAGGTAAGATTCCTAAGGCCATTATGGATGGTGGCCGAATGTGTAAGTATTAATATTAGATGATTTTTGGTTTGGTTCAATTATGGGAAGCTGATTATTAATGATGGATTATAGGAGAAATCGTGCAGGAGATCTCGTCGAGGAATACCGCCAAACAGGTGTGTAACGAACCCTCTTTCATAAGCTTAAAGCGATAAATGCCGAAAAGCCGAAATGCCAAAATTCTGGCATTTCGAGGACTCGTGAGCAAGCGAACGCTCATTATTTAGTTAGATTCGTTGAGATGATGATCAGGAGCATTGGAAACGGTAAGAACGTGATTTTTGGCATTCACGGTAAGTTGGGCCTCGAGGGGCTGCAATAGGGTTGGGAAAAAATTGGTAGAAAATGGAAATCTATTAGATTGCATGTTAAGACTATTAATACTATTATGGATATAGGCTAAATGGGCCTAGATGACAAAATCGGCTAAGTAGGGCCCATTAGGGGTTTTAGGCCCAATAACTCGGTTTCTCTAAAAGTGGGCCAGAAACGCTGTTTAAACAAATGAATAGTTAGTAATTGATGATGAACATGGAAAAATCCCTAAATTTTGGTAAAATTACGATATTACCCTTATAATATGAAAATGACCGTTTTTACCCCTAAGTAAAAATGACCATTATACCTCTAGGGTTTAAATGTGAATTTTGATACATGGGATTTTAGTAAACATGGTCTGTATGATATGCACATGAAATGTATGCTATGCACATGATATGTATGATATGCACATGATGTATTCATAAATGCATTGGGTTGGGCTTTTATATGGATGGAGGAAGTGCAAAAGGGCTTATGCCCCAGTTATTAAAGGGCTTATGCGCCAGTTATTCAAGGGCTTATGCCCCAGTTATTAAAAGGGCTTATGCCCCAATTATTAAAAGGGCTTTGCCCCAGTTATTAAAAGAGGCTAGGCCTCCAGTTATATGATAAAGCAGCTATGCTGCCAGTGGAGAGTTATGGCGGGGTGGGTCGAGTTAATCCCCACATGGTGTGTTGGTTGGTACGGGTGGAGAGTAGCGGATGGTGGGTTGAGTAGTCTCCCCAAATGGGCTTGCATTCTCTCATTGACATTACATGTGATATTGAAATGGGCCTATGGGCCATACCGTGTACAGAAAAGGCTTCGGCCTAGTAATATGAAATATGAAAAGGCTTCGGCCGAGTGTTATGAAATATGAAATATGCAAAGGGATACGGCCCAGAACATGTTGAGATTGGATTTGGACTTAGGCCCAACAGGCTGTTATGGTTTTGGGCTCCGAAAGGGGCTTGTTGCACACTGAGTTTCCAAACTCACCCCATTTCCTTAACCTTGCAGGTGAGCCTTGATGTGGGGACTTGGGCTGGAGGGGATTTAGAGTAGCCACAGTGATCGCCTTTGGACTTTTAAATAAGCGTTGGTTTTCATCAAATTTCCCTTAATTAATATTTATTTTTGGGTTGTAATAAGGCCATTTTAACTTTCCTTTTATTTCTTTTCGGGATTATTTTATTTGTAATAACTTTAAAATTGGTTGATAATTATTCAAATGGGCTAGACTTAGGACGTGATTTCAAAACGATATTTGATTTCAAAATATCACAACACCACGATTATTCGATTTATCAAAGAGGTCCACTTAAACAAATTTAAACTCGATATAACAAAGTATGGCTATGGTTGTGGGCATGTCTAGGATTGGATCCAATCAAAGATCTTCGTACTTAAGCAGCCTTCATGGCTCACCTCCTCTGTCTCGGATACCTACATAGTGCCCAGCTTCCATACACTTTGTTAATTCAACAAACATATGTTTTTTTAAAACACTAAAACGAAACGTGGGTTTTCAACTCCAATGTGGCACTTCATATTCGGCCATAACGTCTGGGCTGGGTTTGGGGTGTTACACCGAATGTGTGGCCCAAGTCAGTAACCCCTCTAGTTTTCCCACGGCCATGGTACACAGGCGTGTCTTCGGCCATGAGGTGCAAGTTAGTATGTATGCCCTGTTTTCACACGGCCTGGGACACGAGTGTGTCTGGTGTCCGTGTGAGGCACATGACCTGTTCACACTAGCGTGTGACCCTGTAATGTTTGAAAATCGTATATGTTTCCTAAAGTTTACAAATGTTATCGGTTTAGTCTCGAACAACTTCTAAGCATGTTTTAAGATCTCGTAGTGCCTTATAAGGGACAAGGAGAATAATTTGAATGGAGTTTGATTGTGAATGCATAAATGTATATGAATGAGGTGTATTATTTGGTAATGTCCCGTAACCTTATTTTGATGATGGATACGGGTTATAGGGGTGTTACATTTAATTGGTATCAGAGTTACGGTTTAGTCGATTCTAGGACTAACGTAGTGTGTGAGAGTCTAACTATACATGCCATATATATTAACTGCAATAGTGTGATGATTCCTGACAGTTAAAATGTGTTTTTCGTATAGTAAATGGATCCTGAACGAGCAATAGCTGATGATGTGGAAAGTAATGCACCTGCTCCCACTCAAGGGGTAGTGCCGGCTGATTGTAGGTCAATTTCTAGTAGTCAATGAGGAGAGGCTAAGCAAACCTTCTTCCAAATGATGATGAGTGGTTCACGAAGTTTGTTTGAAAGAATCCGACTACTCAACAACCTCCACCCCCGCCTATTCCTCAACAAATCCCAACTGTGCCACAAATGATACATCCCATTAGATTGAGTAAGTCGCTAGTGGATAAGATACGTAAACATGGTGCTGAGAAGTTCCGGGCTACCGTTGATGATGATGCTGAGAGAGCTAAGTTTTGGCTTGAAAACACGATCAGAGTATTCGATGAGTTGTCTTGTACTCCTGATGAATGTATTAAATGTATGGTATCTTTGCTGAGAGATAATGCATATCATTTGTGGAAAACGTTGACATCGGTAGTTCCTAAAGAATGGGTTACTTGGGAGTTCTTCCAATTTGAATTTTGAAAGAAATACATAAGTTAGCGATTTCTCAATCAGAAACATAAAGATCTTTTAGAGCTGAAACAAGTTCGGATGACTGTCGCTGAGTATGAAAGAGAGTTCGTACGTTTAAGCAAATATGCCCAAGAGTATGTGTCTATTGAGGAGATCATGTGTAAACAATTCGTTGACGGGTTGAATGAAGATATAAAACTATTAGTCAGGACTCTTGAATTGAAGGAATTTGTCGTACTGGTTGAAAGGGCTTGTAAAGCCGAGGATCTCAGCAAAGAAAAGAGAAAAGTTGATTTTGAAGCAAGAGATTCGAGAAAGAGATCGATGAGTAAGCTGTATCAATCTTTATTGAAGAAATTCTGAGACTCGTTTAATCATTCTAATGCATCAATAGGACATTCAAATAGAGATTGTGAAAAGCAACCTATGAGTTCTAAAGCTCAAGCTACATCTATTGCTAGTGTTGGCAGTGTGAGACAAAACTGACCTGAATGTAAATAGTGTGGAAAAGGAAATTTTGGTGATTGTAGATTGAATGATCGGGCTTGTTTTAAATGTGGATCGTTAGATCATTTTATCAGAGATTGCCCAGAGTTAGTTGAAAAAGATAATGTTCAGAGTATGAGGCCAAGAAACACTACAGTTAGAGGAAGACCATCCCGTAATATTGGAAATCTGAGAGGTGGTAGAGGTGCGACACAAGACACTGCTACGAGATCTGATGCTAGAGCACCTACACGAGCCTACACTATTCATGCTCATGAAGAAGCGTCATCTCCAGATGTTATCACTGGTACTTTTACTCTCTATGATACTAAAGTTATTGCATTGGTAGATCCAGGATCAACTCATTCGTATATATGTGTGAATTTAGTATCCAGTAAGACTTTGCCTATAGAGTCTACTGAATTTGTAATTAGAGTATCGAACCGTTTAGGCAAGTGTGTATTAGTTGATAAAGTGCGCAAGAACTGTCCATTGATGATTCGAGATTTATGTTTTCTAGCTATTCTGATGTTGTTGCCATTTAATCAACTTGATATAATCCTGGGTATGGAATGGCTAACGTTGCATGATGCTATTGTGAATTGCAAACCAAAGAGGATTGATCTAAGATGTCAGAATAAAGAGATTATCCGTATTGAGTCAGATGATTTGAATGGTTTGCCAACAGTGATTTCATCAATGTTAGCTCAGAAATATGTGAGAAAGAGTTGTGAAGCTTATTTTGCTTATGTCCTCTATACAAAAATGAACAAAAAGAAGATTGAATTAGTGCGAGTTATGTGTGAGTATCCGGATGTGTTTCGTAAAGAATTACCGAGTTTACCACCGATCAGAGAGGTTGAGTTTGGCATTGAGTTAGTCCCAGGAACTACGCAGATATCGATAGCTCTATACAGAATGGCTCCTACAGAGTTAAAAGAATTGAAAGCTCAGTTGCAAGAGTTAACTGATAAAGCTTTTGCTAGACCGAGTTTCTCGCCTTGAGGTGCTCCTGTATTGTTTGTGAAAAAGAATGATGGCACGATGAGAATGTGTATAGACTATCGACAGCTTAACAGAGTGACGATCAAGAACAAATATCCTCTGTCCAAAATAGATGATTTGTTTGATCAATTGAAAGGGGCTACAGTATTTTTGAAAATTGATTTGAGATCGGGTTATTATTAGTTGCAGGTTAGAGACTCTGATGTGCCAAAAACTGCATTTAGAATGAAGTATGGCCATTATGAATTCTTAGTTATGCCTTTTGAACTAACGAATGCACCTACTGTTTTTATGAATTTAATGAATCGAATTTTCAGATCGTACCTAGATCGATTTGTTGTTGTGTTCATTAATGACATATTAATATATTCACGAGAGGAAACTGAGCATACCGAGCATTTGAAAACTATATTGCAGACTCTGGTTGCGTGAGGTTGGTTTTCTGGGGCATATTGTGTCAGCATCGGGTATTCAAGTCGATTCGAGTAAGATATTTGCGATTATAGATTGGAAGCCTCCAAGAAATGTATTCGAAGTTCATAGCTTCCTAGGACTAGCGGGATATTATAGAAGATTTGTGAAAGGATTTTCAATGATTGCAACTCCATTGTCAAGATTACTTCAGAAAGATGTAAAGTTTGAATGGTCTGAGAAATGTCAGAAAAGTTTTGATCAGTTGAAAGCTCTTTTGACTGAAGCTCTAGTGTTAGTACAGTCAGAATCGGGTAAAGAATTTGTGATTTTTAGTGATGCATCATTGAATGGTCTGGGTTGCATTTTGATGCAGGAAGGAAAAGTCATCGCTTATGCCTCGAGATAGTTAAAGCCGCATGAAAATAATTACCTGACACGCGATTTAGAGTTAGCAGCCATTGTGTTTGCATTGAAGATTTGGCGCCATTATCTGTTTGGTGTGAAATGCCATGTTTATTCAGATCACAAGAGTGTGAAATATTTGATTATGTAGAATGATTTGAATTTGCAACAACGGAGATGCTAGAATTATTAAAAGATTATAAGTTAGTGATCGATTATCATCCGGGTAAGGCTAATGTCGTTGCTGATGCTTTGAGTTGAAAATCCCTATTCGCTCTACGTACAATGATCACTCAAATAGCTTTGTGTAATGATGGTTCAATAATAGCTGAGTTGAAAGCTAAACCATTATTTTTACAGCAGATTTGGGAAACTCAAAAAGTGGATAATGAAATGTTAGCAAAACGAGCTCAATGTGATTCAAACCCTGATCCAGAGTTTCAGTTGATTCCGATGATTGTTTAAGATTCAGAGGCCGAATATGTGTTTCGAGAAATTCAAAGTTGATAAAGATGATTTTGAATGAAACACATAGTAGTCATTTATCTATTCATCTGTGTAACACCCTTTACCTGTATCTGACACCGGGACAAGGTTCGAGACATTACCGAACTTAAACTCAATTTAAACATACAAAACTGATATAGGAATTACTATCCAAATTTCAAACTTTTCATTTACAAGCAAAACATCTCTTATATGGGCTTATGAGGCCCAAAACATACATCGAAGGTGGTTCGGGACTAAACCGAGAACTTTAGAAAACTTTAGGATAAGTTAGAAAAATTTCCTACTTAGGAAAGTCACACGCCCATGTGGGTAGCCAGTGTGGTCACACATGCCCATGTGGCTTTGGGACATGCCCGTGTCCTCAGCCCGTGTAACTCTCTCTTTATGACGTCATTAACCAAATATGGTCACAGCTGAGACACACAACCATGTCACTGCCCATGTGTTTACTACTGAGCATTATGCTTTGCATAATTAGGGTGCAGGGGACACACGGCCGGATCACACACCCATGGGGTGGACCGTGCGTCACACATGGCCTAGACACATGCTCGTGTGGCTAATCGTGTGGACAATTCTAAGCTATTTTCCAAGCCATTTACCACCGTTAAGCACTTATATACCTGCACTCACTTCATGGGATGCAACATGTCACTTTTGACTACTCAAACATTCACATTCATAGTGAAATTCTGGCTTGGTAATGTCAACATATCTCCTATTCAAACTATCATGCTTTCATATGGCATTCCACACCAATTTCAAATCTGTCTATCATCTTTGCTAACCTACTTTAAAGTTACACATTTGCACTTCATTTATTGACATACACATTAATCGTATTTCATACACCAAACATACATGCCATCCATCACACTCATTAACCATAAGCAACCATAACCACATTAAAGCATAAACACATTTCCATGCATGCATCAATAATTAGTGTTACAACCCAGTTAGTCAATATGAGCCACCTCTCATGACCATATAAAATAATCATAATACTTTCGTGAGCCATCTCATTTGGTTGATCAATATGACACATAACAAAAAGACCAAGTCCCTATACATGCCATACTCAAAATTGATGAGACTAGCTACCCCAAATATTCAATGGATAGTGTGATCGAGTCTCTAACGTCTTTCAGTCCCCAAGCTAGCTTGGCGACACTATAAGAGATGGAAAGGAAAGAGGGTAAGCATTAAAGCTTAGTAAGTTCACATGCAAATAAAATGCAACTTAAACAAGCATTGACCATACATTAAACATAATGAAAATATCTTGCATTTTATCAAATCTTAGAAACTCATTCTTCATATATATATTCTCACCACAAGTTCGTCATATCTCATGTCATTTTCATGAGTTCGATATACATTCCTGTGCCCACTTGCACAAAATAACTTACTTTCTCGTCTTTGACGTAATCATTAAGAGTTCTCATTGAACTTCCTTTAAAACTACCTGTTGAACACCCGGAATACTATCAGATACATCGGAATCTTGCACCTAAGTGCCTCATATGTAGCCAACGCTACCTCATATCACATACCACATGTTGTTTGCTTTTGAGCTACTCACGGGTCTGCTCACATAGGTTGTTAGGTATCCATAACACATGCCAGACTACCCAGCTACTACTAGAATATACAAGACCAGTACCCGAATGCCAAAACATGTGTCACATACATCATGAACTTAGGCCATAACTCAATGAGTTCAAATGCCACGTATATCATGAACTTAGACCACAACTCAATGAGTTCAGTTCACATAGTTCCCAGTGACTGTCACTTGTATCCTAAACTATTCCTAAGGTTCAAATGGGATTCTTCGATACCACATTTCTGTAGAACTTGCTCGTAACGTTTATTTCAATGCTCATAGCACCAGTCACCTATTCATGGAGAAATCAAAGCATAATTCATGATACAATTTAGGCAATAAACACATGATACAACATCACATTAAATATGTATGTACTTACCATGCATGCAATATTAAAGCATTTAAAGTATGTTATATGCTGCATTATTTGCAAATGAACTTACCTCGGTACAAAATGATATAAACGTGTCTAATGCTCATAAACTTTGTTTTTCCCCCGATCAAGACCGAATCACGTTTTTCTTGATCTATAATACCAAATTAAATTTGTTCAATACATATATTGCTCATATCAACCCATAACACATACTTTGGTAAAATTACCTTTTTACCCCAGCTTTTCACTTATTTACACTTTAGTCTCTAGGCTCGTAAAATGAAATGTATGTATTTTCTTTGTTACCCAAGCCTAGCTGATTCATTTTCTAACTCATATCAGCCTATATTTCACATTAAACCACATCTCCACTACACATTTCTTCATCTTTTACAAAAAAGTCCTTTTTAGGTGTTTTCACTAAAAATCACTTAGTAAAAGATGTTTATCACACACCAAATATTCATATTCCTCCATTGATCATCAAAATACAAACATGTCACACATGGGTCAAATTTCATACATGAACCCTTGCTCAAAATATGGTTAGAAATGGATAGATCATGCTTCAAGGAACTCAAAAACATAAAGAACATAAAAAACGGGGCTTGGGAGCACTTACAATCAAGTTTGAAAATATGAAAAAAACCCTAGCTATGGCTCTTGAAAAATTCAGATGAGCAAAATTTTGACTTATTTTCCCTTTTTATTCTTTTATTTACCAAATACCAAAATGCCTTTAAGGCATTTCTTTCAATTTTTTCCTAATCATGCCCATTTTTGTCCAAATTTTTTGAACTTGGTCAAATTTCTATTTAAGGACCTCTAATTAATAATTTAATGAAATTTCATGCTTGCAACTTCTAGAAAATAGGTTTTACAACTTATTCAATTTAGTCCCTAAAGTCAAATTGGACATCTTAGGCATAGAATTTCTTCATGAAATTTTCACACAAACATGCAATCATAACATGAATCATCAAATAGTCATAAAATAATTATTTATATTGAGAATTTGTTGTCTTGAAACCACTATTCTGACTAGACCCTAATTCAGGATGTTACAACTCTCCTCCTTTAAGGATTTTCGTCCCCGAAAATCTTACTGGTAAAAAGCTTTGGGTATTGTTTCCTTATGGCCTCCTCGGGCTTCCATGTATCCTCTTAAACCCCATGTCTTTGGCATAACACTTTCACCAAGGCAATGCTTTTGTTTCTTAATTGTTTAACTTCTCGTGCCAAAATCTTAACCGGTTCCTCACCATAAGTCATATTCGGTCGAATCTCAACTTCCGTTGGTGAAATCACATATGAAGGATCTGATCTATATCGACGCAACATAGATACATGAAATACATCAAGAATCTTTTCCAACCCTGATGGTAAAGACAACCGATAGGCAACCTGTGACAGCCCTAAATTGACCCTAGTCGGGAAGTGGTTTCGGGACCGCTAAGCCGAGTCACCGAAGTATTTGGATGTGATAATTATTGTCTAGAATATGTGAATATGAATGTGTGAAAGTTTTAAACTTCGATTTAGTCGATTGCATGTGAACCTAGTTAATAGGACTTATGTGTGACACTTTTGAAATGCGATAGGTTAATTTATAAGGACCTATTTAAGCATGTAGTGAAAATATTGGCTTTGCATGTCAAATACTCCTTTTGTGTGCATAGTGGCCGGCCATGATGGAGCATATATTAGACTATGTGGTAAATTTCCATGAAGTGGTCATTATTTTAAGTAAAAGAAAAGAAATAATAAAAGAAATACTAAGGATACTAAAAGAAAAAAAAAAGAAAGAGGGAGGTTATCACCTTGTTCTTCTTGGCCGATTGTAGAGAGGAAGATAGGAGGGTAGCATTCGGTCACTTGAAGCTTGAGAAGGTTAGTAAAATTTTGTTAGTTTTGAAATTTTAATCTTAGTTTAAGTCATTTAGCTAGCTCCATATTAGCCCATTTGAAAACTTGGAATTTTTGATGGATGGAGCATTCGGCTATGGTTATTAAAGAAGGAATTTGATTATTTCCTTTAAGTTTTGATGAAGAATGTGTTGAGTAAATTAGGGGTTTGAATACTTAAGGATTCGGCATTGTTCATGATTTTTTTTAGAAGGTGAGTTTGAATGATATGAGTAATGTCATGTATGGGTTTCGGCTTTGATAAGTAAAAATGTAAGGGTAATTGAAATGAATAATTGGAGGCTTAATCATCAAGAGGTTCGGCTATGGACTATAAGTGTTAGCTAATTCGGCACAAGAGTATAAATGTTAATTACTTTATAATTGAAGCCTTGAAGAATAGGTTGTGGATCATTAAAGTGTTGAAGGTTAAATTTTAAGCTTGGTTAATTTGGACATTCGGCTATTCTCATGACACTAGATACAAGGGTGTGAAAGGTTATCTATATATATATATAAGTTTAATTTATTCATGGTAACTTGGCATGTGGATTGGATATATGTTAGTTAATATATGCATTTGGAGGTGATGTGTTAAATAATTAGGTATACGGGTTGGTTTCATTATTGAGTATAAGGGCTAAGTGTTTTAAATTGCCTTTGATGTATACATGTTTATATTGAAATATTAAGGCTATGTTAGCCAATTGAGGGTTTCGGCCAAGATATTCAAATAGATTGGTGTGAATGTTTGAGTGATGAATTTGACTCTTGTGTCGAGTTGGGATGATATGTGTATTTATATAAAACTAAATGATGCTAAATAAATTCGATTATGCATGGTATTGAGCTAGTATCGTGTTCGTTGGTACATGAGTAGAGCATATGTTTGATGTTTAATATCTAGTTAATAACATCTTTTGTACTTAGTTGTATGGTATACATGTATTAAATCGAATCGCTAATTTGATAAGTTATTTAATAAAATCTACTTGTTGAATCAAGCTCAAGAGCCAAGGGGGTCAAAATCTGATAAAGGAAAGGAAAAAGTGATCGAGTAGTCTATCCACAACTATTCAAAGTATCCGAGGTAAGTCTTCGAGGAATGACCCTACTTGAATTATATTGAAATGATTAGTCATACTATGACGGATAGTCGAATGTGCATAGAGACTAAGTTATAAAGCCAATCGAAATCATGCTCTTTGTGAGTGGCTATTGAGCCGAAATTTGAAAGGTTTAATAAATGATTTGTGTTTGAGCCTTAGTAACGAAAATAAGATATGGATGTGTTAAGATTATAGATATATGTGTGCATGAGCATTTGATATATCCGGGCTAAGACCCGAAGGCATTTGTGCGAGTTGATATATCCGGGCTAAGACCCGAAGGCATTTGTGCGAGTTGATAAATCCGGGCTAAGACCCGAAGGCATTTGTGCGAGTTGATATATCTGGGCTAAAACCCGAAGGCATTTGTGCGAGTTGATATATCCGGGCTAAGACCCGAAGGCAATTATGCAGGTTGATATATCCGGGCTAAGACCCGAAGGCATTCGTGCGAGTTGCTATACCCGGGTTAAGACCCGAAGGCAATTGTGCTTGCGGTTATATCCGGCTAAATTTCGAAGAGACTTGGGTTTGAATGTGAGCGTTTTGTGCTGTAACTAATTCAATTAATACGCTTGACTAACCCGAACGATAAGGTATGTTTGCATGTGCTTCGGAAAAGTCGATTCGTTTTAAATAGTATTCGTGCAATCGGCTAACGAACTTTCGGCTTTTAGATAGGTTGATACCTTGTGTGTATATATGTTGATGAAGTGTGAAGTAAGTATGATTATAAGAATGTGTATCAATAAAGTGATTCAGTTAGCTATGTGAATGTAATACTTTAGTCAAAGCCGATTTCATTACTTGAAACTTACTAAGCTTAAATTGCTTACCCGGTTGCTTTGGCTCTCTGTTTTATAGATTTTGTTCGTTAGCTATCGGATTCGGGATCAACGAAGTCGAAGTCATCCACACTATCAAAGCTCTTTTGGTACTCTTTTTGTTGAACTCTGGATATGGCATGTATAGGACTACCCCTTGTTGTTTTAAGTACTTTTTGTGATGTATGTGTGTACAGCCATGCGAAAATGGCTTGTAGAAGTGGAGATTGGCATTAGACCATTTGTGTTTATGTATGTTTATATGGTTTCATGATGTGACTATGGTTTGGAATGGAAGTGTTGGGCAAATGATCAGCCATTGGAATGGCTAAATATGATCATATGTGGACCCATGTATGACGAATCCCTAGTTGGTCCATGGTAACCACGGAACAGGTAAAGTTTACCTTGAAAACAGATGCTGACAGCAGCAGTGGTGTGGATTTGAAAAATCACAAAAATTTGTAGAAATGGAGTTAAATAGTTAATAAATTGTGTAATCGAACCTTGATGAATCTATTTTCATATGAAAGTAACAAAAAAATCATATGGACAGTATATTAAGAGATATTAAAGTTCTCGTGAAACAGGGCCAGAACGGTTTCTGGATCTCCTGTTTCGACTTTGATAATTCACCATAAATTATCCAGAGATAATTAGAAGTCATGCCTTATATGTGGGGGTTCCCCTTTGAGTGTAGTTTCATTAGAAACAAACGGTATCAGTATTGGAGCCCTGTACAAGGAGATATCCAAGTCGTAATGCGCAAAGGTCAGGGTAGTCGATCCCTGTAACATGGGAGATTTTGACTAATAAACTGTACTAATTGGCCCAACCAAAAATTCTAAAAAAAAATTATGTAGATGGGCATATGAGTCTAGTTTCAGGGAAAAATCACGAAACAAATTTTCGAGTTGTGAAACTCAAGATATGATTTTTAAAGCGACTATTACGCAGATTGGCAGTGTCTGGAAAATTTTTAAAAGTCTGTTAACACCTCGTGTTCGACTCCGATGACGGTCTCGGGTTCGGGGTGTTACACAACCGGCCCTATTCTCTCGATGATCTCATACGGCTCTATAAAATGAGGACTCAACTTGCCCTTCTTACCAAATCTCAAAACCTTTTTTCCATGGAGAAACTTTCAAAAATACTTTATCATCGACTTGATATTCAATTTCTTTCCATTTCAAATTTGCGTAGGATTTCTGTCTATTCGAAGTAGCTTTCAGACAATCACGAATTACCTTCACTTTCTCTTCAGTTTCTTTGACCAGATCAACTCCGTGAATCTAATTTTCTCTAAGCTCGGTCCAATACCACAGCGTTTGGCACTTACGCCCATATAATGCCTCATAAGGCGCCATTTTTAAACTCGATTGATAATTATTGTTGTAGGCAAACTCCATCAACGGTAAGTACTTTTCCCAACTACCTTGGAATTCAAATTCACAACATCAAAGCATGTCTTCCACGAGTTGAATTACTCGCTCAGAATGACCATCAGTCTACGGATGAAAAGTAGTGCTAAAATTCATCTTTGTATCCAAAGCTTCTTGTAACTTTTTCCAAAACTGTGAAGTGAACCTCGGATCCCTATCCAATGCAATCGATATAGGTACTCCATGAAGTCTAAAAATTTCACCAATGTACAATTCAGTTAACTTATCAAGTGAGTAATCAGTACGCACAGGAATAAAATGAGACGATTTAGTCAGTCTATCGACAATAACACATATGGCGTCTTTCTTTCTCGGAGTTAAAGGCAAACCTGTCACACAATCCATAATAATCCGGTCCCATTTCCATTCAGGAACCATAATGGGCTGAAGTAAGCCTGAGGGTACTTGGTGTTCAGCCTTTACTTGCGGACAAACTAAGCAATTCAATACAAACTCTGAGATATCTTTTTTCATACCATTCCACCAATACATTTTCTTCAAGTCGTTATACATTTTTGTACTGCCCTAGTGAACTTACAAACAACCGTTGTGTGCCTCATGTAAAATATTTCGAATCAACTCGGTGTCCTTTGGAACACAAATCCTACCATGAAATCTCAAACAACTATCGGAGTCACTCAAAAAATTCGGTTCACTACTGGACTCACACTGAATTCTTTTAGCTTGTAACTCTTTATCAACTTTCTCAGCATCACAAATCTGTTGGAGAAAAGTCAATCTAGCTCTCAACTCGTCTAGAATCAAACCATTATCTAACCAAATCAACCGTGTATTCATAGCCTTCAAAGCAAACAATGACTTCCTACTGAAAGTGTTAGTGACCACATTCGCCTTACCATGATGGTAATCAATCACAAGCTCATAATCTATTAACAGTTCCAACCATATTTGTTGGCGCAAGTTCAAACCCTTTTGAATCATCAAGTACTTAAGACTTTTGTGATCCATATAGACATGGCATTTTTCATCAAATAAATAATGTCGCCAAATCTTCAAAGTAGTCACTATGGCGGCCAGCTCTAAGTCATGTTTCGGATAGTTCTTCTCGTGAGGCTTCAATTGTCACGAAGCGTAAGCTACGACTTTACCCTCTTGCATAAGTACACATCCCAAACCATTTAAGGAAGCATCACTATAAATCACAAATTCTTTACCTAACTCCGGTTGTACCAAAACTAGAGCCTCAGTCAACAATGCCTTTAATTTCTCAAAACTCTGTTGGCACTTTTCTGTCCATTCAAACTTGACATTCTTTTGTAACAATTTCATCATCAGAGTAGCAATCATGGAGAATCCTTTAACAAATCATCTTTAATAACTAGCCAAGACTAGAAAGCTTCTAACCTCAGTTACAATCTTTGGCGGTTTCCATTCAACAATAGCCGAGATCTTACTCGGGTCAACTCTAATACCATCACCGAAAACAATGTGGCATAAGAATCTAACTTCTCGAAGCCAAAACTTACTTTTACTAAACTTTACATACAACTGCTTGTCTCTTACGGTTTGCAAAATAGTTCTCAAGTGTTCAGCATGCTCGAATTCATCATAAGAATAAATCAATATGTCATCAATAAAAACAATAATAAATTTATCCAAGTATGGTCGGAAAATACGGTTCATCAAGTCCATAAATGCAGCAGGAGCATTCGTTAAACCTAAAAGCATGACAAGAAATTCATAGTGACCATACCTCTTCCAGAAAGTAGTTTTTGGCACATCCGAGTCTTTCACTCTCAACTAGTAGTAGTTGGACTTCAAGTCTATTTTAGAAAACCACTTCGCTCCGTTCATCTGGTCAAACAAGTCATCAATCCTTGGCAAAGGATACTTATTCTTAATTGTTACCTTATTAAGCTGTTAGTAATCTATACATAACATCATAGATCCGTCTTTCTTTTTCACGAATAATACTGGAGCACCCCACAGTGAAAAGCTTGGTCTCATAAAACCCTTGTCGGTTAATTTTTGCATCTGTGACTTCAGTTCTTTCAATTAAGTTGGGGCCATTCTATAAGGAGCAATTGAGATAGGTGCTGTACCAGAGACTAACTCAATACCAAACTCAACATCCTTAATAGGACGTAATCTAGGCAACTCTTCTCGGAACACATCTGGATACTCACATACTACCGACACTGATTCAATCTTCAATTCAGATTCTTTTATATTCAACACATAAACCAAATAAGCTTTGCATCCTTTTCTAATAAATATTTGAGCAGACATTGAAGAAATCATAATTGGCAACTTATCTGACTTAGCTGATTCAATCTGAGGAATTTCACCATTTTCACCTATCAATTCAATAACTTTTTGTCTACAATTTACTATAGCATCATGAAATGTCAACCAATCCATGCCGAATATAACATCAAATTCATTGAACGGTAATAACATCAAGTTAGTCGAAAAATAGTGATCTCTAATCATCAAATGACATTTCTTACATACCTTATCAACTAAAATAAGCTTGCCTAACAGGTTTGATACTTTAATAATAAATTTGGTAGACTTAACAGGCATATTCATACTAGATACCAATTTCATGCACACATATGAATGAGTAGAACCAGGGTCAATTAAGGAAAATAACGGAAGTGTCATAAAGAGAAAAAATACTAGTAATCACGTCGGAAGAAGATACGTCCTCACGTGTACGTATGACATAAGCTCTAGCTTCGGATCTCACCGTTCTATCCCTTGTTACATTTTTACTACTAGCCCCATTACCGGCGTTTCTCGAGGATCTCCCCTTTGTAGCTGTACTACCCGGCCTTGTACTCTAAAATTTTTCTTTCTCGATCATCTTAGGACAGTCTTTGATGTAGTGGTCTTGATAAACACATCGGAAACAAGATCCATCGCTTACCCTACACTTACCAAAATGACCTTTACCACATTGCTGGCACTCGGGTGTAGAAGCTCTATCATTACCCACACTAGCCACCGATGTAGCTTGAGATTTAAAACGTGAATTCTGCTTCTTACGATTTCTGTATGAACACCCAGCTGAAACATAAGAACAGGAATACATATCCCTAGATTTCTTACACTGGGATGGTAGTGACTTGCTCATCGGTCTCTTTCTTATATCTCTAGCCTCAGCCTCGACTTTTCTCTTTTCCTTGGTTAGTTCCTTAGTTTTACAAGCCCGATCAACGAGCACAACAAATTCCTTCAGCTCAAGAATACCCACTAACACCCTAATGTCCTCATTAAGTCTATCTTCAAACCTTCTACATATTTTAGCCTCGGAGGATACACACTCTCGATCATATTTACTGAGTCGTACAAACTCTCTTTCATACTCAATCATTGACATGCGACCTTGTTTCAAATCAAGAAATTCCTTATGCTTTTGATCAATGAATCGTTCACTGATGTATTTCTTTCAGAACTCCTCTTGAAAGAATTCCTTTGTAACCCTTTCTTTCGAAACCACCGAAATTAGCATCTTCTACCAAGGTATGTCGTGTCTCTCAAAAAGGAAAGAGCACACTTCAAACTTTCTTTAGGTGTGCATGACAGTTCATCGAGTACTCAAATAGAATTCTCAAGCTAAAACTTCGCTTTCTCAGGGTCATCATCAGCATTGGCCCTAAATTACTCGGCTCCTTACTTTTGAATCTTATCAACTTGGGTTCTATGAAATCTCATAAAATCTATACCTTGAGGCACTTAGGGTACGGGTTGGGGAATTGGAAGGGTGGAGGAGGTTAAACGTTCGGGTTCGTTCGAACGAACTCCGAGTACCAAGCATCTGTCATATGGAGAAAGGCTTTTCTGTTTCCCTCTCCTCTACTAACAGTTGTGGGTCTACTACCAGACGACACTGCTCCTTCACTAGGAGCAAGCGCGTTACTTTAAACATCATCCGCCATTGCTCTGTAGGGATCTATTACTATATGAAAAACACAGTTTAAAATCATCAGGAGTCATCACACTATCACAATTTATGTATGGTATGTATAGCTAGACTCAAGCACATGGTATGTAGTCTGAGAACTGACTAACTCGTAGCTCTAATACCACTAAATGTAACACCCCTTAGCCGTATCTGATGCCAGGACAGGGATCGAGGCATTACCAGACTTAAACTCACTTTAAACATACAAAATCGAGACAGGAATTTTCGTTCAAATTTAAAACTTTTATTTTCCAAGAAAAACGTCCCTTATATTGGCTTATAAGGCCCAAAACATACATGGAAGGTGGTTCGGGACTAAACCGAGAACTTTAGACAACTTTAGGATAACTTACAAAATTTCCAATTTTGGACAGTCACACGCCCATGTGGGTAGGCTGTGTGGTCACACACGCCCGTATGGGTAGGCCGTGTGGTCACACACGCCTGTGTGACTTTTGGACACGCCCGTGTCCTCAGCCTGTGTAGCTCTCTGGTTATGATTTCATCAACCAAATATGGTCACACGGCCAAGTAACACGCCCGTGTGGTGAATTAAAATCCAAAAATTAAGTGCAGACTTCATAAGGCCTGGGCACACGCCCATGCCCTAAGGCCGTGACCTTCACACGGCTGAGACACACGGTCGTGTCTCTGCCCGTGTGTTTACTACTAAGCATTCTGCTTTGCATAATTAGGGTGCAGGGGACACACAAAAGTATCACACGCACATAGGGTGGACCGTGTATCACACACGGCCTAGACACATGATCGTGTGTCTAACCATGTGGACAATTCTAGGCTATTTTCCAAGTCATTTGCCACCTTTAAACACTTACATACTAACACTCACTTCATGGCATGCAACATGGAACTTTTGACTACTCAAACATTCACATCCATGGTGAAATTATGGCTTGGTAATGTCAACATATCACTTATTCAAATTATCATGCTTTCATATGGCATTCCACACCAATTTCAAATTTGTCTATCAACTTTGCTAACTTACTTTCAAGTTACACAGTTGCAGCTCATTTATTGACATACACATTAATCTTATTTCATACACCAAACATACATGCCATCCATCACACTTATTAACCATAAGCAACTGTAACCACATTAGAGCATAAACACATTTGCATGCATGCACCAATAATTAGGGTTACACCACAAATAGTCAATATGAGCCAGCTCTCATGGCCATATACAAAATAATCATAATACTTTCATGAGCGATCTCTTTTGGCTAATCAGTATGACACATAACAAAAAGAATGAGTCTCTATACATGCCATACTCAAAATGATGAGACTAGCTATACCTAAATATTCAATTGATAGTGTGATCAAGTCTCCGACGTCTTCTGATCCTCGAGCTAGCTTGGTGACACTATAAGAGATGGAAAGGAAAGGGGGTAAGCATTAAAGCTTAGTAAGTTCACATGCAAATAAAATGAAACTTAAACAAGCATTAACCATACATTAAAAATAATGAACATATCCTACATTTTATCAAATCTTATAAACTCATTCTTCATATATATATATTCTCACCACAAGTTTGTCATATCTCATGTCATTTTCATGAGTTCGATATACATACATGTGCCAGCTTGTACATAATAACTTACTTTCTCATCTTTGACATAATTATCAAGAGTACTAATTGAACTTCCTTTAGAACTACCCGTTGAACACTCAAAATACTATGGCATACATCAGAATCTTGCACCTAAATGTCTCTATGTAGCCAACGCTACCTCATATCACATATCACATGTTGCTAACTTTTGAGCTACTCCCGGATCTGCTTACATAGGCTGTTAGGTATTTGCAACACATGCCGGACTACCCAGCCACTGGTAGAATATATGAGACTAGAACCCGAATGCCAAAACATGTGTCACATACATCGTGAACTCAGACCATAACTTAATGAGTTCAGATGCCACATATATCATGAACTCAGACCATAACTTAATGAGTTCAATCACATAGTTCCTAGTGACATGTCACTTGTATCCTAAACTATTCCTAAGGTTCAAACGAGATTCTTTGATACCACATTTCTGTAGAACTTACTCTTAACGTCGATGTCAATGCTCATAGCACCAATCACTTATTCATGGAGAAATCAAAGCATAATTCATGATACAATTTAGGCAGTAAGCACATGATACAACATCACATTAAATATGTATGTACTTACCATACATGCAATATTAAAGCATTTAAGGTATGTTATATGTTGCATTATTTGCAAATGGACTTACCTCGATACAAAATGATAGAAACGAGTCTAATCCTGGTAAACTTTATTTTTCCCCCAATCAAGATTCGAATCACGTTTTTCTTTATCTATAATGCCAAATTCAACTTGTTCAATACATACATTGCTCATATCGACCCATAACACATTCTTTGGTAAAATTACGTTTTTACCATTAACTTTTCACTTATTTACACTTTAGTCCCTAAGCTCGTAAAATGAAATACGTGTATTTTCTTTATTACCCAAGCCTAGTCGATTCATATTCTAACTCATATAAGCCCATATTTCACATTAAACCACATCTTTACTACCCATTTCTTCATCTTTTACAAATAAGTCCTTTTTAGGTGTTTTCACTAAAAATCACTTAGTAAAAGATGTTTATCGCACACCAAACATTCATATTCCTCCATTAATCATCAAAATACTTGGTCAAATTTGAACATGAACCTTAGCTAAAAATATGGCTAGAAATGGATAGATCATGCTTCAAGGAACTCAAAAACATAAAGAACATCAAAAACGAGGCTTGGGAGCACTTACAATCAAGCTTGAAAAGATGAACAAAACTCTAGCTATGGCTCTTGGAAATTTCAGCTAGCACTTGGAGAAGATGAGCAAATTTTTGAATTAGTTTTCCTTTTTATTCTTTTATTTACCAAATGACCAAAATGCCCTTATGGCTTTTCTTTCAAAATTTTCCTATTCATGCCCCTTTTTGTCCAAAATTTTAGAACTTGGTCAAATTGCTTTTTAAGGACCTCTAATTAATAATCTAATACAATTTCATGCTTACATCTTCTAGAATACAAGTTTTACAACTTATTCAATTTAGTCTCTAAAGTCAAATTTGACATCCTAGGCATAAAATTTCTTCATGAAATTTTCACACAAACATGCAATCATACCATGGATCATCAAATAGTCATAAAATAATTATTTCTATTTTGAATTTGTGGTCTAAAAACCACTATTTTGACTAGACCCTAATTCGAGATGTTACAATCCGAGAAGTACGAAAATGTATAATGACTTGAAACTGTTTTATTGGTTACTTGGTATGAAACGTGATATTTCAGAGTTCTTTCCTGAATGTTTGATTTGACAGCAAGTTAAAGTTGAGCATCAAGCACCGTCAGGTTTATTGCAGCCGATTATGATTCCTAACTAGATATGGGATAGAGTGACTATGGATTTTGTGTTGGGATTGCCCCTATCTCTAAGAAAGAAAGATGCAATCTAGGTTATAGTTGACAGATTGACAAAATCAGCTCATTTCATTCCAGTGCAGACGAACTATTCGATTGAAAAGTTAGCTGAGTTGTATATCTCTAAGGTTGTGAGTTTACACGGAGTACCTGTTTCTATTGTTTCAGATAGAGATCTGAGGTTCACATCGAGGTTTTGGAAGAAACTGCAAGATGCACTGGGTACAAAACTACATTTAGTATCGTATTTCACCCGCAAACAGATGGTTAATCCAAGTGAGTTATTCAGATACTCGAGGATATGTTGAGATGTTTCATTTTTGAATTCAAAGGTATGTGGGAAAAATATCTATCCTTGATTGAATTCGCGTATAACAGTAGCTTCCAATCTAGTATAATGATGGCACCATACAAAGATTTATAGGGTTGGAAGTGTCAAACACCGATGTACTAGACTAAACTTAGTGGGAATAAGATTCACGGGGTTGATCTGATTAGAGAAACAGAAGAAAAAGTAAAAGTAAATCGTGATAGTTTGAAAGCAGCATCTAATCATCAGAAATCATACACAGACTTGAAAACGAAAAGATATTGAGTTTCAGATCGAGGATAAAGTGTTTTTGAAATTCTCATCATATTTGGCAGAAAAGAAAAGTTGAGACCGAGATTCATCGAACCTTATGAGATTATCAAGTGAGTCAGACCAATGGCTTATCGGCTAGCATTGTCGTCTAAGTTAGAAACAGTTCACAATGTATCACATGTATTGATGCTACAAAGATACATATCTGATCCTTCGCATGTTATTTCGCCGGCTGAGGTTGAGATTTAGTTAGATTTATAGCATAGTGAATAACAGATCCGAATTTTGGCTCGTGAGATCAAAGAGATGAGAAACAAAAGAATAGCATTAGTGAAAGTATTATGGCATTGAAACGGGGTTGAAGAAGCTATGTGGGAACTCGAGGATGCTATGAGAAAGCACTACCCAAACCTATTCGCTGGTAAGATTTTCGGGGACAAAAATCCCTAAGGGGGAAGAGCTGTAATAGCCTGATTTTTAGCTAAATTACAACAGTGGTTTTAGAACCACAAACCTGATGTCATAAAATTATTTTAATATTATTTTTGGTGTTTATAGCATGTGATTATATATGTGTGAAAATTTTGTGAAATAATTTTATCGTTTAAGTGGTTAATTTAAGAAAAGGACTAAATCGTGTAAAATGCAAAAGTAGCATGCTATAAGTTAAAAGTGCTTAATTGCTATGGTTCATTAAATGGAAGGTCCTTATGTTGTAAACAGACTATTGATACTGGATATGGACATTAATGGCCTTATATTTGATGATTAAATGGTTTAATAACCAAGGGTAAAATGGTAAACTATGTACTAAGTTATAATAAATAAAAGAAAAACAATTTTAAGCTTAAATTATCATCATCTTCACCCAAATTAGAAGAGAAAGAAGCCATGGATTTTTTTTAGGGTTCAGCCCTTGTTGTTCTTAATTGAGGTATGCTTGGAGCTCGGTTTATGATGATTTTATGTTTTTGAGATAGTTGCTTTGAGTACTAGGTAGCCCGTGTCTTAATTTTTGAAACTATTAAAGATTTTGAGCATTTCCATTGATGAGCTATTATGTTATTTGGTATTTGATGATGAAATATGAATTTTTGATGATAGATTATCATGTTTTGTAAAGTGATTTTTAGTGAAATTACATAAAAGGGATTAATTAGTGAAAAGATGAAAATGTGAGGTTAAATGTGTAAAATATTAATAAATATAGGCTGTTAAGGAGCCTATAGAAATTCGGCCAGCTTAGGTTTAATTGAAAATGTTGTAAATTATGTTTTTATGAAATAAGGACTAAATTGTAAGAAATGTGAAAGTTTAGGGCCAAAGTGCATATTAGCTTAAATATGTGTTTGTGGATGAAATTGATTGAGTTGGTGATTAAATGGATTAATTTTGAATATATATAGATCAAGAACTAAAGAAATCGGATTTAGATCGAGAGAAATCGAAAGTTATCGGATAATCGATCCAGTTCATCTATTCCAACTACGAGGTAAGTTCATATGCAAATAAATTTCCTTAAATTAAATTATAAGTGTTTATTTGTCATTGAATTGTTATAAATGTTGATTGAGCAATTACGAGCAAGCATCGACAGAGTTACGACATCCGAAAGTCCTATACGAATCTTAGGACTAGTATAGGATGCGAATTTCATGACATTAGGTTACCGAGATATGAATACATGTAAGACCGTGTATGGGACATTGGCATTGTATTGTGATTACGTGTAAGACCATGTCTGGGACATTGGCATCGTTAATCGATTTCGTGTAAGACCCTATCTAAGACAGTGGCATCGATATGAGATAACATGTAAGACCATATCTGGGATATGACATTGTGCGAGCTTAAGTTATTTTCAAGTATGCTTATCAATTCCGAATGGTTCAACGAGCAAAGTTAAGTCGAGAAAGAATGTGTGAATAAGTTAAGTGACTTAGGTACGTACGAGATCCATACAAGTTTTAAAAAGGTAAGTATTTGATGAATTCAATTATGATGTTGAATATGTGTACCATGAGAAAGGTTTGTGAACTTGAATGTGTTTAGCTATGCTTAACATATTTGAATTGATATGCAAACACTCATTTGATGACTTTATTTGTTTATGGCTTACTAAGCTTTTAAAGCTTACTGTGTTTGTTTTTCACTATTTTATAGATTATCAAAGCTAGCTTGGACTCGGGGATCATCGGGAAACATCATCACACTATCGATCATTTCGTTGGTACTTTTGGAGCTTTTATATGATATATGGCATGTATAGGCTAGTGTTATCATGATATGTTTTGAGTTATGATTTTGAGCCGTAAGATTTGGCTTACAGATGTTGGTATGTATTTGGCCATGTAAGTTGGCTTAAAATATGTGTTTGATAAGTGATATATGTGATGTATATAATGCTTATGTGTTGGCTTGCTGGGTATGATTATATGGTTGCTCTTTTGGATAGTTGTAAGATTGAGTATTATTGCTTGGAAGTTGGTATATTGTGGTTTGATTTTGGCATAATGATTTGGTATGTTTTGAATATGAATTTGATAGTTGAAATGGTTTAGGATAGATGGCATGATATGTGTATGGAATAACATGTTTTGGTTGATTATATATGTTTTGAAATGGTACCATTTTGGTTGCTAGGTGTGCATGAGAAAAGAGTGGCAAATTGACTTGGCAAATGGCCTATTTTTATCCACACGGGTAGAGACACGGGCGTGTGTCTTAGCCGTGTACGACACACGGTCAAGTTACACAGCCATGTGTGGTACCCTTTTGAATTAAGTCAGTATACCCTATAGGTTTGGCACGGCCTAGACACATGGGAATGTCTACTGGCCGTGTGTGGCACACAGGCTGGCAGATGGGCGTGTGGCCCAAGTCAGTAATCCCTCCGAATTTCCCACGGCCATGGCACACAGGCGTGTCTCTGGCCGTGTGGTGCAAATCAATATGTATACCTTGCTTTCACATGGCCTGTGACACGGGCATGTCTGGTGGCCGTGTGAGGCACACGACCTGTTCACGCGTGCATGTGACCCTGTAATTTTTGAAAATTTTATATGTTCCCTAAAGTTTGCAAATGTTATCGGTTTAGTCCCGAACCACTTCTAAGCATGTTTTAAGGTCTCGTAGAGCCTTATAAGGGACAATGAGAATGATTTGAATGGATTTTGATTATGAATGCATAAATGTATGTGAATGAGGTGTATTATTCGGTAATGGCTCGTAACCCTATTCCAATAATGGATACGGGTTAGGGGTGTTACGCATACGCCCATGCGCTAGGTCGTGTGCTATTTAGGAGGGTATACTAACTTATACCACACGGCCAGCCACACGTCTGTGTGTGAGACCGTGTGGAGCATGCTGAATTCAATTCAATTTCAACACCAAGGGACACACGACTGTGTAGCATGACCGTATGTCGCACACGATTGAGACACACGCCTGTGTCTTTGCCCGTGTGGAAAAAAATAGGTCATTTGCAAAGCCAATTTGCCATCCATTTTGAACATACCTACACAAGCTCATATGATATCATTTTAAGTCACAAATATATAGCCAAAGTTCATCAACCAATACACAAACATACCAAATCTATATCAACCATTTCAATACTCAAATCCATATTATTTACCTATTCAAATATCAAGCTATTTAACTTGGTTTTCTAAACATAATTCACATGTATAATTCAATACACAAAACTAATCCAAACATTCATACCAATTCAATCCCATTCATTCATTACAGGTCTATTACCAAACAATATAAGTATATCCATTTGCACATTCATAAGCATGATCAATTTCATTATTTTATGCCAACTCAAATGGCCAAAGTACATACACATCAAACATACCAAAATGACTCAAGCCTATACATGCCATATACCATATATACATAACTTCAAAAGTACCAAATAGATGATCGATAGTGCGATGAAGTCTCTAACAATTCCCGAATCCGAGATAGCTTCGTAAACCTATAGAACATTGAAAATTAAATAGAGCAAGCTCTAAAGCTTAGTAAGTTCGTACGTTAACATGAAAGAATCACAACATTCATTAACAATTCAAAATAGATAATATCATAGACATTTACGTCATCAATTCACAAGCTAACATAAGGTTTATCCATATCATCATTCATCAATTCTCAACTTTCACTAGTTCGATATTCGAATAGTTTTCCGTACATACATGTACCGAGACATTTCTATTTCTCATCAATACTTTTATCGAACAACTTCGGTTCACAGTTGCTTACAATACAATTTCATTAATTTTCCGACGCCATAGTCCAACTATGGTCTTACACACATACTTTTCCAAGGCCTTGTCGTGGTCTTTCATTCGTATGCCATAACCCAGCTATGGTCTTATTATTCGATTGCCATAGCCCGACTATGGTCTTATTTGGCAACTTACCTTACTAAATTCGTACTTTTCATTTAATATCTCAACATTTATTCAACAAAATAATTAATATCTCAATTTCATCCATCAAAATAGATAGGTACACATTTAAGTTAAATTATACGAACTTACCTCGTATTTGGAATTGACTGATCGAATCGACTACTCGTTAACTTTGCTTTTCCCCCGATCTAAATCCGAATTCTTCTTTTCAAGATTAACTCATTTAATCTTCTACTCATTCAATTTAGTCCAAAAATACACATTTGGGCATTTTTGCATATTAGCCCCTAAACTTTCACATTTATTCAATTTATTCCCTATTTCATAAATGCACAAAATTCACAAAATTCAAATTAACCCATGCTTAGCCAATTTATACATAAGCATCTAGCAGCCCAAAACTTTCATTTATTGCACATTTCAACCACTCAATTTACATAGTTTACAATTTAATCCCTATTTGACATTTTTGTTAAAAATCACTTTACAAAACATGAAAATCTATCATCATACTTTCATAATCTATCACCAAACCTCAAAGAACACATAGATTCAACAATGGAAACTCAGAAAATCTTTAACAATTTCAAAATTAAAGGTATGGGCTAGCTAGAACACGAAGTAACGCTCACAAAAACATAGAAATCATCAAAAACAAATCAAAATCGTACCTTAATTGCTTGAATTTGTCTAACCGAATGAAGAACCCTACTTTTTCTTATTCTTCTTTTTATTTTCGGTTGTAAGATGATAGAATGAACAAAAATTTCCTTTTTGTTTTACTAATATTAACATGATTTAACAAATACTAAAATTAACCTTAACTTATAACATATATAAATAAATAATGGATGGCCATAATTGTCCACTCAATATAAAAATGGTCTATTTATAACATAAGGACTTTCACTTTAATAATCCATATCTATTAGACACATTTAACTAATAGCACGCAAGTTTTACACTTTATGCGATTAAGTCCTTTTTCTCGAATTAACCATTTAAACGATAAAATTACTTCACTAAAATTTCACACCTTCATACTTCCATGCTATAAACACATAAAATAATATTAAAATAATTTTTCAGACATTGGATTTGTGATTCCGAAATCACTATCCTGACTTAGCTAAAATCGAGCTGTTGCACAAACGATTTTTCTAAAACGAAATTATCGACAATAAAATGAATCCTAAGTATACACGACCTAATGAATGAATTTTTTTAAGCTAACTCAAAGTATAACTACGGTTTTCTCTAAAATTAGTTTATTTAAGGTCTTCAGATTTAACGTAAGTTAGCTTAGCCATTTCGATGGCTAATGTAGCTTTCTTAATCTAGCCATAACATCTAGTTGGGGTTTGGAAGATTATGTTTAGTGGTATCAGAGACTTGGTTCAAAACTAAAAACTAAATTTTCAAATCTACTTAAGTAAGTATACATGCATGCATACATGAAAAAGGGGAAATTTGCGAAAAATAAGCCATAGAAAATATATTATTAAGTTATAGGTAAACACTTGAGGTGTATTACTATAGACATAGAACTGAAATAGTTAGTATTTAATTTTTTTCTTTGAAACTGTAAGATATAAAACCGGAAATTGATTGAAGTTAGCTAGTGGTTATTTTTTCTGAAATTGTAGATCAAATTCAAGATCGTAGGATACATAATGAATAATTATAGAATGATGGACATTGGGGCTCAGTGTTGAGCTATCGGTTTTGAGTCATTTGTTTTTCAAGGAATTGAGTCTAACCTTGAGATGAATGTCATTGTGATTGCACTTACTTCTGAAAGAGAAAACTAGGAGATTAGGGATGATGTAGTGTCCCAAGCGGTGTTCAGAGTTAGAGAAAATGTTTTTGAGATTATGGTTGAGAGGAGTACAAGAGAAATGAGAAGATTAAAGTTAGAAAAAGGAGACAGTCTGCTTCTACTAGTCCAAATCCGCAACCTTTAAAGTGGGCCAAAGGAGCCAGACTTTAACAAAAAGTTGTTGTAGTTATTATTGGAGAAATTGTTAGATCAGCAAAGGTTCCAATTTGTAGATATTGTGGTAAGCGTAATCTAGAAGAGTTTTTGTCACAATTGGGAATTCTGGTAATGGAACCTATTAATAACGTTTTCATAATCAAATATGAAAAATATATGTTGGGAATTTAAGGAGACGCATTGTCTGGAATTGTGTTAGAATCAGAGTTGCACATCGAAAGATTGGTTGCCCGGTCTAAAGGAAAAGGGGTAAAAAATTTTATGATTAAGAAAATCTCGAGGACAAAATTTCTTTAAGGAGAGAAGAATTGTAGCATCCCAAAGATAGGGGGTTAGTAGAATTGGGTTTGTAAATAGAGAGAGTGATCATGCCTTAATTTTTGAGATTATATATGCATTATTAGGAAATAAATGAGGTATTTGTTTGTTGGTTAAGTGTTAATGAAACGTTCCTTGAATCTCAAGTTCAAATCCTTTCTCTCTCACAACTTTTATTGTTTTTCAAAAATTTCCTTAAACCTTAGTATGTGACATGCCTTGCTTTTAAAATAAATATTGCAAAACTATTTCAAGAACGAGGTAAAAGCCTATTGGTTAAAAGAAATATGAGAAAGCATGGGAATTAAATGAGGTCCCGAGTTTGAATCCTTTCTCTTTGCGAAATAATTAAATTTTGTAAAATCCTTTATTTTTTTAATATGTGTGCAATCCATACCCTTGAACCCTAAGTATAAATACAACTTTTTATTTTATTTTTCAGCCTTTAATTCAATTTTTCCATACCCTAGCTGTTCACCCTCTTCATATTCCTTTCCTCTTTTCTCTTCAGTTCTCTTTCTTTTTCCCATTGTTGTTGTCCCCTACACCTCCCATTTTACCATCTTTTTATTCTTATTTTTGCATCAAGATTGTGGACCATCTCCTTTATTGCTAACATTTATCCTCCTTTGAATCAGCCCCAAATTTGAAATCTTGAACCCTAAGATTTATCCTCCTTTCTTCGTTTGATGAATAATTGGTATACAGAATTTGTTTAAGCAAATCTGAATGCTCAACCTCCTCTACCCTTTTAGAGTTGGGATCTTAGAGTTGAAAGAGTTTGTGGTATTGGTCGATCGAGCTGGTAAAGCCGAAGAGCTTAACAAAGAAAAGAGAAAAGTTGTGATTGAAGCCAGAGATGCAAGAAAGAGGCGAATGAGAAAGTCGTTCCAATCTCAGCCAAAGAAGTCCAAAGAGATGAATCCTCAGTTGACAGTTTTAACTGGATATCCGCACCAAGACCGTGGGAGATCATATTCGAGTTTTAAAGCTCAAGCTACTTCAATGGCAAGTGTGGGCAGTGTGAGGCTTAATAGACTAGAGTGTCAACATTGTGGTGAGCAACATCAAGGTGAGTGTTGGGCGATTAGCCGAGCTTGTTTCAAGTATGGTTCTCGAGAACATTATATTAAAGACTGTCCAAAAAGGGTTGTAGAAGAAAAATTTCAGAATGTCAGACAAACTAGCACTACTAATAGAGGTAGACCTCCGAGAAATACTAAAAGTGGAGCTAGTAGTAAAAGTGTAATGAAGGATTCAACTGGGAGATCAGAAGCTAGAGCACCTGCTAGAGCTTATGCCATACGTTCTCGTGAGGAGGCATCATTTCCCGATGTGATTACTGGTACATTTTCTCTTTATGATACTACTATTATTGCATTGATTGATCCTAGATCTACTCATTCCTATGTTTATGAGAATTTAGTAGTAAGTGTTTCCCTGTAGAGCTTACTGAATTTATGATTAAAGTGTCAAACCCCTTAGGCAAATATGTGTTAGTAGATAAGGTTTGCAAGAATTGTCCTTTTGATGATTCAAGGTCACTGTTTTCCGGCTAATCTGACGTTGTTACCATTTGATGAGTTTGATGTCATTCTGGGTATGGATTGGTTGACATTACATGATGCCAAGGTAAATTGTAGACAGAAAACCCTTGAGTTGAAATGTGAAAACGGTGAGATTCTTTGGGTTGAAATAGATGAATCAAATAAATTGTCTATGGTGATTTCGCTCATGTTTGCTCAGAGATACATGAGAAAGGGTGTGAAGCTTATCTTACATATGTATTGAATACCGGGATGTCTGAGTCGAGGCTTGAATCAATACCGGTAAGATGTCTGAGTCGAGGCTTGAATCAATGCCGATAATCTGTGAATCCCCGGATGTATTTCCAGAAGAATTGTCTGGGTCGCCTCCGATTACAAAAGTAGAGTTTGCCATTGATTTGTTACCTGTGACTGTACCGATCTCGATTGTTGACTCTGACTGAATTGAAAGAATTAAAGGCTCAGTTGTAAGAGTTAATAGATAAGGGGTTTGTGAGACTGAGTTTCTCTCCTTGGGGTGCTCCCGCATTGTTTGTAAAGAAAAAATACAGATCTATGAGACTTTATATTGACTACCGACAGCTCAATAAGGTAACTATAAAGAACAAGTATCCGTTGCCGAGAATTGATGATTTGTTCGACCAGTTAAAAGGGGCAACAATTTTTTCAAAGATAGATTTGAGATTCGGTTACTATCAGTTGAGAGTTAAAGAGTCAGATGTGCCAAAAACCGCTTTCAGAATGAGGTATGGACACTAAGTGTAACACCCCGTACCCAAGACCGTTGCCAGAGTCAGACACGAGGGGTTTGCAGACTTAACTCACTTATTTGCACAGTCCATTTTAAAT
Organism: Gossypium hirsutum; assembly: GCF_007990345.1. Classification (NCBI taxonomy): domain Eukaryota; kingdom Viridiplantae; phylum Streptophyta; class Magnoliopsida; order Malvales; family Malvaceae; genus Gossypium; species Gossypium hirsutum. The sequence goes on along the minus strand of NC_053430.1, from coordinate 47,890,059 downwards.
TTCCAGACGAGCTGGCTAACTGCGTCACTGTCACCTTAAAAATCATATCTCGAGTTCCAAAACTCGAAAACCAGTTCCGTAAATTTTTTCTGAAACTAGACTCATATATCCATCTACAAATTTTTTTCTAGAATTTTTGGTCAAGCCAATTAGTACAGTTTATTAGTTAAAGTCTCCCCTGTTTCAGAGTTCGACTACTATTTTTAGTGATTTTTCAAATCTACATCACTGCTGCTGTCAGCACTGCCTTTAAGGAAGACTTTACCTATTTCATAGTTTCCATGATTCAACTAGCCCTTTAGCATATATAGCCCAAAATATAATCATGATGAACCATTCTAATGGCTAATCGTTGCCAAACATTTCCATGCCTCTTAATGAACATATACATTCAAGATGATTATAACATTATGATCAAAATATATATAAGCCATTTTCGCATGGCTATCCAAATATATACAACACCAAAGTACTTGACTAATAACAAAAAAGGGGTGTCCTATACATGCTATTTCAAAGTTCAACCAAAACTGTACCAAAAGGGGCTTTGATAGTGTGGGAGACTTCGACTTCCAAAAATCCCGAGTCCGATAGCTGACGAACCAAAATCTATAAAACAGAGATTCAAAGAAACGGAGTAAGCATTTAATGCTTAGTAAGTTTTGAGCCATAAAATTTGACACAACTACAATGTAGCATTCATATGGCTAAATGGATAATTTCATATACACAAATTCTCAATATCATACTTACTTCACATTACCAACCTTTATATTCACACAAAAAAGATCAACTTAGCCAAAGGCCGGAAACTCATTAATCGACTGAGCGAATAATATTTAAACGGAATCACTACTCAAATGCATATACGAAACGTACCTCATCGTTGGGATTTTACGAGCGTATTAATTGAAATTATTACAGCAAGATCGCTCATTCCCAACCAAGTACCTTCAGGGTTTAGCCGGATATAGCTACTGCTCAAATGCCTTCGGGACTTAGCCCGGTTATAGTAACTCGCACAAATGCCTTCGGGACTTAGCCCGGATATAGTAACTCGCACAAATGCCTTCAGGACTTGCCCGGAACTAGTCACTAGCGCAAATGCCTTCGGGACTTAGCCCGGTTATCATCCAAATATTCACACACATATCAATAAGTCATGACACATCTATATTTCGTTTTCATAATTGGAGTTCAAACACAAGTCACGTATTAAGCAAACCCATTTTCGGCTCACTAGCCACATATAAACAGCATGGTTTACTTTGCTTTATGACACTATCTCTATGCACATACGGCTACCCGTCATACGTATAGACTAATTAGCTCAACATATGATTCAAGTAGAATCATCATATCGCCGCATATTTGTTATGCTCATACATCATGACTTAATCAAATCGGTAACTAAGTCTCGTTACTCGAAAACTTACCTCAGATGTTGTCGAACAATTTCGATGGCTATTCGACCACTTTTTCCTTCCCTTTATCGGATTTAGTTCCCCTTTGCTCTTGAGCTTAATTTAACAAATAAATTGATTTAATCATTTGAGCATCGAAAAGAGGAACTCAAGGTACTTAGCCCATATATATACATTAGACATTAAAGTCACATACATGTGAAATCATGAATCAACTCAACATATTAATCCACACTCCCTTTTAGCCGATTGTCTAAACCAAGATGAAGGCATCAATATGCTTGCCTCTAACCGAATACATGCAACACTAATCTTCTCATGTGGCCGAGTATGCATGTATATGTTGAGGCCAATTATATACTTAATACCACACATAAATGGCATACCAATACATCATGTGCAAACATATATATATTTGCAAGAGCCGAATCATAAGGTTGATTATAACCATTTCATATATTTTCATCATGTACCCGAATGCACAAATACATTACAATAACTTCCAACTCAAATCATGTTACAAATTTATACTTCATAAGGATAAATCATTAACCAAATATAAACATATATCCGAATTCACATGTATATTTTATTTTTACATGAATCATAGCCAAATCATTTTAACCATGAGTAACATAACAAGCATAAATCATACTTATGGATATACCATGGCCGATTGCTTCATGAAGTTGCTAAGACCTACCTTTTTTTTTCAAATTCTCACACACACTCTATCATCTTCACACCTCACCAACACAACATCTAGCATCCACCAAGAAGACAACACCCATGGCCGAGTATCATCTCCCTCACATAGCAAAGATTTAGATCATGGGCTAGGTAGGACTCAAGCTAACAACTAAAATATACATGAATCTCATGGAGCAACATCAAACATACCTTAGCCTAGTTACATGCATGGCCGAACCTCTTCAACCTTTCTTCTTCCTTTCTCCTTAAAGTTTTCGGCCAAAGATGTTCAAGGATGAACACTTTTTTTTTTGTTTTCTTTCCTTCAACTCACGGCAATGGGGGGGAAACAATCACACACATTCTTTCTTTCTTTTTTCATCATATTCCCTTTCATTATTTTATTACCATGCTCCTTATTTTATTTTTCCTAACATACATCACTAACATAACATGTTGGTGACATGTTTCCACCCATAGCATGGCCGGCCACTATGCTTTAATTTGGCTAATTTGACATGCAAGGACAAGCACTTTCCCACATATATTAATAGGCCACTTGAACACTTGCCTAACATATTTCTAAATTGTCTCACATAAGTCCCTACTAATAAATTTCACATACACTGACCAAATTAAAGTATGGAACTATCATACAAGCATTTACGCACATCATAAACACAGAATATAACCTTTAATTATTTATAAGACTCGGTTTCGTGGTCCCGAAACCACTTTCTGACTAGAATCAATTTAGGGCTGTCACAACTCTCCCCCACTTAAGAAATTTTCGTCCCCGAAAATCTTACCGGTAAATAGGTTTGGGTATCGTTCTTTCATAGAGTTCTCAGTTTCCCAAGTAGCTTCTTCGATTCCGTGTTTGAACCATAACACTTTTACTAATGGAACCCTTTTGTTTTGCAACTCTTTCACTTCACGAGCTAGGATACGAATTGGTTCTTCTTCATAACTCATATCGGTTTGAATTTCAACCTCGGAGGGACTTATTATGTGCGAAGGATCAGATCTGTAACGTCGAAGCATCGAAACATGAAAAACGTTGTGGATCCTTTCAAGTTCAGGGGGTAAAAGCAACCTGTATGCAACTGGACCAACTCGTTTGGAGATTTCATACGGCCCAAGGAATCTCGGACTCAATTTGCCCTTACGGCCAAATCTGAGTATCTTTTTCCAAGGTGAAACCTTAAGAAACACTTTGTCTCCCACCTGATACTCAATATCTCTTCGTTTCAAATCCGCGTACGACTTTTGACGATCTATGGCTGCCTTCAGACGTTCACGGATTACTTTTACTTTCTGTTCAGCATCTTTAATCAAATCAACTCTGAAAATTTTACTTTCACCAAGCTCAGTCCAAAACAATGGTGTACGGCATTTGCGACTGTACAAAGCCTCGTAAGGTGCCATCTTAATACTTGATTGAAAACTATTGTTGTAAGCGAATTCAATCAAAGGTAAATACCATTCCCATGAACCACTAAACTCGAGGATGCAGCATCTAAACATATCCTCGAGTATCTGAATTATCCGCTCGGATTGACCATCGGTTTGGGGATGAAAAGTAGTGCTAAAATGCAGCTTGGTACCCAAAGCTTCTTGCAATTTCTTCCAAAATCACGAGGCGAATCTCGGATCTCTATCCGACACAATAGAAATCGGTACCCCGTGTAATCTCACAATCTGAGAAACATACAATTCAGCTAGTTTATCCAATGAAAAATCTGTACGTACGGGGATAAAATGAGCCGACTTAGTCAGTCTATCAACAACAACCCAAATCGCATCTTTCTTATTTGTCGACAGTGGCAACCCAGATACAAAATCCATCGTGACTCGATCCCATTTCCATTCAGGTATCATGATCGGCTGAAGTAAACCCGTAGGCACTTGATGTTCCGCCTTCACTTGTTGACATACTAAGCACTTCGAAACAAAATCGAAAATGTCTCATTTCATACCATGCCACCAAAACTGGCGTCTCAGATCGTTATACATTTTCGTACTCCCCGGGTGAATTGACATTCGGCTACAATGAGCTTCGTTCAAAATCATCGAAATGAGTTCTGAATTTCTTGGAACACACAACCGATTTCTGAACCTCAAACAATCGTCATCATCAATTTGAAACTCTGATTCCACATTCGGAACACATTCAGCCCGTTTTGCAACCAATTCATCATCAACTTTCTGAGCTTCACGAATTTGATGAATCAACAATGGTTTGGCCTTTAATTCTGCCACTAACACATTGTCGGATAGAACAGACAAGTGTACATTCATCGCTCGTAAAGCAAATAGTGATTTACGACTTAAGGCATCCGCAACCACATTAGCCTTTCCCGGGTGATAGTCAATGACAAGCTCATAATCTTTTAACAACTCGAGCCAACGTCTTTGTCGCAGATTCAAGTCTCTTTGAGTCATCAAATATTTGAGACTTTTGTGATCCGAATATACATGGCACTTCTCCCCAAATAAGTAGTGTCGCCATATTTTCAAAGCGAATACGATGGCAGCTAGTTCGAGATCATGGGTCGGATAATTTTTCTCATGTGGCTTCAGTTGTCTCGACGCATAGGCCACAACTCGACCTTCTTGCATTAATACGCAACCCAACCCAAGTAGGGAGGCATCACTATAAATGACAAACTCTTTGCCTGATTCGGGCTGCACTAGAATTGGAGCTTCAGTCAAATAAGTTTTCAGTTGATCAAAACATTTCTGACATTTTTCCGTCCATTCAAACTTAACATCCTTCTGAAGTAGTTTCGTCATTGGTGTGGCTATCATCGAGAAACCTTTCACAAACCGTCGGTAGTAACCGGCAAGTCCCAAAAAGCTCCGAACCTCAGTAATATTTCTCAGAGGCTTCCAGTTAAGTATGGCTGAAATTTTGCTCGGGTCAACTCGAATACCCGATGCGGATACCACATGACCCAAGAAGCTAACCTCTCTTAACCAAAACTCACACTTACTGAACTTAGCATATAACTGCTTATCCCGTAAAATTTGCAACACTAATCCCAGGTGTTCAGCATGATCGGTTTCATTTCTCGAATAAACCAAAATATCATCGATAAACACATCTACAAACCGATCCAAATACGGTCTGAAGATCCGATTCATCAAATCCATAAATACCGCAGGGGCATTAGTGAGCCCAAACGGTATCACTAAGAACTCATAGTGACCGTATCTCGTTCTGAAAGCAGTTTTGGGTATATCCGAATCTCGAATTCGCAACTGGTAATAACCCGATCTCAAATCTATCTTTGAAAACAGTGAGGCTCCCTTTAGTTGATCAAACAAATCGTCAATACGTGGCATCAGATATTTATTCTTTATTGTCACCTTATTCAACTGACGATAGTCGATGCACAACCTCATGGTTCCGTCCTTCTTTTTCACAAACAATACTGGTGCACCCCAAGGTGAGAAACTTGGTCGAACGAAACCTCTATCCGTCAATTCTTGCAACTGAGCTTTCAACTCTTTTAACTCGGTTGGTGCCATACGATACGGAGCTATCGAAATTATCGTAGTCCCAGGTACAAGCTCAATACCAAACTCTACCTCTCGAACAGGTGGTAAACCCGGTAATTCTTCGGGAAAAACATCCGGGTATTCACAAACCACCGGCACAGATTCGGGTTTCTTTTCTAACTCTTTGTCATCAAGTACATACGCAAGGTATTCTTCGCACCCCTTTCTTACATATTTCTGAGCCAAAATTGATGATATTACAGCTGGCAACCCCCTCTAAGCCCGTAGACTCAACTCGGATTATCTCATTATTTGCGCACCTCAAATCAATAGTCTTGCTTTTGCAATTTACAACCGCATCATGCACGGTCAACCAATCTAAACCAAGGATAACATCAAATTCATCAAACGGCAAAAGCATCAAGTCCGCCGGAAAACAGGAACCTCGAATTACTAGGGGACATTTCTTACACACTTTGTCGACAAGCACGTAACGACCCAAGGGATTTGACACCCAAATTACGAACTCAGTAGACTCAATAGGTAAAGTCTTACTGGATGCTAAGGTTTCGCATATATAAGAATGAGTAGAACCAGGGTCAATCAAAGCAATCACATTAGTATCAAAGAGAGTAAAAGTACCGGTAATAACATCTGGCGAAGAAGCATCCTCGCGTGCGCGTATAGCATAAGCCCTAGCAGGAGCACGAGCCTCAGATCTGGTTGTAGCATCTCTAGATCCTCTCTGACCGCCACTAGCATTGCCCGTATTCCTAGATGGTCTACCCCGAGCAGTAGTAGCACCAGGTTTCCCACTCTGATTCACATTCTGTTCAGACAACCTCGGGCAATCTTTAATAAAGTGGTCAACCGATCCGCACTTGTAACAGGAGCGATCATGGAATCTACAACTCCTCGAATGCCATTTACCACAATACTGGCAGTCCACTCTATCTCGATGATCATTTCCAACACTGGCGACCGAAGTGACTCGTGCACTCATAGGGGGCCGATCGCGATCTCGTCTAGAAAAGCCCGAAGTGTCTCTCGACCGGCCTAAGCCATCTCTAAATTTCTTCGATGACTGTGGGAAGGGCTTCCCCGAAGACCTCTTACGAAACTCTTTTGCTCCCACCTCAACTTTTCTTTTCTCCATACTGAGCTACTCGTCTTTGCAAGCTCGCTCGACAAGTGCCACAAATTCTCGAATTTCCAAAATGCCAACATACAGCTTTATATCATCATTCAGCCCATCCTCGAAACGTTTACACATCACGGCTTCTGAAGAAATGCATTCTCGCGCGTACCGGCTAAGCCTTACAAATTTTTGTTCATAGTCGGTAACCGACATGGAACCTTGTTTGAGTTCAAGAAATTCCTTCCGTTTTTGGTCAATGAATCTCTGACTGATATACTTCTTTCAAAACTCGGTTTGGAAGAACTCCCAAGTTACTTGCTCTCTGGGCACGACAGAAGTCAACGTGTTCCACCAATAGTAGGCAGAATCACGTAGCAAGGAGATAGTACACTTTAGGCACTCATCGGGTGTGCAAGATAGCTCATCGAGTACCCGGATAGTGTTGTCCAACCAAAATTTCGCTTGCTCGGCATCATCGCTGTCCGTAGCTTTAAATTCAGTAGCCCCGTGTTTTCAGATTCTATCAACTGGGGGCTTATTTGACCTTATTTGGTCAGTTACCGGAGGTATTGTAGGTGCGGGGGTGGTATTTGTCGGGAATGGAGGTTGTGGAACAGCCGTATTAGTTCGAATGTATTGGTTGAACCAATCATTCATCACGCTATAAAAAGCTTGTCTAGCTTCATCATTCGGATTACTAGCAATAGGTTGAGAGTTCGCCGGCGCTGTCCCTTGCGCGGGAGTAGGCGCTACACTCTCAAGATCACCAGCTACCGTTCGGTCGGGATCGGGATCCATTACTATAAATAAACACATTTGCAAATGTCAGAAATCACCACACTATCAAATAATCACATAAAATGGCATGTATAGCTAGACCCAAACGCATTACGGTAGTCCTAGAATCGACTAAACCGTAGCTCTGATACCAATAAAATTGTAACACCCGTACCCGAGACCGTTGCCAGAGTCAGACACGAGGGGTTTGCGGACTTAACTCACTTATTTGCACAGTCCATTTTAAATTTCAAGACGAGCTGGCTAACTGCGTCACTGTCACCTTAAAAATCATATCTCGAGTTCCAAAACTCGAAAACCAGTTCCGTAAATTTTTCATGAAACTATACTCATATATCCATCTACAAATTTTTTTATAGAATTTTTGGTCAAGCCAATTAGTACAGTTTATTAGTTAAAGTCTCCCCTGTTTCAGGGTTCGACTACACTGACCTTCATGCATTACGACTTGGATATCTCCCTTTACAGGGCTTCAATACTGATGCCATTTGTTTCTATAGAAACTAGACTCAAAAATGAATCTATACATATATGGAATGACTTCTAAATGTCTCTGGTTAATTTATAACGAATTTCCAAAGTCGGAACAGGGAATCCAGAAACCGTTCTGGCCCTATTTCGCGAAAACCTAAATATATCTTAACATACAATTCATATGATCGTTTTGTTTCTTCCATGTGAAAGAAGATTCATCAAGGTTTGATTACATAATTTATTCACTATTTAATTCCATTCCTAATATTTTTAGTGATTTTTTCAATCTACATCACTGCTGCTGTCAGCATCTGCCTTTAAGGTAGACTTTACCTATTTCATAGTTTCCATGATTCAACTAGCCCTTTAGCATATATAGCCCAAAATATAATCATGATGAACCATTCTAATGGCTAATCGTTGCCAAAAATTTCCATGCCTCTTAATGAACATATACATTCAAGATGATTATAACATTATGCTCAAAATATATATAAGCCATTTTCGCATGGTTATCCAAATATATACAACACCAAAGTACTTGACTAATAACAAAAAAGGGGTGTCCTATACATGCCATTTCAAAGTTCAACCAAAAGTGTACCAAAAGGGGCTTTGATAGTGTGGGAGACTTCGACTTCCAAAAATCCCGAGTCTGATAGCTGACGAACCAAAATCTATAAAACTAAGATTCAAAGAAACGGAGTAAGCATTTAATGCTTAGTAAGTTTTGAGCTATAAAATTTGACACAACTACAATGTAGCATTCATATGGCTAAATGGATAATTTCATATGCACAAATTCTCAATATCATACTTACTTCACATTACCAACCCTTATATTCACACAAAAAAGATCAACTTAGCCAAAGGCCAGAAACTCATTAATCGACTGAGCGAATAATATTTAAACGGAATCACTATTCAAATGCATATACGAAACGTACCTCATCGTTGGGATTTTACGAGCGTATTAATTGAAATTATTACAGCAAGATCGCTCATTCCCAGCCAAGTACCTTCGGGGTTTAGCCGGATATAGCTACTGCTCAAATGCCTTCGGGACTTAGTCCGGTTATAGTAACTCGCACAAATGCCTTCGGGACTTAGCCCGGATATAGTACTTCGCACAAATGCCTTCGGGACTTAGCCCGGATATAGTAACTCGCACAAATGCCTTCGGGACTTGCTCGGAACTAGTCACTAGCGTAAATGCCTTCGGGACTTAGCCCGGTTATCATCCAAATATTCACACACATATTAATAAGTCATGACACATCTATATTTCGTTTTCATAATTGGAGTTCAAACACATGTCACGTATTAAGCAAACCCATTTTCGGCTCACTAGCGACATACAAACAGCATGGTTTACTTTGCTTTATGACACTATCTCTATGCACATACGGCTACCCGTCATACGTATAGACTAATTAGCTCAACATATGATTCAAGTAGAATCATCATATCGCCGCATATTTGTTATGCTCATACATCATGACTTAATCAAATCGGTAACTAAGTCTCGTTACTCGAAAACTTTCCTCGGATGTTGTCGAACGATTTCGATGGCTATTCGACCACTTTTTCCTTCCCTTTATCAGAATTAGTTCCCCTTTGCTCTTGAGCTTAGCCTAGTTACATGCATGGCCGAACCTCTTCAACCTTTCTTCTTCCTTTCTCCTTAAAGTTTTCGGCCAAAGATGTTCAAGGATGAACACTTTTTTTTTTGTTTTCTTTCCTTCAACTCACGGCAATGGGGGGGGAAACAATCACACACATTCTTTCTTCTTTTTTTTTCATCATATTCCCTTTCATTATTTTATTACCATGCTCCTTATTTTATTTTTCCTAACATACATCACTAACATAACATGTTTGTGACATGTTTCCACCCATAGCATGGCCGGCCACTATGCTTTAATTTGGCTAATTTGACATGCAAGGACAAGCACTTTCCCACATATATTAATAGGCCACTTGAACACTTGCCTAGCATATTTCTAAATTGTCTCACATAAGTCCCTACTAATAAATTTCACATACACTGACCAAAGTAAAGTATGGAACTATCACACAAGCATTTACGCACATCATAAACACAGAATATAACCTTTAATTATTTATAAGACTCGGTTTCGTGGTCCCGAAACCACTTTTCGACTAGGGTCAATTTAGGGCTGTCACACCAAGTCCTCCATTATCCTTTCAGTGGCCTCCAACTAGTATTCCGCCACGTTAGGAGCCACACCAGCCATGCTTTTAAAGATTTCAGCCCTATTTGATCGAAGTCGCTACGGAATGGACCCCCGATTTCCCGTGCCATTATTGGGCCCTGCAACCCTTTCCAAAATCCTCAGCATTGCCTGCGACAATGCATCTTCCCCCACGGCCCAATCATACGGCCCAGTCCTAGCTACGGATGAGGCCGGAGCCTCTTCTACTCCAACATCGGGCATATGGCCTGATGCCAACAATTCAGTCTTAACATTTCCGCAGCCTCGGCCACGGCCTCTTGCACCTCTTCTAGTACTCATCGTTGTCTCACGTATTATCTGGATTAGAAATTTTATGAAGTTTTAGTTAGTTTTAATAATTAAACTGATGTTTTATGGAAGTATTAAAAGAAGGTTATTTTCGTAAATTCTCTACAGTTCTAAGGTCCTACGGGCTTCAGTTTTAATCTAAAAAAAACCTTAGCATAATAATCTAAAGTAGCCCACTAACTACCTACAATATATCAAATTATATAAGCTTAAGGTAGGTGCCGTAGTGGCAAGGGATGTATAGTGCAGCCAAGAGATTAGGGGTTCGAATCTGAGTGCAGTCGTTAGAAGCATACTATGGATATGAGAGGTTGCAGGTTCGAATCCCAGGCCTGGAAAAGTTTAAATTTTTATTCTTTAAGCAAACTGAGGCTTAGGCATATAAGCCTTATAGTTAATTGTGACCAAATGGTAGCACAAGATAGGATGTAGTGCAGTGGCCAGCAGCGTGTTGGGAAGTTGGACGGCTAGAGTTCGAGTAGTGGCATTTGCAAAAGGGAGTTTAATTTTGTTTCTCAACGCAGAGAAGGATTGCTATTCAGTGGAAGCAATTTGAATACGACTCAAATTGGAATTGTTGGCTAAAATCAAAGGGATTAGGGTGAGGATTAAGTGTGGATATGATGATGATAAAAATTGGAGAAATTGAAGGGAATTTAACTGGACGAGTTTAAGTCTGTTGGGGAGTGTAGATTTGTATTTTTATTTATTTATTTATTATTTTTTAGTGTATATATGTGTGTCGTATGGGCAAGTAAGGGCATTTTCTATTTTTGTGTGCTTTAGTCGTATATCATCCCCTCTTTTCTTTAAGCCAAACTCTTGATCTTTTCTTCTCTATTTTAATCGAATCAACCTCTTCCCTCTTCAACTTAGCCGACTATCTCTTTTTCATTTAAAAGTTGATTCATACACTTCAGGGGTTTGATTTCTTGTTGGCAAGCAATCTCGCAATCGGTAAGTGAATTAGATCTTCTTCAGCTTTTGTTAAATATTTCTAATTTCTTTCCTTTCTACACTCTTAAAAGATGATTTTTCATTATTCTTTCCAATACTTTCGTTAACCCATGGTTTCTCCATTTATTTCTCTTTTACCCTCTCATTCAAGAGTGTGATCGCTGGCTAAGTATTATTGATGGAAAAAGGGGGTTCTAGCAGAGAGGTTGGGATAGAGACTCCTAAGTTTAAGCGACGTAAGGTGTCAGCCATTCTAGACTTTTCGCCTGGATGCGGAAGGGGGACTACGTCAGATTTCGAGTTACATAAGCAGATCACAGCCGATCAATCTAGTCAAGGCAAGTATAGGTTGTTCTCCAGTAAGTAGTGGATTTATGTTGAATTAATGGGATATGACTGATGGAGTATAATTTTGAATGTAGGTTCGGGCGATTATGAATACTAAGTACTCCAGGTGATTAGGTGTGTACTTCTACCCTATGATAGCTTGATATAAAGCTGAAGGTGAAGGTGTGTACATACACTGCACACACAAGTAGATCGACAAAAGCCGAAATGCAAAAAAGCTGAAAGTTTGGCTACGGTAGTTTTGCAAGTTCGCGAGCACTCGTAAGGGGGAAACCACTAAGTTGTCTGAGGCCCCATACGCGATTCCATGGACTTGGTCTGTGAATTGGCCAACCGGGCCAGCACGGGCTAAATGGGCCCGATGGGCTGTTGGGCCCATAATAGGCAAAAAATGATAATTGATGCTATGTGATGGAAAATCGTATGTGAGCATGACTGTAAAAGTGATTGGGCCTAGTGGGCCATATAGATGTGATTTGGGCCTAATGGGCCATATAAATGAGATTGGGCCTAGTAGGCCATAAGCATGTATGTGGAGTTTTTTGGGTTTGGAAGGGGTTTTGGGCCTAGTATAAGATGATTGCGCAAAACCTAATTAATTTATTGAGATTGTGGACAAGTCATAGGGTTATGGTGTGGCAACGGGTATATGCATGTCTAGGATTGGATCTAGGAAGAGCTTGGTACTTAAGCGGTCTTAATGACTCACCTCCTCTTCTCTAGAATCCTACCTGGTGCATAGTATCCGTTCATCTTAGCTAATGTTGATTTGTTAACGGGCCAAGGTAAGTAAAAACCCGTAATAAAGGAAAATTATCGAAATGCCCCTAAGGGCGAAAATGACTAAAATACCCCTATGTGTGGAATGTGAGATTTATGGATGTTACATGTATACCTACTGCATTCATATGCATTCATATGATATTCTGTTTAGGTTGTATATGGGTTGGGAATTATTGAACGGAGGAAGTATATGAGGATCGCATGGTTGCTTGACAACCGTGGATCCACCGACGGCTATTTAGCCCAATATATGATTGGCAGCTTGCTGCAATAATGGTAGTACCGCAACCGGGCTACCATTGATGTGTATCAGTTGGGTGGGCCAATATTTATATCCCCACATGATGTGTACTGGGGACGGAGTTGGTGTGTAGCAGTTGGATTATTGGGGTGGGTTACAGAGCATTGCACGTATGATATTATTGTGATAGTATTGCAATGTGGGCTTCGGCCCAACTGAGGCTAACATGGGCTAAGGCCCAAAGGCCATCGTTATTGAATTGGGCTCAGGCCCAAAATGACTGATGATTGCTTTATACTTGTTGAGGGTTGTACACACTGAGTTTTTGAAACTCACCTCCTCCTTTTAAATTTTTCAGGTTATCCTCAGTACGCGATTCGACGGATGGGGGGACTTGGAGGTGGGCAACTAGCATAAAAAGTTTAGACTTAGTCTTTATGTAATTTTTAATATTTTGATTTTAAATTATTTCTATTTGATTTGGGTTGTAACAAGGTCTTTCCTCTGGCTAATATTTCAAATTAGGATTACTATCATTTTTATGCTTTATATTTATCAGAAGTAGAACGTTAAACCATAACTTTTTTTAAATACTACATTTCCGCAGCTAAATTTTTAAATGGCAAGTTACATTTAAATTTAATGTTTTAAACAAAGCTTCGCAACTGAAAAGAGATTTTACAAAGCAATTGAGGTGTATCATTTTAAAGAAGGGTTTTCAATGAAAACAAGGTTTTTGCTAAGATACTTCAATGTGACACGCCAGATTCGGTCATAACGTCTGGGCCGAGTTTGGGGTATTATATTTAGTGGTATCAGAGCTAAGTTCAAAACTCGGGCTATGAAATGGGCTTTGTTTTTGGGCTTTTGAAATTGTTTACAAATGATATTGAGGTGGTTTTAAAAGATTCTATTGTGTGACACACCGGGTCTCCGTCGTCGAGCCAAGTAAGTTCTCTTACTACTAAATTATGTTGAACTGTTATACTGCAATATGTCTTAAGCTATTAATTGTTTATATTCAATAGGATTTCCTTAGATGTCAGATTGTATTAAAACACTTGAATCTGAATTTGATACTTATTCTGTGTGTTTGAGAATGTTTGCGATAGGTGGATGTTTTGAATATATATTAAAATTAATAGGATTAGAGTGCGTAGCAGTAGCGTAGTGGGATAGTTGATACATGACTACCTTGTTATTTAGAATTTTCGAGGACAAAATTTTTTTTAGGAAGGGTGAATTGTAACACCCTGAATTTTGGGCCTAGAAGTAATAGCCCTTGAGTTTGGGATCGGTTAGAAGGCGGCTTAAATAAATGAAATGTGTTTAAATATTTTATAATTGCATGTTTAGTCTAATTGTTAAGTGATTTAGGAAGGGTTGGTCATGTGGAAAAAGTCCTGGGTTCGATCTAAGGCTTTAGTAAAATTTTGTATTTTTTTTCTAAAAGACCCTGAGCATTAGTTGGAAGGCTTATTAATAAGGCTTGGTAAAATCTGACACAAGGAAATGCTTGGCCTAGTGGCAAAAGGCATTGGTAGCAAGCAGGAAGTCTAGGGTTCGAGTCCTGGCCTTGGCAAAATTTTTTATTGCACATATGATTAGTAGGGAAGCAAGCGTTTAGGCCTTATAAATATGTTTGGTGGAAATTCAACACAAAGGATGCGCTTGGCCCAATGGTATGATGGCGTTGGGAGTAAGGAGAGGTGTTGGGTTCAAATTGCGACATGAGTAAAATTTGTGGGTTTTTTTCAGACAACCTGGAGGTCAGCAGAAAGACTTTATAATTAATTGGGGAGGTAGAACGACACAAATAAGGTAGGTGTCGTAGTGGCAAGGGACGTATAGCGCAGCCAAGAGATTAGGGGTTCGAATCTGAGTGTAGTGGCGAGAAGCATGCTGTGGATATAAGAGGTTGCAGTTTCAAATCCCAGGCTTGGCAAAGTTTAAATTTTTATTCTTTAAGAAAACTGAGGCTTAGGCATATAAGCCTTATAATTAATTGTGACCGAATGGTAGCACAAGATAGGATGTGGTGCAATGGCCAGCAACATGTTGGGAAGTTGGAGGGCTAGAGTTTGAGTAGTGGCATGTGCATAAGGGAGTTTAATTTTGCTACTCAACACAGGGAAGGATTGCTATTCGGTGGAAGCAATTTGAATACATTTCAAATTTGATTTGTTGGCTAAAATCAAAGGTATTAGGTTGAGGATTAAGTATGGACGTGATGATGATAAAAATTGGAGAAATTGTGGGGAATTTAACTGGACGAGTTTAAGTCGATTGGGGAGTGTAGGTTTGTATTTTTATTTAATTATTTATTTATTTATTAGTATATATATGTGTGTCGTATGGCAAGTAAGGGCATTTGTTGTTTTTGTATACTTCATTCACATATCATCTCCTCTTTTCTTTAAACCAAACTTTTGATCTTTTCTTCCTTATTTTAATCCAATCAACCTCATTCCTCTTCAACTTAGCCGACTCTTTCTTTTTCATTTAAAAGTCAAGTCATACACTTTGGGGGTTTGATTTCTTTTTGGCAAGCAATCTCGTAATCGGTAAGTGAATTACATTTTCTTCGGCTTTGGTTAAATATTTCTAAGTTCTTTTGTTTCTACACTCTAAAAAGCTAATTTTTCTTCATTCTTTCTAATACTTTCGTTAACCCATGGTTTCTCCATTTATTTCTCTTTTTCCCTATCATTCAAGAGTGTGATCGTTGGCTAAGTATTAGTTGATGGAAAAAGGGGGTTCTAGCAGAGAGGTTGGGATATAGGCTCTCAAGTTTAAGCGACGTAAGGTGTCAGCCGTTCAGGACGTTCCGCCTGGATGCAGAAGGAGGACTACGTTAGATTTTGAATTACATAGGCAGTTCATAGTCGATTAATCTAGTCAAGGTAAGTATAGGTTGTTCTCCGGTAAGTAGTGGATTAATGTTGAATTAATGGAATATGACTGATGGAGTATAATGTTGAATGTAGGTTCAGGCGATTATGAATTCTTAGTACTCCAGGTGATAAGGTGTGTACTTCTACCCTATGATAGCTTGATATAAAGCCGAAGGTGTGTACATACACTTCACACACAAGTAGATCGGCAAAAGCCGAAATGCCAAAATGCCGAAATGTTAAAAAGCTGAAAGTTTGGCTACGGTAGTCTTGCGAGTGCGCAAACACTCACAAAGGGGAAACAGATAGGTTGTCTGAGGCCCCATGGACGATTCCATGGACTTGGGTTGTGAATTGGCCAACCGGGCCAGCATGGGTTAAATGGGCCTGATGAGCGTTAGGTCCGTAATAAGAAAAATTTGATAATGATGCTATTTGATGGAAAATCGTATGTGAGCATGACTGTAAAAGTGATTGGGCCTAGTGGGCCTTATAGATGTGATTTGGGCCTAATGGGCCATATGAATTAGATTGGGCCTAGTGGGCCATAAGCATATATGTGGACTTGTTTGGGTTTGTAAGGGGTTTTGGGCCTCGTACACGATGATTGCATAAAACTTAATTAATTTATTAAGACCGTGGCAAGTCATAGGGTTATGGTGTGGCAACGGGTATATGCATGTCTAGGATTGGAACTAGGGAGAGCTTGGTACTTAAGCGGTCCTAATGACTCAACTCCTCCTCTCTAGAGTCCTACCTGGTGCATAGTATCCGTTCATCTCAGCTAACGGGGATTTGCTAACGGGCAAAGGTAAGTAAAAACTCATAATAAAGGAATTTTCTAACGGGCCAAGGTAAGTAAAAACCCGTACTAAAGGAAAATTATCGAAATGCCCTTAAGGGAAAAAATGACTAAATTACCCCTATGTGTGGAATGTAAGATTTATGGATGTTACATGTGTACCTGCTGCATTCATATGCATTCATATGATATTCTGTTTAGGTTGCATATGGGTTGGAAACTATGGATCGAAGGAAGTATATGAGGATCTCATGGTTGCTTGACAACCGTGGATCCACCGACGGCTATTAAGCCTAATATATGATTGGCAGCTTGCTGCAATGAAGGTAGTACTGCAACCGAGCTACTATTGATGTATATCGGTTGGGTGGGATGATATTTATATCCCCACATGATGTATACTGGGGGACAAAGTTGGTGTGTAGCGGTTGGATTATTGGGATGGGTTGAACAGCATTGCACGTATAATATTATTGTGATATTATTGCGATGTGGGCTTTGGCCCAACTGAGGCTGACATAGGCTAAGGCCCAAAGGCCACCGTTATTGAATTGGGCTCAGGCCCAAAATGACTGATGATTGCTGTATACTCGTTGAGGGTTGTACACACTAAGTTTTCGAAACTCACCCCCTCCTTTTAAATTTTTCATGTGATCCTCAATAGGCGGTTCGACGGATGGAGGGACTCAGAAGTGGGCAACTAGAATAAAAAGTTTAGACTTAGTCTTTATGTAATTTTTAATATTTTAATTTTAAATTATTTCTATTTGATTTGGGTTGTAACAAGGTCTTTCCTCTGGCTAATATTTCAAATTAGGATTACTATCATTTTTATGCTTTATATTTATCAGAAGTAGAACGTTAAACCATAACTGTTTTCTTTAAATACTACGTTTCCACAACTAAATTTTTAAATGACAAGTTACATTTAAATTAAATGTTTTAAACAAAGCTTCCGCAACTGAAAAGAGATTTTACAAAGCAATTGAGGTGTATCATTTTAAAGAAGGGTTTTCAATGAAAACAATGTTTTCGCTAAAACACTTCAATGTGACACGCCAGATTCGATCGTAACCCACCCCAATAATCCAACCGTTACACATCAACTTTGTCCCCCGATACACATTATGTGGGGATATAAATATCGACCAACGCATCCGATACACATCAATGGTAGCCCAGTTGCGGTACTACCTTAATTGCAGCAAGTTGCTAATCAAATATTGGGCTTAATAGCCATCGGTGGATCCATAGTCGTCAAGCAACCATGCGATTCTCATATACTTCCTCTGTTCCATAATTCCCAACCCTTATGCAACCTAAACAGAATATCGTATGAATGCAGCAGAGATACATGTAACATTCCTAAATTTTAACTTCAACACATAGGGGTATTTTAGTCATTTCCACCCTTAAGGTTATTTCGGTAATTTCTCTTATTATGATTTTTTTGCTTACATTGGCCTGTTAACAAGTCCCCGTTGGCTAAAGTGAACAGATACTATGCACCAGGTAGGATTTCAGAGAAGAGGAGGTGAGTCATTAAGACCGCTTAAGTACTAGGCTTTCCATAGATCCAATCCTAGACATGCATATACCCATTGCCACACCTTAACCTTATGACTCGTCCACGATCGTAATTAATTAATTAAATTTTATGTCCATTTAAGCAGTTTTAGATACTAGGCCCAAGACCCCTTACAAAGCCCAAACAAGTCTACATACATGCATATGGTCCACTAGGCCCAATCTCATTCATATGGCCCATTAGGCCCAAATCACATTCATATTCATGCTTTCATATAATTTCCATCACTTAACATCAAGTCGCCAATTTTGCCTATTATGGGCCAACAGCCCATCGGGCCCACTTAGCCCATCTTGGTCCGGTTGGCCAAAACACAGCCCAAGTTCATGGAATCGCCCATGGGGCCTCAGGTAACCTATCGGTTTCCCTCTTACGAGTGTTCGCGCACTCGCAAGACTATCGTAGCCAAACTTTCGGCTTTTTGACATTTCGGCATTTCGGGATTTGCCGACCTACTTGTGTGTGTGCAGTGTATGTACACACCTGGTAATAAAGCACGCTGTGATCCCCCTTATCACAAACCTACAATCGATATCACTTAATGATTACTCACATATACTTATCGAATACTTTACCAAAAGCCAAAGTCTCACCCTAACCTTACCTGAAATGCCAAGTCTTAATAGCTTTTCCTTGATCACTAATCATGAGTACTTCCCAGACCTTCATTAAACTTTATCGTTAAAAACATATTGGGTGACTTGTATCCATCATATGTCACCCTTTACAACTAAAGCCTATTCGGCGAACCTTTACCGAAGGGAAGAACACTTACCAATATCTCACACCAAAGAAGCAAATTGGCAGGGATCCAAAAGACTGGGATTCGATACTAATCCTACCAAAATCGATTAGAAGAAGTGAGGGAAAGAGTGATCTATACTAGCAAAACTGACTGAGAGAATAAAGCACTTACACTAGAATTGATTGAGTAGAAAGGGTAGTGGCGGCACAGAGGATATTTGACTCTTGAAACTTGTATAGTGGAAAAGGTTATTTCGCACAAAGAAAAGTAGAAATAGTTTAAAACCAAAGGTGAATAAAAAAGAAAACTTTGAGTAGGGAAGAATGGAGAATCGGCACAAAGAAAAAGAAGGAAGAATAGGGGATTTTTGGCTTTCAGATCTTTAGAGAAAAAAGGTGCTCTCTGGCAACAAGGTGAGGGAGAATTCAACATTAGCCTGGCAACCTCACATTCGACACCTATATATAGCCTCTATGGCCGAATTTCCTATGCCCAAATTCCCAATTCCCAATTCGTCTCCACCTCTTCTTCACTCTTCATCTCCTAATTTTTCTCCCTGATAACTCCATAATCCCCTTCTCAAATTTCTCCTCTTATCACTCCCTATAGTGTTCATATCCAACGTCACCACTGTCTATCCCTTAAGCAAAAATAAATGTTTGTTTTGAGCAAGGAGAGATTCGAACCCCGGACCTTTTTGTCATGCATGTGACGCCACTTGCCACTCCACCACAAGGCTTTCTTGTGTCCAATTCTTCCTTTATTTATTTAAAAGCCAACCTATTTGCCAACAAGGTTTTTTAATAATTAAACCATAATTTCCTTCAACCCTAAGTTCAAACTCAAACCTTAACCAAGACCTACTATCACATAATTAACACTTGACTAGGAATGTTATTTATCGAAACTGAAAAAAAAGTTCGGGAATTCGAGATTTTTGGGGGGTTACAACTCGACCATACTCCAAAATAAACTGCCAACCAAACTGAAAGACCCAGGAATTTTTACTATTCCCTGCTTAATTGATAGTTTGAATGTTGACAAGGCACTAGCTGGTTTAGGTTCTAGCATTAATTTGATACCATATAAAATGTTTAAACAACTTGGTCTTGGGGAACCTAAACCCACTAGGATGAGTATTCAATTAGCTGATAGATCTGTTAAATATCCTAGGGGAATTATAGAGGATGTACTTGTAAAAGTAGATAAATTTATATTCCCTGTTGATTTCGTTGTGCTTTACATGGATGAGGATGTTGAAGTGCCTTTAATCTTGGAACGTCCATTTTTAGCCACCGCTAGGGCTGTTATTGATGTGGGTGATGGTGAATTGGTACTTAGAGTAGGTGGCGAAGAGATTATCTTTAAAATTTATGATGCCATGAGATTTTCTAGGGAATAGGATGACTCATGTTATTTTATTGACTCTATTGATCATGCTACTCAAGATTCTTTTTAGGAAATCATACATAAGGACACATTGGAACTGTGTCTTGCCCAAGGAGAGGAGGAGGATGATAATTCTGAGATAGGAACTGAACTGAATTCCAATGAACCCTCCCCAAGACCAGCAGAATATGAGGGTATTAAGGTAAATGATGAAGTTAAGCAAAAACCTTCTATTGAAGAACCTCCCAAACTGGAACTTAAACTATTGCCAAATCACTTGGAATATGCATTCCTTGGAAATAACTCTACATTACCGGAAATTATTGCGTCTAACTTGCAACCCAAAGAGAAAGAGAAATTACTCCAAGCCTTAAGAGAGCATAAAAGGCCATAGCTTGGAAAATTTCTGACATTAAAGGGATCAACCCTTCTTTTTGCGCCCACAAAATTTTAAAGAAGATGAATATAAGCCATGTGTGCAAGGCCAAAGATGACTGAACCCCAACATAAAGGAAGTTGTTAAAGCTGAAGTAATTAAACTCTTAGATGTTGGAATTATTTATCCTATTTCTAAAGTTTTTGGGTAAGTCCAGTACAGGTTGTTCCTAAGAAATGAGGCATGACTATTGTAGCCAATGAGAAGAATGAATTAATCCCAACAAGGACAGTCACAGGTTGGAGAGTTTTCATTGATTATAGGAAGCTAAATGATTCCATGAGAAAAGATCACTTCCCCCTTCCATTCATTGACCAAATGTTGGAAAGATTGTGGGGGCACATGTACTACTACTTTTTAGACGGACTCTTTGGCTATTTTCAAATCCCAATAGCTTCTGAAGATCAAGAAAAGATGACATTTACATGTCCATACGGTACGTTTGCTTATCGTAGAATGGCTTTTGGATTATGTAATGCTCCTACTACTTTCCAGCGTTGTATGATGGCCATTTTTGACGAACTCGTAGAAGACGTCATGGAGGTATTTATGGATGATTTCTCGGTTTTCGGTAACTCTTTCCATTTTTTGCCTTAAAAATTTTAAAAGAGTGTTAATAAGATGTGAGGAAACAAACCTTGTGCTTAATTGGGAAAAATGTCACTTTATGGTTCAAGAAGGTATTGTGTTATCACATAAAATTTCTAGTAAAGGGATTTAGGTTGATAAATCTAAAATTGAAACCATTGAAAAACTACCTCCCCCTAATTCGGTTAAGGCTATTAGAAGCTTTTTAGGAGATGTTGGGTTTTATAGAAGATTTATTAAAGACTTTTCTAAAATAGCTAAGCCTTTAACTAAATTACCAGAAAAAGATGTGCCTTTTAATTTCGATCAGGATTGTTTAGAAGCATTTAATACTTTAAAGGATAAACTAACTAAAGCTCCAATTATAATTTCACCTGATTGGAATTCACCTTTTGAACTAATGTGTGATGCGAGTGATTTTACAGTAGGAGTAGTTTTGGGACAGTGAAGAGATAAACATTTTCAGCCTATCTATTATGCTAGCAAAACTTTGACAGCCGCACAAGAAAACTACACCACCACGGAGAAAGAGCTGCTAGCTGTGGTTTTTGCATTCGATAAATTTAGGCCATATCTAACATTGTCTAAAGTTCTCGTTTATACTGACCATTCTGCTCTTCGCTACCTTTTGGCTAAAACTGATGCAAAACCTCGACTTATTTGATGGATTTTATTATTGCAGGAATTTGACTTGGAGATTAAGGATAAGAAAGGAGCTAAAAATCTCGCGGCTGACCATCTCTCCAGGCTTGAAAATTTAAGTACCAAAGAGCTAGATGACGTTGAAATAAATGAATCATTCCCTGAGGAACAATTTTTTGCCATATCTAATTCTGAGGTACCTTGATTGCAGACATTGCAAATTTTTTAGTCGCTAACATTATCCCAAAAGGGTTGACACATCAGCAAAAGAATCGATTATTTACTGATGTGAAAACTAAATTTAGGAAGACCCTTTTCTTTTCCGTATATGTGCAAGTCAAGTCATTAGGAGATGCATTACAAGGACAGAAGCATTGATGATCTTGGAACATTGCCACTCAAGACCGACTGAAGGACATTACAGTGGAAATAAGACCGCACATAAAATTCTCAAATTAGGTTTTTATTGGCCCACTCTATTCAAAGACGCCAATAGGTATTTTACTTCTTGTGGCAAATGCCAACGGACAGGTAATATCTCCAAACGTGATGAAATGCCTCAGACATATATGCTCTCATGTGAAATATTTGACATTTGGGGTATCGACTTCATGGGTCCATTCCATAGTTCATTTGGGAATAAGTACATCTTAGTAGCTGTTAATTACATGTCCAAATGGGTTGAAGCCCAAGCTTTACCTACTAATGATGCTATAGTAGTAGTACGATTCCTGAAGAAACTTTTCTCTCAATTTGGAACACCTAAAGCAATTATCAGTGATAGGGGTACTCATTTTTGTAACACCCAATTTGACAAGACCCTTAAGAAATACAGTGTTCACCACAGAATAGCCACCCCTTACCACCCTCAAACTAGTGGCCAAGTCAAAGTAAAAACTGAGAGTTTAAACTTATCCTAGAAAAGACAGTAGAGTTAAACATGAAGGATTGGGCGATGAAAGTAGATGATACTTTACGGGATTATAGAACCACTTTTAAGACCCCCATAGGAACATCACCTTACAGACTTTTTTCTGGAAAAAGTTGTCATCTACCATTTGAGTTAGAACACAAGCCATTCTAGGCTATAAATTTTGTAAACTTCGATCCCAAACTTACAAGTGAAAACAGGTTGATGCAGTTGAATGAGTTAGATGAGTGGCGAACCAATGCATATGAGAATTCACACCTATACAAGGAAGCAACGAAGCGCCGCCATGACGCTCGTTTAAAACAACGCAAGCAATTTGAAGTGGGAGATCTTGTCCTGTTGTATAACTCGAGGCTCAAATTGTTCCCAGGGAAGTTTAAATCACGATGGTCAGGTCCTTTCATATTCCAAAATGTCTTTCCATATGGCACAATAGAGGTAAGTCACCCATCACAAGGCATTTTCAAGGTAATTGGACATCGCCTAAAACTTTACAATGGTGAGAACTTCAAAGACGATAGAGAGGAGCTACAGCTCCACGAACTCCACTAAATATACCCACAAGGTAGAGTCGAGCTTAAACTCTAAATAAGCGCTTTTTGGGAGGCAACCCAATCACTAACCTCACTAAATAAGGTTTAATTTTTCTTTAACTATTTATAGTCTAACTGCAGGAAATGTTGACATTTGATAAGGGAAAACACGACCTAATCAACGGCCATGCCTCAGGCTGTGCTCATACCACGGGAGAGACACGGCCGTGCGATACGGCCATGTGAAAGCAGAGCAAAATTTTTCCCAAAACACGAGATTCGATATATTTCCACGGCTGCGCGACATGGCCGTGGGCAATCCTGCCAAATCAACACGGGCATACAACACGTTTGTGTCTACAAACTGTGGTCAAATTTGAGAAATTAGCGTGGGCATGGGCACATAAACACGGGCGTGGGAGAAGTGAATGAATTAACACGGGCAGTTGGCACACTCGTGCCCACCTCCCCTGGATAAAATTGAAAAATTAACACGAGCATGCAGCACGCCCGTGCCCACCACCCGTTGTTGAAACTATCAAAATGACATGGCCATGTGCACCAACACGCCCCGAGGAACATAGGCGTGCATGTTACTTTTACTTGTATTTTTATCTTTGTTTCTATTTTTATTCCATTGTCTCTTTTTTACTTTTGAATACCTCCATCTTATATTCTACATACCTTTATGGTTATCATCGAATTATTCCGTTAATTCTCCTTCACAGTGGTGTATTCTCATTTATCCCTCAGAATCATGCCTTCCTTTCAGCTTTTTCTTCTCTCACTCTAGCTAATCCAAAGATATCGTTCACAATTTCAGGGCAGTTTCACTTCTCTCCCTCTATTTTGATATTATCTTTATATTAATATTATACATCTTTGTACATTGAGGACAATGTACATCTTAAGTGTGGGGGATCATTTATATCATTATCAGAAAAATCCCTGAATTTCGTCTTGTTCTCATGTGATTTTCTCATATCATTATTACAATAAATTTTGATTAATTTATGATTTTTATTGATATGTCTTGAATTAAAACATAGGTATTCATGCATTGATTGTTTAAACTTTAAGGAATTAGAGAATCAAACATGATAAGTTGATTTTAGAGATTTAAAATTTTTTAGGTTGTTTCCCTAAGTTTAGGTACTATCTTGAGTTGAAATTCACAAGTTAAAACATTAAAAAGCCATAATTTTTGTGAGATCTTGAGCCTTTAGAGCATATATTATTTCTTTCATGCTCATTTTTATTGTTGCTTTGAGTGCGTCAATATTAATCTATTATTCTAGAACTTGCATGATTATACATGTCAAGACCACACCATTTGATTTGATATGTCAAGATGATAAAGGCACGTAGGTTTAACCCACTCACTCCATAAAAACCTACCTTCACAATTAACCCTTAGTGAACCCCCTTTAGCCTAACAACCCATTCATTTATTTACCCTCAATATTAACCCATAACCCATTATTGTTGAAATCCCCTAAATTAATTTGATCCCTATTTTTATCAAGATTTGTTTTGAATAAATTGCTTAGCTATATTTTATCTTTGATATTTAGCCTATGTTATTTGATTTATTCTTAGAGAAAAAAAAATTACAATGCATACATTTATATTAGTAGTATTCTTTGTTTTTGAGCTTAAATGTTTAAATCCATAGTCTGAGAAGAAGCTCACTTGTATTCAATTGATGATTAGTTATTTTTCTAGTTAGGTAATATTTCAATTCAATCTTGATTCTAACCTTTTCTTTCAGCTTCTGACCACACCCCCTAACCAATGCCGCGTTACAACCCTCTAAAGACCTTTTGATTGATGTTTCATCTCAATATATAGTGGTGGAGATTTGATTTTCATGCAAGCCTATGGTAATAACTTTTCATATTGACTATTGAGTGCCTAACTTGTTGTCCTTAAAAAACCTCGAGTGATTTGAGTGAATCCTTAGTGAGGATGTTAAAACTCTATGATATTTGGAATCAAAGGGAATCACTTAGATGAAGGGAGACACATATGTTTTCATCATAAAATGCTCAAGTTAGAATGTTTGAAACTTTGATGTTCTTCTAGTTGAACTCTCAATGTATGATTACTTATGGATTATTTTGAGATATTATTGATAGGAATTATAAGTTGAGAAAAATGAATTCTTAATTGTAAGTTAAGGATTTTGCTTGTGGACAAGCAAACGCTTAAGTGTGGGGGTATTTGATAAACCATAATTTATACATATTTTTATCCCATGCTTAGCACATGTTTGGATTATTTATCCTTAAATTTGGTGAATTCGATACTCATAATCCTTTAATCTCATGTTTTATACTTTGGTGAGCATAGGAGAGTAAAAAGAGAGAGAAACGGGCCGAAAACGGAGAAAATGGACCAACATGTGAAATCAACATGGCCTGGACTTCCGTACACGGGCAAACCACACGCCCGTGTAGTTCTAGCAGGCTCTAACACGGCTTGGACTTCCTTACACAGGTAGACCACATGCCCGTGTCCTTTTAGCAGAATCGAACATGACTTACATGGGTAGACCACACGCCCGTGTCTATTTAACAGCCTCGAACACAGATTGAAGAAATTGAACACAGGCATGTCGCTGTCGAGCCCAAGTTTTGGTTAAAAGAAATCGGCAAAAAAAGAATCAAGCTTTCGGGATTCCGGCTCTTGTATATAAGGCTTAAGAACAATGATAAGAACGTGAAGATGAATAGAATAATAGAAGGATTCAGCTATGGGGAAAGAAGAAGGAAGATAGATGGAGAAAAAAAAAGGAAAGAAAAGAAAAGAAAGGAAAAGAAGGAAGAATGGTCAGAAAAGAGAAAAACGGCACAACACTCCCAAATGCCAAATTTATACCTAGCTTTTGACCTAGCCGAAATTTACCCCCTTAAAGAAACCCTTGGCCGGCCAACTCTTGCTCCTCAAGAGTCCACTATTCGGCCAACACCATCCTCCTTGATCAGCTCCTAAATCCTCTCCCTTATCCCCTCCTTACTCAATCTCCTGAGCAACTCAAACTCCTCCTGACAGACTTTTACTTCAGTTCCACTACTTACCTTTTCTGTTCATAAAAATTAATCCCTTGATTTGCTGTCATTGTGACTTGAACATGGGTCCTCCCTAGCTTCCACACGCCACTTATAGCCTTCCCTGTGGCATCACATGCCACTTCACCACTTGCTTCCTTGTGATCTATTTTACACAACTAATTCCTCAAAGCCCAATTTACCAGAACCCCTTTCTCTAATGGAATTAAAATTAATTAAAACTATCGGGTTATCCTAAGCTTGGGCCTTCTAGAGGCCCACTATTACAATTAAACCTACACTTAACAAGCAGAACATAGAATTTTTAATTTTACAATTTTTTTTTTCAGAATTCCCAAAAATTTTGGGCGTTACAACTCTACCCTCCTTATAGAAATTTCGTCCTTGAAATTTACCGGATCCGAACAGATGAGGGTATTGTTGTTGCATTGCCTCCTCTGGCTCCCAAGTAGCTTCTTCTCTGCCATGGTTATGCCAAAGCACTTTCACTAATGGTACAGATTTCCTCCTCAGAACCTTAACGTCTCGATCCAATATTTGTACAGGCTTCTCCTCAAAGGTCAAATCAGTTCGCACCTCAATTTCTACAACCGGCACGGCATGAGTAGGGTCAGAACGATAGCGCCTGAACATGGAGACGTGAAAAACATCGTGAATCCTGTCTAACTCTGAAGGCAATTCCAACTGATAAGCCACTGGGCCTACTCGCTTCAAAATCCGATAAGGCCCAATGAACCGCGGACTCAACTTGCTCTTCTTACCAAACCTTAGTATCTTCTTCCAAGGTGAAACCTTCAAGAAGACCATATCGCCCACTGAGTATTCAACCTCCTTAAGCTTCAGATCTGCATACGACTTTTGCCTATCAGACGCTTCCTTTAACCGATCTCTAATTAACTTGACCTTATCCTCAGTATCTGCAACCAACTCAGGTCCAAGAACTTGTCGCTCCCCTAGTTCAGTCCAACAACTAGGTGTCCGACACCTTCGCCCATACAGAGCTTCATAAGGTGCCATTCGAATACTCGACTGATAACTATTATTGTATGCAAACTCTGCCAAAGGCAAGTAATCCTCCCAACTACCTCAGAAATCAATAACACATCCCCTCAGCATGTCTTCCAGAATCTGAATAACTCTTTTCGACTGACCATCAGTTTGGGGATGGAAAGCCGTACTAAAGTTCAATCGTGTTCCCAACGCCTCATGTAGCTTTTTCCAAAATCGAGATGTGAATCTAGGATCCCGATCAGAGATAATCGAAACCGGAACTCCATTCAGTCGCACAATCTCCGCCACATACAACTTGGCTAACTTTTGAAGAGAAAAGTCTGTACGAACAGGTATAAAATGAGCCGACTTGGTCAACCTATCCACAATCACCCATATCGAGTCTTTCTTTGATGGTGTCAAGGGTAGTCCACTCACAAAGTCCATTGTTACCCTCTCCCACTTCCAAAGTGGTATTTTTACTGGCTGCAATAATCCAGAAGGTAACTGATGCTCAGCTTTCACTTGCTGGCATGTCAGACATTTCCCCACAAATTCCGTTACCTCTTGCTTAAGTCCAGGCCACCAATACAGTTCTCGCAAGTCATGGTACAACTTATTCCATCCAGGATGCATGGCACAAAGTCCCCCATGAGCTTCCTTCAAAATTGACTGTCTCAAGTCAGAGTCCTTCGGAACACAAATTCTACCTCGAAAACACAGAACCCCATCATCATTTAACCCGAACTCAGAAGTTTCCCCTTCCTTATATTGTTGAAAATGAGGGACCAAAGCCTCATCTTTCAACTGCTTTTCCTTCATCTGATCCACCCAAGTTGGCCTTACTTGTAATTCAGCCAACAGACTTCCATCATCATACAGACTTAGACGAGCAAACATTGCTCTCAGATCAGATACAGCTCTACGACTTAGAGCATCGGCTACCACATTAGCCCTGCTTGGGTGATATTCGATTGAACAATCATAATCCGTAAGCAACTCGATCCATCTCCTTTGCCTAAGGTTCAGTTCCTGCTGAGTGAGCAAATACTTGAGACTCTTATGATCTGTGTATATAATACACCTTTCTCCATACAAGTAATGTTTCCAGATTTTAAGCACAAAGATCACTGCTGCTAACTCCAAATCATGAGTGGGATAGTTCCCTTCGTGAGGCTTAAGTTGTCGAGACGCATAAGCAACCACCTTACCCTCTTGCATCAACACACAATCCAAACCTACGTGTGATGCATCACTGTACACAGTAAAATCTTTCCCAGACTCTGGTTGAATTAACACAGGTGCTTCAGTCAGAACTTTCTTCAACCTCTCAAAAGCTTCTTGCTGCTTCTCCGTCCATACAAACGGTACTCCTTTCCTTATGAGTTTTGTGAGAGGTGCTGCCATCACAGAAAAACCTTCCACAAACCTTCTGTAGTATCCTGCCAACCCTAGGAAACTTCGAATTTCTGAAACCGACCTAGGTGGCTTCCTTTCCAAAATTGCTTCAATCTTTCGAGGATCCACTCTAATCCCCTTTGCAGAGACCACATGCCCTAAAAAGGTTACCTCCCTCAACCAGAACTCACACTTGCTGAACTTTGCATAAAGTTCCTTCTCCCTTAACACTTGCAACACAGTGCGGAGATGCTCATCATGTTTTGCTTCGGTCTCAGAATATACCAGAATATCGTCAATAAAAACACCACGAACTGATCCAGAAATGGTTGGAACACACGATTCATCAGATCCATAAACGCTGCAGGAGCGTTTGTTAGTCCAAATGGCATAACTAAAAACTCATAATGACCATAACGAGTCCTAAATGCTGTCTTATGAATATCTGCCTCCTTGACCCTTAACTGATGATATCCAGATCGAAGATCGATCTTGGAAAATACAGAAGCTCCTTTAAGCTAGTCGAACAGATCGTCAATCCTTGGCAGAGGGTACTTATTCTTAATTGTCAGTTTATTCAACTGGCGATAATCAATGCACATGCGCATCGTCCCATCCTTCTTCTTCAGAAATAGCACCGGTGCTCCCTATGGAGACACACTTGGCCTAATAAAGCCCCTATCCAACAATTCTTGAATTTGCGCCTTTAACTCCACTAACTCCTTCGGTGCCATCCTATATGGTGCAATGGACACTAGTGCTGTCCCAGGCAACAGGTCGATTCCAAATTTGACTTCTCGATTTGGAGGCAATTCCGGAAGCTCCTCCGGAAAGACATCTTGGAACTCTTTTACAGTCCTAACCTTATCCACTGTCAGCCCCTCTACATTTGTTTGACTTACAAATGCCAAATAGGCCTCCCAACCTTTCCGAGTCCACTTTTTAGCCCTCAATGCCGATATCACATTAGACAAATAGTCCCTTCGTTCACCTATCACCATAACCTCATCCCCTTCCGTGGTCCTTAGCACCATTCGCTTAGCAGCACAGTCCAGAGTCGCCTAATGCTTAACAAGCCAGTCCATTCCCAGAATGAGATCAAACTCTCTAAACGGCAACTCCATTAGATCGCCAGGAAAGATCCTACCTTGAGTTTCTAAGGGCACATCCTTATACAGCTTGTCTACCCTAACCGAGTGACCCAAGGGACTTAGCACAGATACCCCACTCATTATCTTCTCAGAATGCACTCCCAAAGACCCAGATATGGCACACGCAACATAAGAATGAGTAGATCCAATATCCACCAAGGTAGTATACGGCATATTAGAAACTAAAAACGTACCAGTTATGACATCAGGTGCGTCGCCCTCCTCTCGACGACGAGCTGCATACACCAACGCTGGCTGTCGAGCCTCAGCATTTCCGGCTCCCCTGCCAGGCACCCCTCGACCTCGACCATTTCTATTCCCATTTCTGCCCCTACCTTGTCCACGTCCTCTCGGTGGTTGTGGTCCACCTCTCATGGGTTGAACAACCTTCTTTACAGCAACCTGAGCCTGATCAGCTCTCTGTGGACAGTCCTTAACTCTGTGCTCCATAGATCCGTATCGGAAACAAGCACAAGAACGTTTCCTACGCTCACCCAAGTGTACCTTACCACAGTCCCCACAGATTGGCGGTCTAACCACATTCATCGGAACGGCTCGAACTGGCTCCTCCACTCTCGCCCTTTTGACATTCTTTCCAGAATCCCTCCGAAAATGGTTTCGATCTTTCTCACGGTTCTGCCTCTCAATACGCTTTACCTCCTCAGTAATCTTAGCTTTTTCCACTAGAACCACAAAGTCGCGCTCCCTCTGCGGAGCAATCAGCACCTTAAGGTCATCTCTAAGTCCATCCTCAAAGCGAACGCTACGCTCATACTCCGTAGCAACTATTCCCACAGCATACCTACTCAACCTCAGAAATTCAGCCTCGTACTCAGCAACAGTTTTGCCTCCTTGGACCAGATTCAGTAATTCTTTCCTACGGGCGTCCACATAACTTGCCCCGACGTACTTTCCTTTAAAGGCTGTCTTAAATAGCTCCCAAGTAACCCTATCAGCTGGGGTTCCATCCCTTACGGTGAGCCACCACTGATAAGCCTCATCTCGCAGCAACGATACGGCCCCCTTCAGCTTCTGCTCCACAGTACAGTCTAAGTCATCCATAATTCGTTCCGTGGCCTCCAACCAATATTCTGCCACATTCGGGGCTACACCAGATACACCCCTAAAGATCTCCACTCCGTTAGCCCGGAGTCATTTAGAAATCGATCCTCGAATTCCGTTACCCGAACTTGCCCCGGTAACCCTTTCCAGAACTCGAAGCATTGCTTGCGACAGGGCGTCATCCCCGGTACCACGATTATGTGATTCCACTTCCGTTGCCGAAGGTACCGATGCTTCTGCCGTTGGCATATGCCCTGAAGACGAAGATCCCGCTCGAGCTCTTCCTCGGCCTCGTCCATGACCTCTACCTCGAGCTACTCGCGTACTCATATCGTATTATCTGATTACGAATTTTATGCATTAATATCATTCCAATGTTTATTACAGATGTTTTATGATTCAGACAGTAATTCAGAATTGGTTTTCGCAGAATCGATGTCTAGCTACAGTCTCAGTCTTTTAGCAAGCTTTTCTAGGATTTCAGTAGCATCCTATCTAGAGTATTCTAGTAAAGTTTCAGTACAGATAGATAATTCAGAATATATTCAGAAAAATTCAGAATACTTACAGGCTTGGGCCGGAGATTCGAAATGCCATTCACTGTTCCAGATTTTGAAAACAGAGTTTTACAGTCTCCAAATTTTTTTTTAAAAAAAACTTTGTTATTGTAAACCCATTCCACAGCCGAGTTGTTGCAACCTAGGCTCTGATACCACTAAATGTAACACCCCAAACCCGGCCTAGACGTTATGACCGGATCCGGTGCGCCACATTGATGCGTACAAAACATTCCGTATTACTTAGTTTGGAAAAACTTGGTGATGTAAAAGATACTTTTAATATAGGTTAAAGTGAATGAGAGCTGTGCACCAGGTAGGAAACCAGAAAAAGAGGAGGTGAGTCTGTCGGACTGCTTAAGTACCAAGCTCCCGTCGGATCCAATCCTAGACATGCACAGCGCCATTGCCACACTCTAACATCTCGTATAATTGTGAGAAAACCATTTGGTTAAGTCCATCTTAATAAAGTGATTAAGTTTCAAAATGTTTGCTTAGCGGAAGTCTTACTTGTAATCGTGTTATTTTGAAATCACTTAATGTTTTTGAAAACGAACCCTAGATCTAGCCGATTTGATAGTTAATATAATTTAAGATCATCATGATAAGTTATAGATCAAAACCCAAATAAAAATAATCATAAGCGGCCTTATTACATAACAAAACCCAAATCACCAAAGTAAAGAAAATTGAAGTCCAAATCACCAGAAGAAATCCGTATTGCAGAACGAGAGGCCACTCCGAATCCTTGCAGCTCCAAGCCCACTATGGTTGGGGATTACCTGCATAGATGAAAATAGGGGATGAGTTTGGGGAAACTCAGTGTGTAAAATTAACCCAACCATAGCCCATATCAGCTCAAACCACAGAATTTAAACAAGTTGGCCTCAGCCTAGAACAGATTTCAGAATAAAGCCTATAGGCCTAGAATATATCAGAACAGATATATCATGCTTATGCAGAAACCCAACCATATCCAACCATGTGCACCCCCATACCATCCTTTCACCATGTGGGGAGACTACTCGACCCACCCAACCGCTACACGCCACAGAAATATGCAGCATGGCTGCCAGATACAGAAAATGTGACAGAGTCACCAGATACAGATATTTTGTGGCAGTGCCACCAGAACAGATATATGTGGCAGGGCCACCAGAACAGATAATTTGTGGCATAGCCACCAGGACGCTTCCTCCATAATATAGCCCATGTCCCCATGCAACAGATATACATTCATGGAACACATCATACAGATTTAGTTCATCATGATTTTCAGACAAAATTAACCCTAGGGGTATAAAGGTCATTTTGCATACATAGGGGTATTATGGTAATTTTGCATACATAGGGGTATAATAGTACATCTAACTATTTCTAAGGTTTCCATGCATATCGTAGCCATTACGTTTAGCCAGAAACATTTACCGAGTGTTCTTACCGAATTGGGCCCGTTGGCCCAGTAACCCAGTTTTGGCCAATTAAGCCCAAAATATCAAAACGCAAGAAATCGCGCGTACTGTAGTTTTATCACTTTCGATTACCAGTAATAATTACCCATACGTCTTACGAACATTCGCACACTCGCAAGTGCCCAAAATACCGGCTTTTCGGCATTTCAGCTTTTCGACTTTTGTCGATCTAGCCTATGAGAATGTGTCAGTTACACACCTGTTTTGGGATTTCCTCGACGAGATCTACACATGAACTGCCTACAATCGAATCACTTAATATTACTCCAAATATCGAAATAAAATTGCGTATATAGTCCCTTACCACATTCGGCCAAACATGCCTAAAACCCTTATTGCTCTTACCTTACTGCCGAACTATGGTTAACTCCAAAGATCCGATCGTTCCACCTGTCCAAGCCCTTGATCAACCACCTCTAACTCATGCTATTACCAAAACAAAATAGTTATTACACCCCTCAGGGTTACAAGTCCAAATCGACAATCTCCCTAACTTTTAGGGATTTCGGCTTTTCCTAAAATATGTAAGAAGACTATGTTTTGGAGAATACTTACCACCGATTCCTTAGTGAATGATTCCAATGAGTTTCCCACTCGATCCCGATGTAGATCTAATCCCTCAGATGATAACAAAAGTTGGGCTTTTAGTGACTTCAGTATTCGGCCAAGTCCCTTTTAATGTGGGGTTTTTTAGCTTTTTGCAACTTGTGTTTAGAAAGGTAAAACGAGAGGGTTTTGCTATGGTCTTGTCGTCAAAACTTGAGGTTTTAGAGGGCTGGTGAATCGGCCACAAATGATGAAGAGAAGAGATGTGGTTTTGGTTAAAACAAGTCGACACAAAAAGAATAAGCTTTTGGGATTCCGGCTCTTGTATATAAGGCTTAAGAACAATGATAAGAACGTGGAGATGAATAGAATAATGGAAGGATTCGGCTATAGGGAAAGAAGAAGGAATATAGATGGAGAAAAAACAAGAAAAGAAAAGAAAAGAAAGGAAAAGAAGGAAGAATGGTCAGAAAAGAGAAAAACGTCACAACACTCCCAAATGCCGAATTTATACCTAGCTTTTCACCTAGCCGACATTTACCCCCTAAAGAAACCCTTGGCCGGCCAACTCTTGCTCCTCAAGAGTCCACTATTAGGCCAACACCATCCTCCTTGATCAGCTCCTAAATCCTCTCCCTTATCCCCTCCTTACTCAATCTCCTGAGCAACTCAAACTCCTCCTGACAGACTTTTACTTCAGTTCCACTACTTACCTTTTCTGTTCATAAAAATTAATCCCTTGATTTGTTGTCATTGTGACTTGAACCTGGGTCCTCCCTAGCTTCCACACGCCCCTTATAGCCTTCCCTGTGGCGTCACATGCCACTTCACCACTTGCTTCCTTGTGATCTATGTTACACAATTAATTCCTCAAAGCCTAATTTACCAGAACCCCTTTCTCTAATGGAATTAAAATTAATTAAAACTATCACGTTATCCTAAGCTTGGGCCTTCTAGCGGCCCACTATCACAATTAAACCTACACTTAACAAGCAGAACATAGAATTTTTAATTTTACAATTTTTTTTCAGAATTTCCAAAAATTTGGGGCGTTACAGTTTCAGTTAGGGCCTTAGCCCATTACAGTATCAGTATCAGTTTGGGCCTGAGCCCATCTCAGTGACAATAACAATACAGTTATACAAACAAGAAATCCTACCCAACCAGCCTCTATACTCCATCTCCGTCCAACCCTACACTCCATGTGGGGATATAATCAACCCACCCAACCCTATACTCTAAGTAGTTCTGGTTACAGCACTAAACAGTATTTGCAGCAGAGCTGCCAGTACAGTAGACTTCCTCCAATCATAATAAACCCCATCCCCATGCAACTTATCATGCATCATGTCATGTCACGTCATAATATCATACAAGTATTCAATATGTTTAAAATGGCATGCTTAAATATACTCATACATCTCATAGGGGCATAACGGTCATTTAATCATAGAGGGGCATAATAGTCATTTTATCAATTAAGGGGTCTAGGTCCACTTACCCACCCAATAGTAGGTTCACAGTCATCTCAGACGACCCGTGCAACCTTAACAGTCAAATAATGAAAATTGGCCCATAGCCCATATTGGAGGCCCATGTGGGCCCACACGCCCATGTGGCCCACCTAGCCCAGAAATGGCCTTCACCATGTGGATTACACAGCCTAATCCAATATTCTCCACACGTCCGTGCGGTTTACCCGTGTGGGACCATATTCTAGTGGGGCCCACAAGGTCCATTTCGATCCAATATGGCCCAATACGGCCTCTGCTCATGAAATCGCTCATGGTCGGTCTCAACGATCACATGCCCATGTTTATTCATACGGGCTACCACACGAGCGAGCGCACACCCTTTTAGCGTCGTCGTTCACTTATTCCGGCTTTCACTGATTTTCAAAGTTGGGATTGTGTTTACACACCTTATTGCGAAAGTACGCAAATAGTCCACAAGTGCTCCAAACCTAGATTCAAACACAATACACCACCAGTCCCTTTAACAACAGGATTAAACAATCCGTTTTTATATCACTTATCAAAAAGGTTTCTTATCACTTGCCTTGGTCGATCGACTGAGGATCACACACTTAATCCTTTGCAAGAGACTGATTATAAACCCCCTTTACAAATATCCTGCAATACAACTAAGACTTAATAACCTAAACTATTTATTGATCACCAATAGTTTGCACCAACCGTATAACAACTTACCAAATGCGCCAACCTCAGAAATAGGAAAAGAAACAATTGGCCCACACCCCTAGAAAAAAATCGACAGCAAAGAGAGGTGTTATGTAAAAGACTAATACAGTAGAAAGAGAGAGAGAAGATAATAACGGTACACCCAATGTAACTCCCTAAATTTGGGCCTAGTAGGATTGGGCCTTGAGCATGGGATCGGCTAGAAGGCGGCTTATAAAT
Source organism: Gossypium hirsutum (assembly GCF_007990345.1). Classification (NCBI taxonomy): domain Eukaryota; kingdom Viridiplantae; phylum Streptophyta; class Magnoliopsida; order Malvales; family Malvaceae; genus Gossypium; species Gossypium hirsutum. The sequence continues at coordinate 47,853,941 of NC_053430.1, read as the reverse complement.
ATTTAGTTGTGCATGAGAATAGCACAGATTGGTTGTTTGCTTTAATGGTTAAGTGAATTGAGAGTGTTTGGGACTGCCTGAGAAGTCCTGGGTTCAAGCCCTGGCTTTTGTAAAATTGTTGGTTTTGCTCTTAAGTGAATCTAGGCCTTTGCATGAAGGCTTTATAAATATTTGGGATGGAAATGTGATGCATGTTGAGCTTGTGGTCCAGTGGTTGTGGCGTCATTAAGGTGGTAAGGGATCTTGAGTTCGAGTCACTCCCTACTTAAAGGAGTATTTATTTTACTTCTTTGCTGAGCAAGTAGTGGAGTTTGAATCAAACACTTATAAGGAGAGTTTGAATTGGTCTTGGAGGGATTTGAGGGAGATAATCTTGGAGGTTGGGAGAAAATCAAGGAAGGATTTGAATAATGAGGTATTCTAGCCGAATGAGGACTTGGTTACTCAAGAATTTCGGCTAGGGAGAGTTGGGTTCATTTTTTTCGATTTTGAAGTGTTGATGTTGGTAGTTGCCGAATCATTTCTTGCCATTTTGGTTTTAGGCACTTTTGGGGAGCCGATTTTTGCTAAAGGGATTTAGGAGTCTCTTGTTTTAGTTTCTTTTTTGCCTTTTTTCTCAGTTAATCGATTGAGCATTTGTTTTCTTAATTTTTTTGCTGTACCAAAACCGATCGATACCTCTCTTCTCTGGTATTTCTCAAACAATTGCTGCTTGTACTGATTTTCCCTTTCATCTCCTCTTTTCGATCCTTTTCTTTTCTTCTTGTTTCTATTCTCAAACTCCAGTGTTATACATCTCCTCCCCCTTTCTATTCTCAATTTGACCAAATCAATCTCTCTCTCTCCCTATTTTCTTTTCATTTCAATGTTGATTTTAGTTTTTTTTGGTCGAACATCAACACCCTCCCTCTCTACTCCAGTTCTCGACTTGTACGAATATTCTATGGTCAAGTGGGACTAGTGGTGCTAAGCCAATTTTCCCTTCTCCCTAGTTAACCTCGCGATTCGGTAAGTATTCTCGTTATCTTGCTCAATTTATTCTTTTGGATAAGGAATGATAAGGTTGGTTGATACAGGATCTCTGAGGTCAAGTGATTAGTTTTTGGACAACGGTGTAGGTGGGTGATTTTTTGTCAATCGATCAAGGTTTGCATACTCAAGAGTTTTCGCGAAAGCTTGCAATCAGGTGTGTTTCCGTACCTTGTAAATGGTATTAGGCGTAAAAGCCGTAGAAATGTATGTATTAGTACCGTAACTGCTAATCGGTCAAAAGCCAATAGAGTTTGTATGTTTTTTGCACAGTGTTAGCTGTAGCGGCAAATGCCGAAATGTCGAAATGCCGAAAAGCCAAAAAGCTGAAGGATTGGGCTTTTGGGCTACATGATCGTGCAAACGCTCATGTGATGAACTGAGCCCAGGAAATATGGGCGTACAACGAGGAAGACCACCATGAGCAATCTCATGGGCTTTGGCCAGAATGGGTCGTATGGGCCAATGGGCCGACAGGCCTACGTGGGTAAACTTCACTTTTAAGTGGGTCGTAGATAGACTTGTCATGCCGCACACATGACTTAGGTAGTTCTGGGCCTCGTTGGGCCTAAATGGGCCGTGTAGACCCAATAGGCTCGTGGGCCCTACACGGATGAAATCTGTGGTAAGTGACTAATAAGGAACCGAGCTATGGTGTACATATAGCCACATTTGATTTTGGGCTGAATGGGCCACACGAGTGTGTGGGCCCACTAGGGTTGAGTAATGGGTCGTAGGCCCATTTAAACCGTTATGTCTGTTTAGGTTATTTAAGTCGCTAGAGGCGACGGTGGATGTTCTATTGGGTCGTTATGACCCTGGATTGTAAAATTACCGAAATACTCCCAGTTTGTAAATTTATCAAAATACCCCCGAATTGTAAAATTACCGAAATACCCCCAATTGATAAAATTATCGAAATACCCCCAGTTTTTGAAATTACTGAAATACCCTTGTAGCATACAATTACCGAATACCCTTGTAGTGTAAAATTACTGAAATACCCCTGTAGGCCAAAATGACTATTTTGCCCTTATGGGTAGATGACCGACTTAGACTGTGAATTTTACTGATTTGACTATGATCGTATGACTGTGTTTTAACTGACTTGAATATAGTCGTATGACTGTTATGCTTTTAATATATGTTCAAATGACTTACTGAGCATGGCCATTTTGCATACACGTATGATGATTGAGCATGACATACACGACATATTGCATGGGGTTGGGACATTGATACGGAGGAAGTTCTGATAGGGTCGCATGGGTCGCACGAGACGACTGTAGATCCAATATTGATCTGTTAAGGTCGCACGGGACGACTGTGGACCGACAGACGACTTAAAGCCGCGTAATCTGATTATGGCTCTGTGCCAACCTAAATATGGCTCTGTGCCATCTTGAGTATGGCTTTGTGCCAATCGTATTTACCTGTGGCTAAGTTCCTATCATATTTATTGATGACTCTGTGTCGATCATATTTACCTATGGCTATGTGCCGATTATATTACTGTCGCTGATGGCTATGTGCCAAAATTATTACAGTTACCGATAGCCTTGTGCCATCCTGATTATGGCTCTGTGCCATCCTGATTATGGTTTATAACCATTTTGTTTATGGCTCTTATCCATTCTGTTTACGGGAAGATTTGCTAAGATTTTGGTTAGTGTAACACCCTTTACCCGTATATGTCATCGGAACAGGGTACGAGGTATTAACAAATTATAGTATATACTATTAAATAGAACCCAAACAAAAATATGGCGTGCAATTTGATCATGAATCATTATAACATATGCCATTAACAATACAAACCAATTTCAAAGGCTTCGTACAAAATAATTAGTTTGATACTATAATTAGTATTTAAACCTAGACAATTATGACACGTAATAAAATAACTAAGTCTGCTATACATGCCATATTTCAAAATGTTGAGTTCAAATACCAAGAGTATTGATAATGCGGGCGGATCTTCAACGATCTCTAACTCCTGCGCTAGCTGGATGACACTATAAGACAAAGGAGAGAAAAGAAAGTAAGCTTATAGCTTAGTAAGTAAGTATATAAATAATAAATAAGGAATCTAATATGTTTACAACATAACTCAATTATATCATATTTTTAATTTTACTATTTACTCCAATTTGATCAAGCTGTCACTCCTGCGTCATGATCACTAAATAAATCATAACTCGAGTTAAGAAACTCGAAATTCAAATCCGTAAAATTTCCCATAATCTAGACTCATAAATCTTCTTACTAAATTTTTTCCTAGAATTTTTGGTTCAGCCAATTAGTACAGTTTATTAGTTTAAATTTCCCCTATTACACAGCTCAACTGACCTGACCTCTGTTCACTACGAATTGAATTTCTCTCAGTACACAATTCAAATAACCATGAAACCTATTTCATTTAAAACTATACTAAATAAGAAATCTTATTGTGTTTTGTACAATTTTTAATGATTTTTCAAAGTTGGAACAGGGGATCACATAGTCATCCTGAGCAAGTCACACACAATTGTAAATATCTCAAAATATAGAATTCCTTTGCTTTCTCTGTTTTGTTTATATGAAAATAGACTCATTAAGATTTAATGTCACATCTCATTCAACCTCAAATTAAATTCCTTCTATTTTTGGTGATTTTTCAAAATCACGTCACTGCTACTGTCCAAAACAGTTTTAGTGCTAATTTCACTCTTTCACACATTCTTTGTACTAACCTCATTGTAACTTATATATATCACAAATCATTTTCACCACATTTCACACATCGCGAGTATACACCCATGATTACAATGTCACCACAAAGCCATCCCGTTGAACAATTTGGATTAATCCTCAATATTTGATGGTTTCAGCACATAGCCCCACCATCATATTTCATTTAATTCGGCTCTCTTGTACACATGGTGAACACTTAGTACCACTCATGCGACCTAGCCAATTTGTCTCGTAGCTCTCTTGTCTACATGGTGTTCTTCACTTGGAATCACGCATGCGGCCTAGCTACATTTATCTCTCCCGTAGCTCTCTTGTCTACATGGGATACATCCTGTATCACACATGTGACCTAGCTACTACATAGTATCTCGTAGCTTTCTTGTACACATGATGTGCACTCAGAACCATACATGTGACCTAGCTACGCTCCCTCTATTTTATTCGATCTTTCCGGATGTTCAACCGGGATCTCTCTCTCTATTACTTATTTCCATTCTTCCAATAGTCGATTTATACTTCAACATCAGCTAGTATATATATATAATAGGCTGAAATATAAGAATGTAAATGAAATTAATGTATTATTTACATACAAACTTACCTCGGTGCAAAATATGAGAATTTTGCAATTAAGTCCAAAACTTTCTCCTTTCCCTCGTTCGAGGTCGATTCCACGCCTTTCTTGATCTATAACAACATATTTAGCTCATTTAACACTCGAAATATTTATTTTAATCCAAAAATCACATTATACAAAAATTACATTTTTGCCCCCTAACTTTTACAAAATTATGATTTTGTCCTAAGACTCGGAAATTTAATTTTAGCCCTTATTCTTATGTTTAATGACCTACTGATCATTTTTCTCTTCTATGCCAACATCAAATTCTCACTCTAACACATAGTTATGAACAATAGGTATTTTTATCGATTATGTCGTTTTGCTCGTTTTCGCAAAAAAATGCTTAGAAAAGATCGTTCTCCTAACTTAAAACATTCATATTCTACCATCAAACAAAAAAATACATGCTTATCATTCATTGGTAAATTTTTAAACATAAACCCTAACTCGAAATAATGGTAGAAATAGGTAAATCGAGCTACGAGGATTTCAAAAATGTGAAGAACATTAAAAACGGGGCTTGAAATCACTTACTATGAAGCTTGAAAGTTGAAGAAACCCTTGCTATGGAGGAGAGCAAATTTTGGCAGCAACTAGTGAAGATGATTACAAATTTTGTGTTATTTTCCCATTTTATTTCATTTAATATACAAATAACCAAAATGCCCTTACTACTAAACTTTCCAAAAATTCCCTCCATGTCCAAATTTTGTCCATAACTTAAGAATTGGTCAAATTGCTATTTAAGACCTCCTAGTTAATATCCCAAAGCAATTTCATATTAAAAACTTCTAAAACACGAGTTTTACAATTTATTCGGTTTAGTCCCTAATCTCAACTTAAGCGCTCAATGCATAGAATTTCATCACAAAATTTTCACGAAATCACGAAATCATATCATAAACCCCAAAATAATTATAAATAAATTATTTCTATTTTGGATTTGTGGTCACGAAACCACTATTCTGATTAGGCCCTAATTCGGGTTGCCACAATTCTCCCCCTTTAGAGATTTTCGTCCCCGAAAATCTTACCGGTAAAGAGGTTCGGGTACTGTTTCCTCATAGCTTCCTCAGGTTCCCACGTAGCCTCTTCTATCCCATGTCTGTGCCACAATACTTTCACTAAGGCTATGCTTTTATTTCTTAACTGTTTAATTTCCCAAGCCAAAATCTTTATTGGTTCCTCCTCATAGGTCATATCCGGTCGAATCTCAATTTCTGTTGGAGAAATCACATGTGAAGGATCAGAACGATAACGTCGCAACATTGATACATGAAACACGTTATGAATTCTTTCTAACTCTGCCGGTAAGGCCAACCGATATGCCACTGGTCCAACTCGAAAATCTGAGTCGTAACCTGATTCGCATTGAGTTCTCTTGGTTCGCAACTCACTATCGTTCTTTTGAGCATCACAAATCAGCTGGAGAAATAACGGTTTAGCCCTCATCTCTGCTAAGATTGACCCATCATCAGACAATGCTAACCCCGTATTCATGGCTCTCAAAGTAAAAAGAAATTTCCTGCTCAAGGCATCAGCAACTACATTTGCTTTTCCCGGATGATAATCAATCACTAGCTCATAATCCTTTAATAATTCAAGCCATCTCCACTGTCACAGATTCAAATCCTTTTGATTTATCAAATACTTCAAACTTTTGTGATCAGTAAAAATTCGGCATTTTTCACCATACAATAATGTCGCCAAATCTTCAAGGCAAAGACAATAGCGGCCAATTCCAAATCATGTGTAGGATAGTTCTTCTCTTGCAGTTTTAACTGTCTCGAAGCATAAGCTACCACTTTACCCTCTTGCATTAACATACATCCAAGGCCTGTCAATGATGCATCACTATAAATTACGAACTCCTTCCCTGGCTCAGGCTGTACTAAAATTGGTGCTTCAGTCAATCGTGCTTTCAACTTTTCAAAACTCTGCTGACATTTATCAGTCCATTAAAACTTAACATTCTTTTGCAACAACTTAGTCATAGGAGAGGCAATCATCGAAAATCCCTCAACAAAACGTCTATAATACCCGGCCAAGCCTAAAAAGCTTCTAACCTCAAATACATTCTTTGGCGGTTTCCAATCAACGATCATGGAAATCTTGCTCGAATCCAACCGAATACCATCACCTGAGACCATGTGTCCCAAAAATTCGACTTCACGAAACCAGAACTCACTTTTACTAAACTTAGCAAACAATTTCTTTTCTCTCAAGATCTGCAATATGGTTCTCAAGTGTTCGGCATGTTCAGACTCATCCCGAGAATAAATTAGAATGTCATCTATAAACACTACTACAAACTTATCCAAATATAGCCGAAAGATCTGGTTCATCAAGTCCATAAATATAGCTGGAGCATTTGTTAAGCCGAAAGGCATCATAAGAAACTCATAATGTCCATACCTTGTCTTAAAGGCGGTTTTCGGCACATCCGACTCCTTAACTCTCAACTGCTAGTAACCAGACCTCAAATCGATTTTTGAAAACACTGTGGCCCCCTTTAACTGATCGAATAAATCATCAATCCTCGGCAATGGGTACTTGTTCTTTATAGTCACCTTATTAACTTGACAGTAATCAATGCAAAGTCTCATTGAACCATCCTTCTTCTTTACGAACAATACAGGAGCACCCTAGGGAGAGAAACTCGGTCTCACAAATCCCTTTTTTGTTAACTCTTGCAACTGAGCCTTCAATTCTTTTAATTCAGTTGGAGCCATTCTATATGGAGCAATTGAGATCGGTGCAGTACTCGGCAACAAATCAATGGCAAACTCTATGTCTCTGTTCAGAGGCAACCTAGGCAATTCCTCTGGAAATACATCTTGAAACTCACAGACTATCGGTACTGATTCAAACTTCAGTTGAGGCAACTCAGTATTCATTACATAAGCCAGATAAGCTTCACACCCTTTCCTCAAGTATTTCTGTGCAGACATGTGAGAAATCACCATAAGCAACTTATTTGATTCATCTGTTTCAACCCACAGAATTTCTCCATTTTCACATTTCAACTCTAGTGTTTTTTGTTTACAATCTACCTTGGCATCATACAATGTCAACTAGTCCATTCCCAAAATAACGTCAAACTCATCAAATGGTAACAGCATCAGATTAGCCAGAAAACAGTGACCTTGAATCATTAATGGGCAATTCTTGCAAACCTTGTCAACTAGCACATATTGGCCTAAGGGGTTCGACACTTTAATCGTAAACTCAGTAAACTCAACAGGCAATTTTTTATTAGATACTAAATTCATGCAAATATAGGAATGAGTGGACCCGGGATCAATCAATGCAATAACAATAGTATCATAGAGAGAAAATGTACCAGTAATGACATCGAGAGATGATGCATCCTCTCGGGCACGTATGGCATAAGCTCTAGTAGGCGCTCTAGCTTCTGATCTCGCCGCTGAATCTTTCATCGCAGTTTTACTACTAGTCCCACCTCCAGTATTCTCGGTGGTCTACCTCTGCTAGCGGTGGTATTCTTTCTAGCACTCTGAAATCTTTCTTCTTTAACTTTCTCCAGACAGTCTCTAATAAAATGCTCGCGAGAACCGCACCTGAAACAAGCTCGCTCGTTTCCCCAACACTCACCATAATGTTGCCTGCCACATTGTTGACACTCGGGCTTTCTAGGTCACACATTACCCATACTTGCCACCGAAGTAGCTTGAGCTTTAGACCCTGAATATGCTCTACCACGATCTCTGTGTGAATCCCCAGTTGAAACTGTCATTTGAGGGTTTGTCTCTTTAGACCTCTTTGATTGAGATTGAAATGACTTGCTTATCGGCCTTTTTCTGGCATCTCGAGCCTCAATAGCAGCTTTTCTTCTTTCTTTGTTCAATTCTTCGGCTTTAAGAGCTCGGTCAACCAATACTACAAATTTTTTCAACTCTAAAATTCCCACAAGCACTTTAATGTCCTCATTTAGCCCATCCTCAAACCTTTTGCACATAATGGCCTCGGTGGACACACATTCCTAGGCATACTTGCTGAGTCTTACAAATTCGCGTTCATACTCTGCACAGACATCTTGCCCTACTTCAATTCAAGGAACTCCTTCCGTTTTTGATCAATAAATCGCTGACTTATGTATTTCTTTCTGAATTCTTCCTGGAAGAAATCCCAAGTAACTCTTTCTTTTGGCACCACTGCTACCAAAGCCTTCCACCAGTGGTAGGCCGAATCTCTCAAAAGTGATACAGCACACTTTAAGCACTCCTCGGGTGTACATGAGAGCTCATCAAATACACGGGTAAAATTTTCAAGCCAGAACTCCACTTTCTTGGGATCATCATTGATCTTTGCTCTAAACTCTTCGGCCCCTTGTTTTTGAATCTTGTCAACCGGAGGCTTGTTCATTCTTACCAAATCTATGCCTTGAGCAGCTACAGGAATCATCTGAGGTATGGGAGAGGGTGGAGGAGGTTGAGCATTTGGATTTGCTCGAATAAACTCAGTATACCAATTGTTCATCATTTGGAGAAAGGCATCCCGAGCCTCATCTCCCTGTCTCAATGTCTCAAGTCTACTTTCCACAGGCGTGGTCCCTTGTGTGGGAGCCGGCGCATTACTAGCAGCATCATCAGCCACAGTTCCTTCAGGATCCATTACTATATTAAAACAAAACACAGTTTAGAATAATCAGGAGTCACCACACTATCACAATATTTTTATGGCATGTATAGCTAGACTTTTACACACACTTTATTAGTTCGAGAACCGACTAAACCATGGCTCTGATACCACTAAATGTAACACCCCTTACCCGTATCCGTCGCCGGAACAGGGTACGAGGTATTAAAAAATTATAGTATATACTATTAAATAGAACCCAAACAAAAATATGGCGTGCAATTTGATCATGAATCATTATAACATATGCCATTAACAATACAAACTAATTTCAAAGGCTTCGTACAAAATGATTAGTTTGATACTATAATTAGTTTTTTAAACCTAGACAATTATGACACGTAATAAAATAACTAAGTCTGCTATACATGCCATATTTCAAAATGTTGAGTTCAAATACCAAGAGTATTGATAGTGCGGGCGGATCTTCAACGATCTCTAACTCCTATGCTAGCTGGATGACACTATAAGACAAATGAGAGAAAAGAAAGTAAGCTTATAACTTAGTAAGTAAGTATATAAATAGCTTAGTAAGTAAGTATATAAATAAAAAATAAGGAATCTAATATGTTTACAATATAACTCAATTATATCATATTTTTAATTTTACTATTTACTCCGATTTGATCAAGCTGTCCCTCCTGCGTCATGATCACTAAATAAATCAAAACTCGAGTTACGAAACTCGAAATTCAAATCCGTAAGATTTCCCTGAATCTAGACTCATAAATATTCTTACTAATTTTTTTTCTAGAATTTTTGGTTCAGCCAATTAGTACATTTTATTAGTTTAAGTTTCCCCTGTTACACAGCTCAACTGACCTGACCTCTGTTCACTACGAATTGAATTTCTCTCAGTACACAATTCAAATAACCATGAAACCTATTTCATTTAAAAGTAGACTCAATAAGGAATTTATGCATATAAACTATATTTCTTATTGTGTTTTGTACAATTTTTAATGATTTGTAAAAGTTGGAACAGGGGATCACATAGTCATCCTAAGCAAGTCACACACAATTGTAAATATCTCAAAATATAGAATTCCTTTGCTTGCTCCGTTTCTTTTATATGAAAATAGACTCACTAAGATTTAATTTCAGATCTCATTCAACCTCTAATTAAATTCCTTATATTTTTAGTGATTTTTCAAAATCACGTCACTGCTACTGTCCAAAATAGTTTTAGTGCTAATTTCACTCTTTCACACATTCTTTGTACTAACCTCATTTTAACTTATATATATATCACAGATCATTTTCACCATATTTCACACATTGCGAGTATAGGCCCATGATTTCAATGTCACCACAAAGCCATCCCATTGAACAATTCGGATTAATCCTCAATATTTGATGGTTTCAGCACACAGCCCCACCATCATATTTCATTTAATTCGGCTCTCTTGTACACATGGTGAACACTTAGTACCACTCACGCGACCTAGCCAATTTGTCTCGTAGCTCTCTTGTCTCCATGGTGTTCTTCACTTGGAATCACGCATGCGGCCTAGCTACATTTATCTCTCCCGTAGCTCTCTTGTCTACATAGGATACATCCCGTATCACACATGTGACCTAGCTACTACATAGTATCTCATAGCTTTCTTGTACACATGATGTGCACTCAGCACCATACATGTGAGCTAGCTACGCTCCCTCTATTTTATTCGATCTTTCCGAATGTTCAACCGGGATCTCTCTTTCTATTACTTATTTCCATTCTTCCAATAGTCGATTTATACTTCAACATCAGCTAGTATATATATAATAGGCTGAAATATAAGAATGTAAATGAAATTAATGTATTATTTACATACAAACTTACCTCGGTGCAAAATATGAGAATTTTGTAATTTAGTCCAAAACTTTCTCCTTTCCCTCGTTCAAGGTCAATTCCACGCCTTTCTTGATCTATAACAATATATTTAGCTCATTTAACACTTGAAATATTTATTTTAATCTAAAAATCACATTATAAAAAAATTACATTTTTGCCCCATAACTTTTACAAAATTATGATTTTTCCACAAGGCTCGGAAATTTAATTTCAGCCCTTATTCTTATGTTTAATGACCTACTGATCATTTTTCTCTTCTATGGAAACATCAAATTCTCACTCTAACACATAGTTATGAATAATAGGTATTTTTATCGATTATGCCGTTTTGCTCGTTTTCGCTAAAAATCGCTTAGAAAAGATCGTTCTCCTAACTTCAAACATTCATATTCTACCATCAAACAACAAAATACATGCCTATCATTCATGGTTAAATTTTTAAACATAAACCCTAACTCGAAATAATGGTAGAAATAGGTAAACCGAGCTACGAGGATTTCAAAAATGTGAAGAACATTAAAAACGGGGCTTGAAATCACTTACTATAAAGCTTGAAAGTTGAAGGAACCCTTGCTATGGAGGAGAGCAAATTTCGGTAGCAACTAGTGAAGATGATGACAAATTTTGTGTTATTTTTCCCATTTTATTTCATTTAATATACAAATGACCAAAATGCCCTTACTACTAAACTTTCCAAAAATTCCCTACATGTCCAACTTTTGTCCATAACTTAAGAATTGGTCAAATTGCTATTGAATACCTCCTAGTTAATATCCCAAAGCAATTTAATACTAAAAACTTCTAAAACACGAGTTTTACAATTTATTCGGTTTAGTCCCTAATCTCAACTTAAGCGCTCAATGCATAGAATTTCATCACGAAATTTTCACGAAATTATGAAATCATATCATAAACCCCAAAATAATTATAAAACAATTTTTTCTATTTCGGATTTGAGGTCACGAAACCACTATTCCGATTAGGCCTTAATTCGGGTTGTCACAGTTAGTGCCGCAACCGGTGCTAACATTGGGAGTGTAGGGGTGGCATGGGTGATTTATTCCCCGCAGGTAGTGCTGGGTTGGACAGAGGAAAGTGCAAGGTTGGATGGGATGGGTTAGCATGCATCACACATTATGCATATAGAACTGTTAATGATATGGACTAGGCCCAACTGTTACTGATTTTGAGAATAGGCTAGGCCCAATTAATTCTAATGAGGGATAAGACCCAAGTGAAATTGTACTGGGCTTAGGCCCACACACATTGTTCTGCTACTGTAATGGGCTCTGGCACAGACTGATTCTGAATTCTATCTGTTTACTAATTGTTTTAATTTAGAAGGGTATTACGCACTGAGTTTTCATAAACTCACCTCATTCATTAACTGTGCAAGTAATCCCTAGCATTAGGAGGATCGGTGCTGCGAGCGACTCGGAGATGGCCACACAGCTGCTTTTGTTATCTACTACATTTATTTGCTTCTCAGTACTTTAAATTTGGTTTGGTTTGTAATAAGGCCTCTCTAGTTTTTATTTTAAACTTTGGGATTTTATTTACTATGTTTGATATTTGTTAGAAGTAGATCACGATTTTCCAAAATAATAGCTGTTTTCAAAACACTACGTTTTCGCAACTTAACTTTTAAACATCAAATTTTCGTAAATTGATTACTTTTAAAATTAGCTTCCGCAACTTGAAAAGAATTTCGGGAATAATATTAATAAGTTTACAATGTACTACGTTTTAAATAAGAAGGGTTTTTAATGAAAATATTGTTTTCGAAAAACACTTCAATGTGACACGCTAGATTCGGGCATAATGTCTAGGCCGAGTTTGGGGTGTTACACCTAAACCTGAGTTGGAGTATCCGGCTAACACAAAAGATGAAAGGAGAAAAGAATCGAGAGAAAGAAAAGTGAGGGAGAGTATTCGGCCACAACAAAGATAAGATAAAGAGAAGGGAATTTGCTAAGAGCCGAATGAACTAAGAGGGAGGAAAAGAGGGAGTATTCGGCCAAAGCAAAAATCGATAGAGAGAGGGAGAGAAGAAGAGGCAATCAGTCAGCAAGAGGACAGTAGGGAAGAACAAACTTGGACTAAGACAAAAAAAAACCGAATGATCATTAACAATTATCGGTCCCAAAAAGAGAGAAAAAGAAAAGACGGAGAAGCAGCAAAAACCAAAGGCAAAATTTCACACAAAGGAGAGCAGGTGAGCTATTGACCAATTTTTTTTGACCAAATTAGACTCCCTTATTTAGCATACTCCTAAACACTCCTCAAAACTCTCCGACCACTCCACTATCCAAATACCAATATTTCCTCCTAAAATCCCTCCATCATAATCTCTTCAACCAACAAATTCAAACCCCACTCAACACTGCAGTATTTCGGTCAACCTCTATATCCACACGATAAAGGCAACAAAATAAAACACCCCAATGCGTAAAGCAGGAATCAAACTTCAGACCTCAGGTAACCATATCACGCCACCTATCCCCTAGACCAGTATGCCCTTTCTGACATGTTTTACCCCCATTTATTTAAAATCCTATTGACTAGAGACAGGGTTTATTCATGATAAAAACAAAACTTTTCCACAAGCCAAGGCTTGAACCCAAGACTTCTCAGACACTTCCCAAGACACTTAACCACTGAAGCAAAAATGGATTTGTGTAACGCAATCATACCAAAAATAAATACTTAGGATTTTGGGGTGTCACACAGGGACTGTGAAAATAGTTATTTATGAATGCAATTTAAAACATGTTGGTAAAAAAAATTTGTTTTTAAAAAGGTGATAAAGAAATAAGATTTTAAATTAAATAAAAATAAAAGTTCTAATGCACGATTTCAGAATATGATTTAACCAAGATGACATAATTGTGTTGGATTAATTACATTTCTTTAACTTAGAATTATTAAACTCATGTTTATGTTGTTACGAACAAATTCACGGCAACTTGGTAATTTGCTAACTTATGAACATACTCACCTACACAAATCCATTTATCCTTTAACATATCCCTATGTCAATTCAAATGATTAAACAGATTTTAATAAGCAACATGTTATTGCACATACATACTAATTAAATTGTACATACTAATTAAATTGAACTAATCTCTTGCATATTCCTACGTCAATTCAAACGATTAATTAAATCTAATAAGAACATAAAAGACTATGTGAGGTAACAAGGTGTCCTTACCTTGAAACAGTTTAATCACAGAAACCTTGCAAGTTATGCAAGGCCAGTGTATTGCCAGATACAATGCTAATCTAACCTTAAGCTACCTTAGAAGAATAAACATGCACTGATTAAGTATTGTGTCCATTAATTACAATTTCAATCTATTTAAATAAGTAAATCATTAGTTATCTCACAATTGTAATGCAAGAATAACTTAGGCATGATTTTACTTAATCAAGCATTTTATCGAGGCCTATACTAGCATAAACACAATTTTAATAATTTAAGCAGATGAAATGCAATCAAACCAACACGAACTAAATTCAAGCTAAGCTGATTTCTTCGAATAACATAAATATTCATAGATATTTTCATCATAACAACAATAAAAATTAAAGAGATAGGGAATAAGAATCAAATCCGATGTTTCTCCGTGGCTTGACTAGTTTGCTCTGTCTTCATTCTCTGTTGTCCTCATCGATCAAGGCCCTTATGAACACTTCAATGATGCTCCAAATGGCTGATGAATGCCCCTTTTCCAAGAGGAGAAATTGGCAAGAGAGCAAGGGACTTCGAATGGGAAAATGAAAGGAGAAAGTGAGAAAGGAGAGAAGAGATGTGAATGAATGAATGAGGGATGCTTTGAATGATCAGCCAAGGGGGTTTTTATAGATGAATGTGGTAGATAAAATTTTCTAAAAATAGCAGCCAAAGAGCCACTCCTTGCCTGGCCACCTATGTGGCAAAGTTGATGGCTTCAACTTTGCTAAATATAGCTTGGGGCAAATCTACAAAGCCACCAATTGTGGAGGGGCTGAATTGCGATTTGAACAAGTCTTCAATGGCTTCTTTGTAGCTTAAAAAAATCAGCTAATGAGCTGAATTGGGTCAGCACTTGGACGGTTTTGGGCTATCCTTTTCTTGGCTGGTTCAGTTCACTCGGTTCGGTTCAGTTGGACCAATTTTTTCATAATTAATTACTAATAATTTATTAACCCAAATTAACTTGGATAGAAATTAAAATTAATTAAATTATGAATTAATACAAATAATTTTGGACCATCTTAGGCTAGAAATTAATTTGCCTCGGTACTTCAAATTGCTTCTTGGTTTTGTGCTTCTGGCAGTGTCTGCCAAGCCATTTTCAACCTTTGTGCAATTTTGTCAAAAATAACCAAAATTAATCAAAATTAATTATACATGTTCATAATTTAAGTACAATTTAATTATTTTATAATAATTAATTATTTTTTGACAAGAATTTAACTAAATTCGCATGAATTTAAGTTAAAAATGGTATGAAAAGGTGTGTAAATTTTTGTGTTTCCACACCCCCAAACTTAATTCATTGCTCATCTCGAGTAATGCACAGATTGAAAAGAATTTATCGGAAACACATTTGAAAACTTCCATTAAAACAACATTTTTCTCAAAATTATGAATTTAATATACTTATGCTCAAAGAGAAGAAATTTGATAGTTATGCTACTTAAGTATACATATCGTTCAAATTAATCTCAACAACTATTATGATAGAAAAAATTAGACTAAATGCTTCCTAATAAAGTCATGTTAAATGTAACATTCCAAAATAGGGCCTAGTCGGAACAGTGGTTTCTGGACAACAAATCTGATGTTGAAATATTTTTTTATGATTATTATGAGGTCTAGAATATGAAAATATGCATGTGCTAAAGTTTCATGAAGAAATTCTATGAGTAAGGTGTCCAATTGGAAAATAAGGACCAAATAGAATAAATTGCAAAACTTGGATTTTGGAAGCAATTTGTATGAAATTGCTTTAGATTATTAATTAGAAGGTCTTAAAGAGTAATTTTCCCAATTTCTATATTTTTGGACAAAAATGGGTATGCATGGAAAATTTTGGAAGTTTAGTAAGGAAGGGCATTTTGGTCATTTGGTAATAAATGAAAAAAAAAGGGAAAATGAAGGAAAAAATCAGCCATTCTTCTCCCTTGTACCAGCCGAATTTCTCAAGCCCTCCATAGCTAGGGTTTTCAACATTTTCAAGCTCAATAGTAAGTGCTCTCTAGCCCCGTTTTTAATGTTCTTCGTATTTTTGAAATCCCGGTAGCTTACTCTCTCCATTTCTACCCATATTTTGAGTTAGGATTCATGTATGTAAAGTGACCCATGTGCGACATGTTTATTCTTTGATGGTTTATGGAGGAATATGAAATTTGGATATGTGTTAAACATCTCCTAGGTGATTTTCATGAAAAATCCCTGAAAGGAACTTTTTACAAAAGGTACAAAATTTGTGGTAGAAATGTGAAAAAATGGAAAATATGGGCTTGCATAGGAGGGAAAAACCTTCGGCTAGGCTTGGATAATGTAGAAATTTCATGCATTTCATCATACGAGCCTAGGGACTAAATCTTAAATAATGTAAAAGGTTAGGGGCAAAATAGTCATTTTGTCTGGGGTAAAATTTAGACTCGAAAAGAATAATGTGAGGTATTAATGATTCAATTTTTATTGTTATAAACCCCAAGGAGAAAATTCCAGAGGTTGATCGAGGAAAACGAAAGGTTTCAGAATAACCGAGATGCAAAACCGAAACGGATACCAAGTAAGTTCGAATAACTTTAAGTAAACTAATAATATGCCTAATTGCATGTGTTGTGAATGTATGATAACTGGTTTTAATGATGACATGAAAGTCCATGAAATGTGTTAATAATAATGATATGATAATAAATGTCCCGGTTGAAGTCAAAAGGGAAATTCGATGGATAAACCATAGCTTACATGACTTGAGATCCTGCATGTGTTGCAGAAAAGGATTTAGCCCAAACGGGTAATTTATTGAACTCAAATATAGAAATGATCTTGCCCGGACAGGTGTTCCTTGAGTGATCAAGCCTCCCGAAGAATATGTATGCATTGTGGATTTAGCCCGGATGGGTAATCTGGTTAAGGTCTGAATCTATCCTGGACTAGTAATTCAGATCCGAGCTTAAGGGTGTTTGTCGCTATAAGGGATTTAGCCTGAACCGGTAATCCCTCCGTAAGATGTGAGGTTTGCGGGAGCACGTACTTGAGATGATCGCTCTTATGACTTGACGATAAATGGATAATCCATTGATATTTCTGAGAAACTCAACGGGATTAACATGAGATGGAAAAATAAAAATGTATGATGATGAGCTCATCTAAGATAAACTACGTGGTGTATTGTTATGGAACTAATTTGTCGATTGAGTGCATATGATAGGGAAACTATTTCATGCTTGTTGGTTTTATTGCCTAATATGGATCCATGCTAATTAATCGGTAAGTTTACTTTCCAGTTATTCAGGCATACCAAGCATGTAAATGCTTGCCCCTCTCTTTTCTCTATCTTATAGAGCTCGTGGACTCGCGAAGATTAGGAGACGGTTGGAGAATCAACACAATATCATCTTGTCTAGATTTGGTATCTAGGTACTCTTATTTTTTTCAATGGCATGTATAGGGCTTTTTTTTATTTTGTTATATGTGTCATTTGTTTAGCTAATATGAAGGCTTATAAAAGTATACACATTCACTTGTATATGGCCATGGGAATTGGCTCATTTTGGTGTAGGTTATGACCTACCAAATTGTGCATGTCATGTTCCAATCTTCTTGTGATGCTTAAATATGGTGTGTTACAATTAGTCATATATAATATGACCAAATCACATGAGGTGGTTAAGCCACAATTTGGCAATGAGTTAAGATAACGAGCCAAGCTTAATTGAGTTACAAGTCATGGAAATCCTTAATATAAAGGGGATAACCTAGCATGTATGAAAACCGATGAGATGATGTTTACATGCAATGAGGTATATTAAGGTCATTTAAGAGTATAATTAGACCATGTTAAGTGTTATTGAAAACTATAAGTGGATATGAATATTAGAGGGTGACCAAATGCTTGGAAAATAGCCCAACAAGGTCCACACGGGTAGACACACGAGCATGTGTCTAGGCCGTGTGTGACACACGGATAGCCCTATGGACGTGTAGTCTGTCCGTGTGTCCCCTGCACCTAAAATTTTTAAGTCAAAATGCATAGTGGTAAACACACGGGTAAAGGCATGGTCGTGTGTCTCAACCGTGTAGAGGGCACGGCCTAGCACACGAGCGTGTGTCTTGGCCAGGTGTCCCTAAATGCATGCTGACATCATAAACAGAATGCTTGAGTTTTTAGACATGGACGACCACACGGGCATGTATAGGCGTTGTGATGGACACGGGCCAGGGATACAGTAATGTGCTCGGCCGTGTGAAAACCCCTGTAGTCTACACGGGTAGGGGACACGAGCGTGTCCCAAAGCACACAGGCGTGTGCATTGCCCCCACACGGGCGTGTGAGGCTTAACCTAGAAAATTGTCCAAAAACTACCCCAAGTTCTCAGTTTAATCCTAGACCATTCTCAAGGTATGTTTAGGGCCTCGTAGGCCCATAATAGGGACACTAAGATGTTGATTGATTGGTTTTAATCTGGATCAAAATTTTATAACCTATATTTTTTGAAAATTTTCAAGCATGTGTCTGGTAATGCATCGTGCCTGATCCCAGTCTTGGGAATGGGTAAGGGGTGTTACATTAAACCTTAACAATTTAATTCTATTCCCTGTATTCAAGATTAAGCTACAATCATTAAGTTTAACTTGTGTCTTCATATGTTGTATGTAGCAATTTCTCTCCACTAATGTAGGTAGCATTGAAACTTTGAATCAATAGGTCTTTAACAAGGTTGTAATGTGGCTAGGCTTAAAGGTAGGTAAACGATAGGTAAATTTAAGCTTTTAAATCCTAGACTTAGCTTGCATCGGGCCTTCAAAATAATTACCTTCAATACATCAACTTTCTTTACTTTCACGTGCTCTTTTGTACATCTTATTTTAAAAACTCATGCTCTTTTTTTTTAATTCAAGCATTTTACTGAATGTACTACAATTTTAGAGCATTCTATACTTCTTTTCAACTCATTCAAACTTACTTTTTAAAGAGTACTTTGAATAGTACTGAGTCTAGTGTTTGGGACAATTTTGAGATATTTAAGAGAGAAGTGATGGCTAAATTTTCAAGGGTTCAAATAAAATTAGGCCATATAGTCTCAAAGTTAGGTTTTAAAGGATAAAAATTTCATAATGGTTGGCTTGAGAGGCACAAAGTGTCCAAACAAAACTTGCCTAAATCATTTTCAACGCTCCATGCTTTCTAGGATTTCGCCTCAAGAAACTACTAAGTCAATTCTAAAGACTTAAACTTTCATGCATGCCTAACTTTCCTAAGGAACTAAAATTTTATGGTACGATTTGCATGCTCTATTAAAAATACATTCATATCATTATTGTACTAATATAATAATTTATTGAAATAATAGAACTTTATTTATTCTGAAGTTTAGCATACTTAACAAAATTTCCAATTATTGAACAAAATATATCCTAATCATAATTTAAAGAAAAATTTTATTCTGAGTGGAAATAATTCAATTTTTCGGTCCCCCCACTTAAGATGAACAATGTCCTCACTGTTTAAAGTGAATAGATACTATACACTAGGTAGGATTGTAAAAAACAGGAGGTGAGTCAAATTGACTACTTAAGTATCATGTTGTCTCTAGATCCAATCCTAAACATGTATATACCTATTGCCACATTTCATACTTTGCGACATGTTCATTATTCATGATTTCCATCTCTTTCTTTATTATGCGAAAATAAAAATTCCTACTTAAACTTAATCCTAAAATTACCTAAGAATAGAAATAAAATAAAGTCAAGATCTTCTGTTTTATTTATTTGTAGATCCTTACGAATTCGACTCATCTTTTGCTTCATCATTATTGTCTTTGCATGAATCACTTCGCTCATTCTTCAATAATGGATTCCATGATTCAAATATAAAATCTGGAAATTCAGGCACAAAAATAAATGGGTCATTGTAAATTTTCTTAAGAGCACTTCTCATCGACTCATCCCTTATTTTTGAGTATCTCTAGTAAGCTTGTTGCTACCATTGCATATGTTGCATTATGTCCATCAAATTTACCAGCTCATCTCGAAGATCTGGGCCAGGTGATTGAGCTCTGAATATTGCAGTTTCGTCATCAGGTTCAACTTCTGGTTCTATTGGTTCCACCTTATCAGGGACTTCAGCCGATTGCATTGGCTCGATCTCTGTAGGATCTTCTTCCTCTTCTTTGGGATCCTCACTTTCTTTAATTTGCTGCTGTAAAACAAAATCTCTAGCTATTCGGTAAAGGTCCCAATCTGTGATTGTGCCCTGGTATAGCCTGTCTTCTTCATGTTTGCAAGAATTTTAGCTTTCAAGTACAGAATTGTTATCGTAAAGGGAAAGTAGGCTGGGCCAGAACGTCTAACGACACAATTCCGCATTTCTCTCAAAATGATTTTTCCCATCAATGGTCTTTCCAGTTAAAATTGATTATAACAAGACCATTTCCTCTAATGAAATTGTAGTTCCATGTGAACTAGGCATAAGGCTGAATCGGATGAAATAGAACCATACCTTTGCGAGTGGTGTCAAATATTCTCTTCGACAAGTGTGGATTCCTTGCTTTGACACAATCTACTTAGAACCTGGAACTGTAAGTTCCTCGAGAATTTCTTGCAAATTTTTAGGCTCTATATTGCTCATCAAGGAAGAATATTCATCGTTTTTGAAATTAAGCAATTCAAAGAACTCATTTATAGCGTTTGAAGTTATTAGTACCTTGATTCTATGAACTGGAACATCTGTCGACTTGCTTGTGGTTAAATTTGCATAGAATTCACACACTAACTCTTCATCCACACTAGGTCTCTTCTCAAAAAACAATTCCCAATTGGGGGCTTCAGCAACTTGACGAATACATGCCATAAAGTCTTTGTAGTTGCTCTCTTTCAATATAAAGCATTTCTCTGGATGCATCTGTTGATTTTTGAAGATACTCTCGTATCTTGCTTTGGCTTCTTCACAATGGAACTTGTTTTATGTTTCATCAATTTGGGCACAGGCACGAATTCTCTTATGAGACGTGATTAACCTGAAGAAAAGATGGGGAATTTTATTTTCTCAAAAAATTAATTAATAAAAATTATTAATGATTCAAAAAAATTAAAAAATTAATTATTAGAATAAAATTAAAATTTAAGAGAAAATTTGGTCTTACCACATTTTTCATAAAAATTTAAAAGCTCCTAAGGAAAATAACTATGAAACAAAAGTTGGCACATATGAAATGATTGGAGGGTTTTTGGCTGAGGATGGGTGAAAGGGTGGTATGAGTAATCGGGTTGATGCTGCACGGATGTTGGGTAGCAAGCGGATGCGTCGAGTAAGGCCAAGGAGCAACACAACTTGGTGTGAGCAGTTACATGGCAACAAGCAGCAATGGGGCACGCGGGTTCGGGCTGGACATAGCGTAGGATGCGCGGATCCTTACAGGCAGGCCTGTCAAGTGCTGGAGCTGGAATTGGTGTGGCGCCAAGGAGCAAGCCAAGTGATCTTGTAATATCCTGAATTAGGGCTTAATCAGAATAGTGGTTTTGTGACCACAAATTCGAGATAGAAATAATTATTTTATAATTATTTTGATGATTATGATATGATTGCATGATTGTGTGAAAATTTCGTGATGAAATTCTATGCCTAACGTGCTTAAATTGAAAGTAGGGACTAAATCGAATAAGTTGCAAAATTTGCATTCTAGAATTTTTTAGTATGAAATTGCATTGAAATATTAATTAGGAGGTCTTAAATAGCAATTTGACCAATTTTAAGTTCATGGACAAAATTAGGACATGGAAGGAATTTTTGAAAGTTTAGTAAGGAGGGGCATTTTGGTCATTTGGATATTAAACGAAATAAAATGGGAAAAATAACACAAAATTGGTCATCATCCTCCTTAGTTGCTGCCGAATTCTCCCTCTCTCCATAGCTAGGGTTTCTTCAACTTTCAAGCTCCATAGTAAGTGATTCCAAGCCCCGTTTTTAATGTTCTTTACGTTTTTGGAATCCCGGAAGCTCGATTAAGCTTATGCTAGCAATAATTCAACCTAGGGTTTATATTTGGAAAAATACCCATAGGTGAAATTTGTGTATTTTGATGTTTTATGATAGAATATGGGGTTTTAAATTATGTTAGACAACTTGTGCTACTCAGTTTTGAGTGAAAACGAGTAAAAGGGCTTAATCGGCAAAAATACCTAATAATCACAAGTATATGTTAGAGTGAGAACTTGATGTTTCCATAGAAGGGAAAAGTGATCAGCATGTTATAAAACATAAGAGTAAGGAATAAAGTTTAATTCCCGAGCCTAGGGGTAAAAGTGTAATTATGCAAAAGTTTAGGGGCAATAGTGTAATTTTCCAAAGTTCATATTAAATGCTATTTTGATGAATGTATGTATTAAATAAGATTAATTTTGTATTATAGATCAAGAGAAACGAGATTCAAGTCGCGATCAAGGAAAAGAAAAGATTGTGGACTAAATTGCAAAATCTTTATATTTTGGTACCAAGGTAAGTTCATGTATAAATAATGTAGCATAATTGTTATTTTTAAGTTATTGATGTTAATTATATGATATGCTGATTTTTAATCGTGAAATATTATGCTTTATGGTTAATGTTGAGTAATATGCAAATTATGTTTACTACTTGATAAATATGAATTGCTACCGAGTATCGGTTCCGATATTCCATGGAAGACGGCAAATGTGGGATCGAGGGAAAAAGCCTGTTTGAACCTTAGTAATAGATTAGGATACAAGTGACATGTCACTAGGATGGTTGAGCATCCGAACTCGTTGAGTTGAGTCCGAGTTCGTGAGATGTAACTAGGCATCCGAACTCGTTGAGTTGAGTCTGAGTTCATTTATGGATGCGAACGCCCGAGCTCGTTGAGTTGAGTCCGAGTTCACTTAGGGGCGGGTTACATGATTTCTTGATTACATATGTGGCACTTATGTGCAAATTATCATGTATCCGAGTTATATTCCGATGTGTTCGATGGGTGAAATTTCTAGTTTAATGGAAGAGCACTTAAGATATAAGTGACGTTTTGGGTAAGTGTTGTGAAATGGACACTTTGGACAGGTATGTTCTTAACCCTCGGGTTGGAAAAAGATACAACGATAAGATCGTAAGATGATGAATGATATTTAGAAATGTGATAAATGTTTTGGTGATACCATGTTAAGGTTGTTTGGTATGATTGTATTGTTATGTTACTTGTTATTTGCATATGAACTTACTAAGCATTTATGCTTACTCCTTCCTTTTCATTCACTGTAGTTTTGAACAAGCCGGCTCAGGAATCGAGACAGGTCAAAAGTTCAATCACACTATCCAAAGGACTTTTATCTTGGTAAATGACTTGTACAACTACTTAAGTATGGCATGTATAACAATATACCTATTTTGTGTAAATAATTTTATGATATGGCCATGTTTGGTTGAGAAAATGTTTGATATTGATAAGTCATGGTGATGGCTAATTTAGATCATGTTTGATAGCATGGAAGTTTAATAGGTTATCTAGTTCATAAAAATTCATGGAAAGATGAAACTTGCCTTAAAACAGAATATTGCTGCAGCAATGACATGAATTTGAAAAATCACTAAAAATAGTATAAGTGGAAATAAATGATGAGTAAGTTATGAAATTGAATCTTAATGAGTCTATTTTCATGTGGATTGAAAACAAAAGGCATATAAATTATATTTTATGAGATATTTAAACTTTTGTGAAACAGGGCCAGAGTGATTTCTAGATCCCCTGTTCTGACTTTAAAAATTCATAATAAATTTTAAAACAATAGTTAGAAGTTGTTCTTTATTTTTAAAGATTCCTTATTGAGTCTAGTTTTAAGAGAAACAAACCTCATAGTCATTGAAATTCTGTATAGAGAGATATTTGATTCGTAATACACAGAGGTCAGAGCAGCCAAACCCTGAAACAGGGGTGACTTTAATTAATAAACTGTACTAATTGGCCTAACAAAAAATTCTAGAAAACAATTACTAAATAGATATATGAGTCTAGATTCAGGGAAAATTTACGGATCTTGGTTTTGAGTTTTGTAACTCGAGATATGATTTTGCTTGTAACTGTGACGCGAGTAGCTAGAAAGCTGTGAATGTAGAAACAAATGATTTGAAGTTCTTAATTTGATAAATTATGTTCGGTAACCCCTCAAGCTCGACTCCGGCGATGGTCTCGGGCGTGGGGGCGTTTCAGATCTACTGGTGCTGGACGGTCGCACACATTGTGCATGAGCTGTTGGGTGCTGCTGGCCGAATGAGGCTATTGGCTAGGAGCTTACAACACTTAAGGGATTAGGTGCTTTGGGGTTTTGAGTGATAACTGATGGAGAAGGTTGGTGGTATTTATAATGAGGGAAATAGGAGTCAGAATAGAATTCTTAGAAAAATTTAATAATTAAAAATTTTAAGTTCTAATTCTACTTAGAGTTAACAACAATTAATAATTAATAAAATACATATTAAATTATTAATTGCTATTAATTTATTAAGATAAAAACTTATCAAATAAAATATGATTAGATTAAAACTAATCCTAACTCTATATAAAGTTGATAATAATTAATATATATTATAATGGATATAATTATATATTAATAATTATCATCTTTTTTTATTAAATTTTAAAAAAATTATTCTAGAAGCCTTTTGAAAATATTTACAAAAAATAGGCATCTAATTTTTATTATTTACGAAAAGAGCAACCAAATTTTAAAAATAATTCAATTAAGTCCCTAGACTTAATGAAAATTTGAAATTGAGTTGCAATTTAAAACTTGGATAAAAATTGACCCTTTTATTTGAAAAACCAAAAATTTAATTTTCTATTTAGGGAATAATTTCTCGGAAAATTATGTTAAAATCAATTCCCAAGAAAGATTGGAGGTGTCACAAGTGGTCCCGCTTAAGTTCCAATCTCCTAGACAAAATTTATTTAAACATACTAATCCCGAAAATATACCCTTAATCATTTATTAAAAAGGAAAATAAGAAAATTTAAACATCTGAGAAAATGAACGAAATTTGATTCCGTTCAATCTTATCTCTCCAGTAATGTTTTAGACGCTGAGCATTAACTTGAAAATTACCTCCCTTACCTTGGAGTTCAACAACTCTGTATGGATAGACATGATGAATCGTAAATGGACCGGACCAACGTGATTTTAGTTTACTTGGAAATAACCTTAATCTAGAATTAAATAACAAGACTTGCTGACCTACTTCAAATTCTCAAACCCGAATGTGCTTTTCATGCCATTTCTTAAGTCTCTCCTTGAGTAATTTAGCATTTTCGTATGAGAACATTCAGAATTCCTCTAGCTCATTGAGTTGGAGCATCCGTTTCTCTTTAGCAAGCTTCAGATCCAAGTTGAGTTGTCGAAGGGCCCAGTAATCTTTGTGCTCTAACTCCAAGGGCAGATGACAGGCTTTCCCAAAGACTAACTTATAGGATGACATCCCTAAAGGGGTCTTGTATGCTGTTCTATAAGCCCATAGAGCATCATCCAGTCTTTTGGACCAATCTCGTCGGTTCGGGCAAACTACCTTCTCAAGTGTGCCTTTGATCTCCTTGTTTTCCAGTTCAACTTGCCTATTCGTCTGCGGATGGTAAGCTGTAGCGACCTTGTGTTTCACTCCATGTTTATCTAATAACTATTTAAACCAGTTGTTCACAAAATGGGACCCTTAATCACTGATAATGGCTCTTGGGGTTCCAAACCTTGTGAAGACGTGTTTTTGCAAAATCTTCATCACAACCCTAGCATCATTTGTCGGATAAGCTTCAGCTTTGACCCACTTAGACACAGAGTCTATTGCTACCAATATATACTTGTGACCAAAGGACGGAGGCAAAGGACTATGAAAGTCAATAACCAATACATCGAATAATTCTACCTCAATGATATTTGTTCGAGGCATCTCATTTCTGTTGGTGACATTTCCAACCCTTTGACATCGATCACAACTCTTTACGCAAGCATATGCATCCTTGAATAGTGTTCGCCAAAAGAATCCGGCTTGTAATACTTTGGCCGCAGTACGAGTACCTCCGAAGTGTCCCTCACTTGGAGCTGAGTGACAATGATATAGAATCTTATGTACTTCATCTCCTGCCACGCATCTCCTTATCATTTGATCTACAAACTTCTTAAACAAGTACGGCTCTTCGCAGAAATAGTACTTCACATCGTGAAGAAACTTTTTCTTTTGATGATACGTCTTATCAATCAGCATCAAACCACAAGCTAAAAAGTTAGCAATATCAACAAACCAAGGGGTATTATGGACATGAATTACCTTTAGTATGTGTTTACCTGGAAATGTCTCCTGAATTGGTATAAGAGGAGAGTTCCCTTCTTGTGGCTCTAATCTAGACAAGTGGTCAGCTACTTGATTTTCTACTCCCTTTCGATCTTGAATTTCTAGATCGAACTCTTGAAGTAGAAGTACCTATCGGATCAAACTCAGCTTAGCGTCTTTCTTGGAAAGTAAGAACTTAATTACCGAGTGGCCCGTATAGACAGTTAGTTTGGTACCTACAAGATAAGATCAAAACTTGTCAAAAGCAAACACAATAGATAGTAACTCTTTTTCTGTTACCATATAATTCAGTTGAGCTCCAGTCAGAGTTTGACTTGCGTAGTAGATGGGATCAAAAACTTTATTCCGTCGCTAACCCATGATAGCTCCTATTGCGAAGTCCCTTGCGTCACACATCAATTCAAATGGCAAATTGCAGTCTGGTATGACGATTATGGGTGTCAAAACTAATCGACTCTTCAAATCGTTGAAAGCTCTTAAGCACTCTTTATCATATTTGAACGTCGTGTCCTTCTCCAATAATTTGCATAAAGGTTTAGCAATTTTGGAGAAGTCCTTGATGACTCTTTGATAGAAACCGGCGTGGCCCAAAAAGCTCTTAACACCCTTTACAGATGTTGGAGGTGGGAGTTTCTCAATAACATCTACCTTTGCTCTATCAACCTCTATTCCATGTCTTATTATCCGATGCCCTAGAACAATCCCTTCTCCTACCATGAATGACACTTTTCCCAATTGAGTACGAGGTTTGTTTTTTCACATTACCTTAGTACCTTCACTAGATTGGCTAAGCAATCGACATAATTATCTCCAAATACTAAAAAATTATCCATAAAAACTTCCAAATACTTCTCAACCATGTTAGTAAAAATAGACATCATACATCTTTGAAATGTGGCAGGTGCATTACATAAACCAAATGGCATGCGTCTAAATGCAAATGTACTATACGGGCAGGTGAATGTTCTTTTGTGTTGATCTTTAGATGCTATTGTAATCTGATTATACCCCGAGTATCCATCGAGAAAACGGTAATAGTCTCGCCCTGTGAGTCTATCTAGCATCTGGTCCAAAAAACGACAAGGGAAAAGTGATCTTTCCAAGTCGCCTTGTTCAGCTTTCGGTAATTGATGCAAATTCTCCATCCCGTAACCGTTCTAGTCGGTATCAACTCGTTATTCTCATTTTCAATGACCGTTATACCTCCTTTCTCTGGCACGCACTGGACCAGACTCACCTACGAACTGCCTTAGATGGGGTATATTATACCCGCATCTAACCACTTGATGATTTCTTTCTTGACTATGTCATTCATGATGGGGTTTAGTCTTCATTGTCCATCAATCGTCCCTTTCTCACCATCTTCAAGGATAATCTTGTGCATGCATATAGATGGACTAATTTTGCGAATATCGGCTATGGTCCATCCAATAGCCTTCTTGAATTGTTTCAACACCAGGATGAGTTTCTCTTCTTGCTCACTAGTTAATTCTGCTGAAACAATCATAGGCAAAGTAGAAGCATCACCTAAATAAACATATTTTAAATGTGAAGGTAGTACCTTGAGTTCTAATTTAGGTGGCTCCTCGATTGACACTTTTGGTTGGGCATAATCCCTTTTCTCTAATTCCAAAGATTCAAAACGGGATTGCAGATTAAATCCATTGATGCATACTTGTCAATTTCCTAATCGAAAAGGTTCATAAGTATTTCATCTCAAACCAACACTTACCACAAACCCTTGATGACTACAGTTTTATCTATTATGCTAATCGGATGACAACTACACCTTTTTCTACTGAGAAGCTGAGTTAACCAATAGAATCCATTAGCACCGAGCAAATAAACAGAGGGCTAATGGACATTTGGCCAAAATAAGCCCACTTACCCCAGTTACCGATTGAATGCCGAAAGAGGGATTTGAATGCCTATGAACATTTTGAGAACCTACACACAAGAGAATGGTCAAAGAGTTAGTAACCCTAAACCAAATCATTTGGCTTCATTAGAGAAAAAGATAGGAAAAGAATCAAGAACGGAGTCAAGAAGCATGAAAAACTTACCTAATATCAACTGGTAGAAACATTAGAACGAAGAAACAGTCAGTCACTTGTCCGAGCCTAGACGCCTTCACAGACGTAAACGCAATGTAATGAGAAGGGAAAAGTATCCGACTATAACTTAGGAAGAGAGGGAGAGATGGAAGCAGAGATGATCCAGAGATAGCATATTCGGTCAAACACCAAGAGCGGAATTGAAGGTATAAGGTATTTGGTTTAGAAAAGAGGTGAAAAAGAATGCCAGTTCAGCAGAGAGAAAATGTGAAGAAGAAAGGGAAAGGTTTCCAAAAGAGAGTTCGGCACTTGCTATCTTGTTTCTATACCAAAACAAAATGGGGAAACAAACACGCAAGAGTAAAGCTACCAAAATGAAAATGAAAAGAAATAACCCTCTTGTTCTTATACCAATTCGTCATCACCAAAGGAAAATGAAAAGTTCCCCAAAGTGCTCCTCCAAAGTGCGGAATACACCACCCCAAAGAATCCCAAATTTGGCCAACACCTTCCCAACCAAACTCCATGATTTTCTTCTCTTTATCTCCATAACTTTTCCTCTTCCAACTCCCTACCAACCTTCATCCAAATCTCTTTTGACAAAGTCTCCAACCGTCTTTGCAGAGTTTGAATCAAACTACACTTCTCAGCCACAGAGACATAAAATAAAATCCCCTTTGCACTACATGGAATTCGAACCCATGCCCTCTCAGATGCTCTACACGCTACTTGCCACCACACCATAGGCTCACTTGTGACATAAATCTACCACATTTATTTATAAAGCCCATCTGCCAGTATCCAGATTCTTCTAAGAGCAAAAACAAAAATTCTGCAAAAGCTGGAGCTCGAACCTAGGACTTTCCAGACACTCCCAAACATGCCCTAATCACCTAGCCATTAAAGCAAACATGAAATTTGTGCCAAAACATGTAAAATTACAGACCCTATATTTTTGGGGCGTTATAACTAGCTTTCCAAGAGGTCTGAATGTAATATCCTGAATTAGGGCTTAATCGGAATAGTGGTTTTGTGACCACAAATCCGAGATAGAAATAATTATTTTATAATTATTTTGATGAATATGATATGATTGCATGATTGTGTGAAAATTTCGTGATGAAATTCTATGCCTAAAGTACTTAAATTGAAAGTAGGGACTAAATCGAATAAGTTGCAAAATTTGCATTCTAGAAATTTTTAGTATGAAATTGTTTTGGAATATTAATGAGGAGGTCTTAAATAGAAATTTGACCAATTTTAAGTTCATGGACAAATTTAGGACATGGAAGGAATTTTTGGAAAGTTTAGTAGTAAGGGTATTTTGGTCATTTAGTTATTAAAATGAATTAAAAACAAAATTAAAAGCCAATTTTTGTCCATCTTCTTCATTAGGCCGAAATTTCAAGGGTTCTCCATAGCTAGGGTTTGTTTCAAGCTTCCAAGCTCCATAGTAAGTGATTCTAAGCCCCGTTTTTAATGATTTTTACGTTTTTGAGATCCCGGTAACTCGATAAAGCTTATGTTAGCAATAATTTAACCTGGGGTTTATATTTGGAAAAATACCCATAGGTGAAATTTGTGTATTTTTATGTTTTATGATAGAATATGAAGTTTTAAATTATGTTAGACAACTTGTACTACTCGATTTTAAGCAAAAACGAGAAAAATGGCTTAATCGGTAAAAATACCTAATAGTCACAAGTACATGTTAGAGTGAGAATTTGATGTTTCCATAGAAGAGAAAAGTGATCAGCATGTTGTAAAACATAAGAATAAGGAATAAAATTTAATCCCAAGCCCAGGGGCAAAAATGAAAATATGCAAAAGTTTAGGGGTAAAATTGTAATTTTGCCAAAGTTTTAGTTAAGGATTAATTTGATAATGTGAGTATTAAATAAGCTAAATGTGTTATTTTAGATCAAGAAAGACGTGGAATCGACCTCAATCGAGGAAAAGAAAAGATTGTGGACTAAATTGCAAAATCTTTGTATTTTGGTACCAAGGTAAGTTCATGTGTAAATAATGTAGCATAATGGTTATTTTTAAGTTATTGATGTTAATTATATGTTATGCTGAATTTTATTATGAAATGTATGCTTTGTGGTTAATTTCAAATAATATGTAAATTATGTGAACTACTTGTTAAATATAATTGTTACTGAGTATTGATTTCGGCATTCTACGGAAGACGGCAAGGATAAGTGTTCGAGGAAAAAGCCCGTTTGAACCTTAGGAATAGATTAGGATACAAGTGACATGTCACTAGGATGGTTGAGCATCCGAACTCGTTGAGTTGAGTCCGAGTTCGAGAGATGTAACTAGGCATCCGAACTCGTTGAGTTGAGTCCGAGTTCACTTATGGATGCGAATGCCCGAGCTCGTTGAGTTGAGTCCGAGTTCGCTTATGGGCGGGTTACATGATTGCTTGATTGCATATATGGCACTTATGTGCAAGTTATCCATGTATCCGAATTATATTCCGATGTGTTCAACGGGTAAAGTTTTACTCAAATGGAGGAATATTCGAGATTTAAAGAGACGTATTAGTAAGTGATATGAAATGGATATTTTGGACAGGTATGTATTTAACCCTCGGGTTGAGTATTGATACAACCACAATAAGGTAATAAGATGATGAAAAATGATTAAAAATGTGATATGTGTTTTAGTGATGCATGCTAATGTTGATTGGTATGACTGTTTGTTATGTTACTTATTATGTGCATATGAACTTACTAAGCATTTATGCTTACTCCCTCCTTCTTACTCATTGTAGTTTTGGACAAGCCAGCTCAGGAGTCGGGATAGGTCGAAGGCTCAGTCACACTATCCGGAAGACTTTTGGTAATGGCTTGAAAATTGAAGTATGGCATGTATAGCAATATACCTTTTTTGTGTAAACGATCTTATGGTATGGTGATGGAATGGTTGAGGAAATGCTTGATAATGATAAATTATGAAAATGGTTAGTTTAGATTATGTTTGATGTAAGGAAAATTAATAAGATACTTGGTGCATAAAAACTCATAAAAGGGATGAAATTTGCCATAAACAGGATACTGCAGCAACACTGACGCGAGTTTGAAAATTTACTAAAAATTATAGAAATTGAATTTTGTGATGGAATACATATCAAATTGAATCTTATTATGTCTAGTTTCACATGAAACAAATGAAACAAGTAAAGGAATTATATGTTAGAAGATATTTGAATTTTAGTGAAACAGAGTCATAGCAGTTTCTGAATCCCCTGTTCAAATTTTAGAAATTCACCATAAATTGTAAAGATATAATTAGGTGGTGTATTTTATATTATCAGAATCCTTATTAAGTCTAGTTTTAGGAGAAATAAACTTCATAGTCATATGAATTTTGTACAGAGAGAAATATGGTTCGTAGTAAATAGAGGTCAGACCAGTCAAGTCCTGAAACAGGGGTAACTTTAACTAATAAACTGTACTAATTGGCCCAACCAAAAATTCTATAAAAACATTAGTAGATAGGTATATGAGTCTAGATCCAGGAAAAAATTACGGATCTTGATTTCGAGTTTCGTAACTCGAGATATGATTTTTCTTGTGACTGTGATGCAAGTAGCTTAAAAGCTGTGAATGTAGAAATAAATAATCCAAAGTTCTAAATATGTTAAATTAAGCTTAGTAACACCTCATACTCGACTCCGGCGACGGTCTCCGGCATGGGGGCTTTACATTTGGTGGTATCAGAGCAGGTTTAGTCAGTTCTCGGACTACGTGTTGTATGTACGGATTTTGCTATACATGCCATATGTATGAATTGTGATAGTGTGATGACTTCTGACCTTTTTAAATGATTTT
This sequence comes from Gossypium hirsutum, assembly GCF_007990345.1. Lineage (NCBI taxonomy): Eukaryota > Viridiplantae > Streptophyta > Magnoliopsida > Malvales > Malvaceae > Gossypium > Gossypium hirsutum. Next base: position 47,821,596 of record NC_053430.1, on the reverse strand, counting down.
TATATAGTAAATGGATCCCGATCCAGCTGTGGCAGATGAAGTAGAGAGTAATGCACCAGCTCCGGCTGAAGGGGCAGCGCCGACTGAGAACCCACCCCCTACTATTGGTTAGGGAGGAGGAGAAAGGGATCAGGAAGCCTTTCTCCAAATGATGAGTGCATGGTACACTGAGTTCGTTCGTACGAACCCAAATGTACGACCTCCCCCACCTCCCCCAATTCCTCAACCTATGCCTCCGGTGCCTCAGGGAGTGGATATGATAAAATTTCACAGAACCCCCGTTGACAGAATTCGTAAACTAGGGGCTGAAGAATTTAGAGCAAATATTGATGATGATGCAGAGAAAGCAGAGTTCTGGCTTGAAAATTCTATCCGGGTATTTGATGAATTATCTTGTACACCTGAAGAATGTTTGAAATGTGCTACATCTTTGTTGAGAGATTCAGCCTATAATTGGTGGAAGACTTTGATTTCGGTAGTACCGAAAGAGAGGGTAACCTGGGAATTCTTTCAAGAAGAGTTTCGGAAGAAATATATTAGTGAAAGATTTATTCATCAGAAATGTAAAGAGTTTCTTGAGCTGAAGGAAGGTAATATGACAGTCTCAGAATATGAAAGAGAGTTTGTACGATTGAGTAAGTATGCCAGGGAATATGTTCCTACAGAAACCAGGATGTGCCGACGATTTGAAGACGGGCTTAACGAAGACATTAAGGTATTTGTTGGGATCCTTGAACTAAAATAAATGGTGGTACTTGTCGATCGAGCTTGCAAGGCTGAAGAATTACTGAAGAAAAAGAAAAAGGTAGAATCTGAAACACGAAATTGGAAGAAAAGACCAATGAGTAATGCACCCTCACAGCAAACCGGAAAGTCAAGAAATATGAATCCTCGTTCCCAAGTTTCAGCTGGGCAATCATATGGAAATTTTAAGAAGCGAAATGTGGGTCCTAAATCTCAGACTACTTCTGCGGCTAGTGTGGGAAATACGAGATTTGTTAAACCCGAGTGCCAGCGGTGTGGTAGAAATCATTTTGGTCCGTGCAGAGCAAGTGAATGTTTTCGATGTGGTTCTCCGGATCATTTTATTAGAGACTGCCCAGAGAGAGCTGAGAAAGAAAAATTTCAGAATGTAAAAGCTAGTGGTGCAGATTCGAGGGGAAGGTATCCGAGAAAAGCTGGAAGTGAAACAAGCAGTAAGAATGTAGCCAGAGATGCAGCAGTTAGATCTGAAGGAAGAGCTCCGATTAGAACTTATGCTATTAAAGCGCGTGAAGATGCTTCCTCACCTGATGTGATTACCGGTACATTTTCTCTCTATAATGTTAATGTTATTGCTTTGATTGATCCTGGTTCTACTCATTCATATGTATGCATGAAACTGGTGTCTAGTATGAATATACCTGTTGAGAACACAGAATTTATGATTAGAGTGTCGAACCCGTTAGGCAAATGCGTGATAGTTGATAAAGTAAGCAAGAAATGCCATTTAATGATTCGGGGTCATTACTTTCTGGCCGACTTGATGTTGTTGCCGTTTGATGAATTTGATGTTATTTTGGGTATGGATTGGTTTACATTGCATGATGCTATAGTAAATTGCAAAGAAAAGGTTATAGAATTAAAATGTGAAAGTGGTGAAATCTTGTGGGTTGAACCAGACAAATCAAAGGCAACATTTAGTATGATTTCTTCAATGTCGGCTCAGAGATATTTGAGAAAGGGTTATGAAGCTTATTTGGCGTATGTAATTAATACAAAAGAAGTTGAAAAGAAAGTTGAATCAGTGCCGGTTGTGTGTGAATTTGCGAACGTATTTCCAGAAGAATTGCCGGGTTTGCCTCCAGTCAGGGAAGTAGAATTTGGTATTGATTTGATACCGAGAACAGCTCCGATCTCGATTTCTCCATATAGAATGGCACCAACAGAGTTGAAAGAATTAAAGTCGCAGTTGCAAGAGTTGACTGATAAAGGCTTTGTGAGACCAAGTTTTTCACCTTGGGGTGCTTCCGTGTTATTTGTGAAAAAGAAGGATGGTTCTATGAGATTGTGTGTTGATTATCGCTAGTTAAACAAGGTGACAATTAAAAACAAGTATCCGTTTACAAGAATTGATGATTTGTTTGATCAGCTAAAAGGAGCGACATGGTTTTCAAAGATTGACTTGAGATCTGGGTATTACCAACTGCGGGTAAAGGAGTCGGATGTGCCTAAAACTGCCTTTAGAACAAGGTATGGTCATTATGAATTTTTAGCTATGCCATTTAGGTTGACAAATGCTCCTGCTGTGTTTATGGACTTAATGAATCACATATTTCGGCCATACCTGGACAGATTTGTTGTGGTGTTTATAGATGATATTTTAATTTATTCAAAGGATGAGACAGAGCATGCTGAACATTTGAGGATAGTTTTGCAAACTTTGAGAGATAAGCAGCTATATGCTAAGTTTAGTAAAAGTGAATTTTGGCTCCAGGAAGTTGGATTTTTGGGTCATATTGTTTCAGGTGATGGTATACGGGTTGATCCTAGTAAAATTTCAGCCATTGTTGATTGGAAACCACTGAAAAATGTAACTGAAGTTAGGAGTTTCTTGGGGCTAGCTAGGTATTATCGGCGGTTTGTAAATGGATTTTCTATAATTGCGGCTCCTATGACTAGACTACTCCGAAAGGATGTTAAATTTGAATGGACGGAAGAATGTCAACAGAGTTTCGAAGAATTGAAAAAGTTATTAACTGAAGCACCAGTGTTGATACAACCTGAATCAGGTAAAGAATTTGTGGTGTATAGTGATGCTTCTCTAAATGGTTTGGGGTGTGTACTCATGCAAGAAGGAAAAGTGGTGACTTATGCTTCGAGGTAGTTAAATCCTCATGAGAGGAATTATCCTACTCACGATTTGGAATTGGCTGCAGTGGTGTTTGCTTTGAAGATTTGGCGACGTTATTTGTATGGTGAAAAGTGCCGAGTATATACCGATCACAAAAGTCTTAAATACTTGATGTCACAAAAAGACTTGAATTTGAGACAGCGAAGATGGTTAGAGTTATTGAAAGATTACGAGCTTGTTATTGATTATCATCCGGGAAAAGCGAATGTGGTTGCCGATGCTTTAAGCAGAAAGTTGTTGTTTGCTTTGAGAGTTATGAACACTCAGTTGAAAATGTCAGATGACGGTTCGATTCTAGCAGAGTTAAGAGTAAGACCGATGTTTTTACAAGAGATTTTTGAAGCTCAGAAAGATGATCAAGATTTGCAAGCCAAGAGAAAGCAGTGTGAAGTTGATACAGAGTCAGATTTCAAAATTGGTTCTGATGGGTGCTTAATGTTTAAAGATCGGATTTGTGTACCGAAGAATGAGGAATTGATTCAAAAGATCCTACAGGAAGCACATAGTGGTTATTTCTCGATTCATCCGGGTAGTACGAAGATGTATAATGACTTGAAGAAAATGTACTGGTGGAGTAGAATGAAAAGAGATATTTCCACGTTTGTATCAAAGTGCTTAGTTTGTCAACAAGTGAAAGCTGAACACCAAGTACCTTCAGGATTACTCCAGCCTATTATGGTTCTTGAATGGAAATGGGATCGGATAACTATGGATTTTGTTTCAGGATTGCCATTGACTCCGGGAAAGAAAGATGCCATCTGGGCAATAGTTGACAGACTGACTAAATCGGCTCATTTTATTCCGGTACGTACAGATTATTCTCTTAATAAGTTGGCTGAATTGTATATTCGAGAGATTGTTAGACTTCATGGGATACCTTTGTCAATCATTTCGGATAGAGATCCAAGGTTTACCTCACGGTTTTGGCAAAAGTTGCAAGAGGCATTGAGTACAAAGTTAAATTTCAGCACTGCCTTTCATCCACAAACTGATGGACAATCAGAGAGAGTAATTCAGATTCTTGAAGACATGCTCAAATGTTGCGTATTGGAATTTCAAGATAATTGGGAAAGGTACTTACCATTGGTAGAATTTGCTTATAATAATAGTTATCAGACAAGTTTGAAGATGGCACCTTATGAAGCATTATATGGTCATAAATGTCAGACGCCATTGTATTGGACTGAACTCAAGGAAAATCAGATTTATGGAGTTGATTTAATAAAAGAAACCGAAGAAAAGGTGAAAGTGATTAGAGATTGTTTGAAAGCTGCTTCAGATAGACAGAAATCTTATGCGGATTTGAAATGAAAAGAAATGGATTTTCAAGTTGGTGATAAGGTATTTTTGAAAGTGTCTCCATGGAAGAAAGTCCTTAGATTTGGACGAAAGGGCAAGTTAAGTCCGCGTTTTATTGGACCGTATGAAATAATTGAAAAAGTTGGACCAGTAGCATATCGGCTAGCGCTACCACCTGAATTACAGAAGATTCATGATGTGTTTCACGTATCTATGTTACGTCGGTATCATTCGGATCCTTCACATATAATTTCACCGACAGAAGTTGAACTACGACCGGATATGACTTATGAAGAAGAACCGATTAAGATTTTAGCTCGAGAAGTCAAACAATTAAAAAATAAAAGTGTTGCACTTGTGAAAGTGTTGTGGCAAAAGCATGGGGTAGAAGAGACTACATGGGAACCTGAAGAAACTATGAGAAACCAATACCCACACCTGTTTACCTGTAAGATTTTCGAGGACGAAAATCTTTAAAAGGGGGGAGAGTTGTAATATCCTGAATTAGGGCTTAATCGGAATAGTGGTTTTGTGACCACAAATCTGAGATAGAAATAATTATTTTATAATTATTTTGATGAATATGATATGATTGCATGATTGTGTGAAAATTTCGTGATGAAATTCTATGCCTAAAGTACTTAAATTGAAAGTAGGGACTAAATCGAATAAGTTGCAAAATTTGCATTCTAGAAATTTTTAGTATGAAATTGTTTTGGAATATTAATGAGGAGGTCTTAAATAGCAATTTGACCAATTTTAAGTTCATGGACAAATTTAGGACATGGAAGGAATTTTTGGAAAGTTTAATAGTAAGGGTATTTTGGTCATTTAGTTATTAAAATGAATTAAAAACAAAATTAAAAGCCAATTTTTGTCCATCTTCTTCATTAGGCCGAAATTTCAAGGGTTCTCCATAGCTAGGGTTTGTTTCAAGCTTCCAAGCTCCATAGTAAGTGATTCTAAGCCCCGTTTTTAATGATTTTTACGTTTTTGAGATCCCGGTAACTCGATAAAGCTTATGTTAGCAATAATTTAACCTAGGGTTTATATTTGGAAAAATACCCATAGGTGAAATTTGTGTATTTTTATGTTTTATGATAGAATATGAAGTTTTAAATTATGTTAGACAACTTGTACTACTCGATTTTAAGAAAAAACGAGAAAAAGGGCTTAATTGGTAAAAATACCTAATAGTCACAAGTACATGTTAGAGTGAGAATTTGATGTTTCCATAGAAGAGAAAAGTGATCAGCATGTTGTAAAACATAAGAATAAGGAATAAAATTTAATCCCGAGCCTAGGGGCAAAAATGTAAATATGCAAAAGTTTAGGGGTAAAATTGTAATTTTGCCAAAATTTGAGTTAAGGATTAATTTGATAATGTGAGTATTAAATAAGCTAAATGTGTTATTTTAGATCAAGAAATACGTGGAATCGACCTCAATCGAGGAAAAGAAAAGATTGCGGACTAAATTGCAAAATCTTTGTATTTTGGTACCAAGGTAAGTTCATGTGTAAATAATGTAGCATAATGGTTATTTTTAAGTTATTGATGTTAATTATATGTTATGCTGAATTTTATTATGAAATGTATGCTTTGTGGTTAATTTCAAATAATATGTAAATTATGTGAACTTCTTGTTAAATATAATTGTTATCGAGTATTGATTTCGGCATTCTACGGAAGACGGCAAGGATAAGTGTTCGAGGAAAAAGCCCGTTTGAACCTTAGGAATAGATTAGGATACAAGTGACATGTCACTAGGATGGTTGAGCATCCGAACTCGTTGAGTTGAGTCCGAGTTCACTTATGGATGCGAACGCCCGAGCTCGTTGAGTTGAGTCCGAGTTCGTGAGATGTAACTAGGCATCCGAACTCGTCGAGTTGAGTCCGAGTTCACTTATGGATGTGAACGCCCGAGCTCGTTGAGTTGAGTCCGAGTTCGCTTATGGGCGGGTTACATGATTGCTTGATTGCATATATGGCACTTATGTGCAAGTTATCCATGTATCCGAATTATATTCCGATGTGTTCAACGGGTAAAGTTCTACTCAAATGGAGGAATATTCGAGATGTAAAGAGACGTATTAGTAAGTGATATGAAATGGATATTTTGGACAGGTATGTATTTAACCCTCGGGTTGAGTATTGATACAACCACGATAAGGTAATAAGATGATGAAAAATGATTAAAAATGTGATATGTGTTTTAGTGATGCATGCTAATGTTGATTGGTATGACTGTTTGTTATGTTACTTATTATTTGCATATGAACTTACTAAGCATTTATGCTTACTCCCTCCTTCTTACTCTTTGTAGTTTTGGACAAGCCAGCTCAGGAGTCGGGATAGGTCGAAGGCTCAGTCACACTATCCGGAAGACTTTTGGTAATGGCTTGAAAATTGAAGTATGGCATGTATAGCAATATACCTTTTTTGTGTAAATGATCTTATGGTATGGTGATGGAATGGTTGAGGAAATGCTTGATAATGATAAATTATGAAAATGGTTAGTTTAGATTATGTTTGATGTAAGGAAAATTAATAAGATACTTAGTGCATAAAAACTCGTAAAAGGGATGAAATTTGCCATAAACAGGATACTACAGCAACACTGACGCGAGTTTGAAAATTTACTAAAAATTATAGAAATTGAATTTGGTGATGGAATACATATAAAATTGAAGAATATTATGTCTAGTTTCACATGAAACAAATGAAACAAGTAAAGGAATTATATGTTAGAAGATATTTGAATTTTAGTGAAACAGAGTCATAGTAGTTTCTGAATCCCCTGTTCAAACTTTAGAAATTCACTATAAATTGTAAAGATATAATTAGGTGGTGTATTTTATATTCTCAGAATCCTTATTGAGTCTAGTTTGAGGAGAAATAAACCTCATAGTCATATGAATGTTTTATAGAGATAAATATGGTTCGTAGTAAATAGAGGTCAGACCAGTCAAGTCCTGAAACAGGGGTAACTTTAACTAATAAACTGTACTAATTGGCCTAACCAAAAATTCTAGAAAAAAATTAGTAGATAGGTATATGAGTCTAGATCCAGGAAAAAATTACGGATCTTGATTTCGAGTTTCGTAACTCGAGATATGATTTTTCTTGTGACTGTGATGCAAGTAGCTTAAAAGCTGTGAATGTAGAAATAAATAATCCAAAGTTCTAAATATGTTAAATTAAGCTTAGTAACACCTCATACTCGACTCCGGCGACGGTCTCGGGCGTGGGGGCGTTACACTGAAAATCTTAGAGAGACATGATGCCATTAACCTGTTAGGCAGAAATTTAACATATACCGAAATGATTTGTAGATTTAATCATACGTTTAATAGGAATTTACATATCCCTTTTCTCTTTTCAAGATAAGAATAACCCCGTCAAGAAGTTCATTGTAATCTCATTCTCATTCCCATTCAAATATCCCTACTGAAGAAAATCGTTCTGATATTAGTTGATATTTAGTTTTAACCCTGATAACATTTCATGTAATCAAACACAAAGATTGGAACTATCGAGTTCCAAACTCGATCATCAATATATCCTTTCTGTGATTTTTCTTACAAACTCTTTGCGTAAGCCCAAGATTTTCATTTTAAGAACTTGTAACCATATTTTTCTCTTCTCAAAGATCGTATAATAACTAAATTAAGTTATTTACACTACCTCACACTCAGATCTTTCTATGATAGCAGATACATTTACCATCACATTACCTTATTGACTTAGAACACATCGCAGTGCATTCAATAACACATCGTTGAAAATCAAGAAGTTTTTGTCCAACATTTACCCAACCAGTACAAAGACCTTGGTCAATAAGGTTCTCATTCATTCAAAGCTTTAATAACATGTAATAAACCATCCACTTTCACAAGATGTAAACTTTATCATTTAAATTAGCTTTAAATTATATTGAAGTCTTTTAGAATGTGTATATATATACACCTTCCATTTCAGACTACTTTTCTTTTACCCAAGGAGAAATAAAAGCTTAACCCCAGATATGAATACCTCATTAATCTTTCAAACAATAGCCAATACCGATTGAACCATCGAATCGGTTTTTATCATCAATAAATGACATTTCATGAAATCCTCTCTTCCAGTCAATAGAATGATTCAACATGTAATCATTCAAAGTTCACTTATCATACTAATCAAAAACCATTTCAAATGCATTAACTCAAGTAACAAGGATATCTCAATTGAAGGCATTAACTTCGATTAACTTGAGAGAAGAAATCTACCATACAAATTGTAACTAGCAATTTTACCATTTATGCCTTTGCCGATGTTAAATCTTCGTACGAAAATTTAGTGAAATCCGGACACTGGAATCATCACGTTACTATAATCAATCAGAAGCATGATCATAGTTAACATAGCTATTATTGGCCAAAGTATTCACTTTAGATATGAGTTGATTAATAATTTGTGGAATAAAGTTGACTAGAAAACAAAAATAAGAAATCCAAGACAAAAAAAATCCATGACAAAGAAATCCAAAATATATAAATCCAATATACATTGTCGTATCGATAGATCGAAAGCAGAATTCATAAGAAGATATGAAAGATCTCGATAATTCTTCAGAGAAAAGAAATCCTAAAGAAAACATTATTCCACCCACCGGAATTAAATGCTACAAGGATAATGTACCTTCTCATATATATATCAAATAGAATATCAATTAGAAGAAACAGAACCATGGCATCATGTGCATTTTCTCATAAAAATCCCAACAATCGAAATGTAACAGAATACCAAAGAGAAATAGAGTAGTGTTGATTATAAACCAATCAGGTTATCAATACTTTCATCTATACATCATGATTAGAAAACACTCCCGTACAATAAAATTTTATTAGAGGCTAGATAGCCATAGGAATGCCTCGGAGAATAAATATTCACATAGGATGCCCTAGTAGAGACTGCCGAAATTTGTTCAGTTATAACTGTCATACTCAGATATCTTATCATTCAAATATTATTCTTTCAACTATTTCTAAATAGATCAATTCACCTAAGCTAACTTCTTCACCAACTATGATATCGCATAAACCGAGAGATTCTTTAGATCAGTTCGATACCATTCTAATTATGCCTCTACTCGTTAACCCATTTCAATCTCTAGTCATATTTGTAATCATTCTACAGTTGAACTCTTAGGTCTCATACTTATGAACTTATTCAACAATGATCTCATAAAATCCTTTATAAACACCACTCTGGTAAGGGGGTGGGGTTGTAAGGTCCCTAACTCGTTCTCATACTCATATACATATAACACTAGTTCATTATCAAAGTAACATTTTCACAAGCATATCATTCACTTTAGGCAAACTATTATTCACGTTCGTATGAAACAGAATTTTCAGTTATCTTATTTAAACAAGTGTATTTATGCATGCATTCTATGGATTCTGAATAACTTTACTAATCATTTTCATTTACTCAAACGAGTCATGCACATGACATAACATGGGTGCCAAACAAACATGAATAAGCATATCACAATCTAAACTTTCATCTTGTACATCATCATATACATATCTTTACAATCATGTAACTCAATTCAATCAATTTAGCACATTTACTTAAGCTATACGAGTTTGCCCATTATGGTTGTCCAAACAAGTATACACGAACATTCGTTCCATCAATAAGGTTGGTGAGTTACCCAAATACATACATTGACTAGAGCAAATCGATCATATATATCATAGAACTATCAACTAAACATAAATAAGCTTATCATAATGTATTCCTTTATCTTATTTAAAGATATCATTCAATCCATCAACATTCAATGTTCAACCGGGACAATGACATTTTATCCGTATCATGTTATTATGACTCTTTTATTCATACCTTCATGAATTTCTATTTGTCACATTCACTTAATCAACTAAATCAAGTGCACAACATCATATGAATATCAAACAAGCATGGGTACTCATCACAACATGAACTTTCATCTTACATGTTATCACGTACATATCACGAACTTTTATTCATACTTTTCTGAGTTTAGGCTCATCATAATTGTACTTTACCTGAATGCCTTAGTTTCACATCAAACATGGTCGGTATAGCTCGGTTGGAGAGCACCCTTGTCCAAAAAGGATGGTTCTCATTCGCGTTGGGAGACATCACACTATCACAGATTTGTGGCTTGTATAGTTAGACTCTCTTACATGCTAGGTTAGTCCGAGAATCGACCTATAGCTCTGGTACCACTAAATGTAACACCTTTTACCCGTATCCGAGGTCAGGGCAGGGTTTAAGGCATTACCAGATTTAAACGTACACCATTTCATAAAACCGGGCCATAAAATTTCATCCAAACTAAAACTTTTCAAACACATGCATAATGTCCTATACACAAGCTACCGAGGCTCTAAACATGCATTAAAGGTGGTTTGGGACTAAATTGAGAACTTCTGGAAATTTTACAACGATTAGGAAATTCTCCATGTTTAGAGAGTCACACGCCCATGTTGGTTAGGCCGTGTAGTCACACACACCCGTGTGGCTTGGGACACACTCTGTCCTCAGCCCGTATAACTCTTTGTTTATGACGTCAACAATAAAATAGGGTCACACGGCCAAGTCACACACCCGTATGCTAAGGCCGTGTCCCCCACACCGCTAAGACACACAGCCGTGTCTCTGCCCGTGTAGCCAACACTTAGGCTATTTTCTAAGCCTTGGTCAACCATAAACCCTCACACATTTATACTACATCCATAATATATAACATTACATCCATTTAATGATTAAACATCTTCAATTAGGTCACAAGCATAGTATTTGCATGTCATGATACATGTGTTTTACATACTCATTTTATACTAAGTTAAACACACCAATTCACACTCATTTGGCCTTGTTTATTATAATATCACTTATACTTTTATACCATGGTTACCATCATACCAAGAGATTTCAACTTAATCATCAAACATTCATACTCAAGGCTAACTCATAAGTTTATAAAATACCAACATATTTCACATACGTAGAATAACATGCTTGTCTAAGACATTGCACACCATAGCAAGTCACATACTCACATCACATGAAATTTTTAAGCATGAGCATGCACATATAATAGGGTTACAACCCATTAATCAATATAACCCACATCTCATGGCTATATACAATTGAATCATTATAAGCCAATACATTTGGCCAAATCATGAAACACATATATCGTAAGACTAATTCTCTATACATGCCACTCACTTGTGTACGCTTAACTTATACATGTTAATAATCCAAAGGGGATGGTTTGATAGTGTGATGCTGCCTCCGACGATCTATAACCCCGAGCTGACCTGACAACACTAAAGAAATGGAGAGGAAGGAGTAAGCTTAAAGCTTAGTAAGTCCATATGAAGATAATAAGCAATATGTCATTATGTTTCTCAAGGTAATACAACCATAATCATACTTTTACTTATATTCTGGTCATACTATTTTCTCGAGTCATAGTTACTAAATTATTTATATCTGGAGCTACGGAGCTCCAAATTAATATCCTTAAATTTTACTTGAAACTAGACTCATATATCTTTTAACCATAAAATTTCCAGAATTTTTGGTCCAGCCAATAAGTACATTTTATTCATTAAAGTTACCCTTGTTCTGTTGCTTGATAGCTTCGACCTTTCTTAACTAAATATTGATTATCTCATAGTATGTGTTTTGATTAATGTTCCTGTCTATTTCTCTTAAAAATAGACTCATTGAAGGCTTATTCAAATAAATTTTAACCCATGATTATTTTTGTACAATTTCTAGTAATTTTCCAAAGTTAAGACAGGAGAGCCCCAAATCACCCTGACTCTATCTCACAAAAGTTCAAATATCTCATATTATAAAACTCTTTTGCTTACATCGTTTCCCTTATGTGAAACTAGACTCAATAAGCTTTAATTTCATATCCTATTCAGTTTCTAATTCAATTTCCACAGTATTTGGTGGATTTTCAAATTCACATAAGTGTTGTTGTCCAACACTATTATAGTGAAATTTCATAATAACTAACATAAGTCCATTGTCACATTGATTAGGGACTCATCATTTCATGGATCCCCTATTCAATTACACAATTTAAGTTAACATGATATTGCAACAAACTTCATAATCATAAGCATAAGTACATTTCATCATTCAACCCTTTTCACTTGTTTATCATATATATACACAAACATATGCTTCCTCAGCACAAGTCATCATTCACCAAAGTATTACTCATGAATTTAGCGTACATACATGTGCTCATCATAGAATATCATATAACCATACCTCTTAACATGCCTTTTTCTGGACTTTCATCACATTCATTACATATCAATACCTGTTGAACACTTGGAATACTATTGGATACACGGAACCTTACACATATAGTAACCGATCTAGGTGTAACTACACGGGCTGCTCACAAAAGCAAATAGGTATCCAACTATTCAAGGATTACCTAGCCACCGGTATAATAGTTAAGACCGCTACACAGAACTCAGTCACAGGCATCACATCTACAATGAACTCAAACCACTCAACAGCCCGGATGCTCACATCCATAATGATCTCGGACCACTCAACAAGCTCGGATGCCGCATATCTCACGAACTTGGACCACTCAACAAGTTCAAAATCTCATACATATCACAAACTCAGACCACTCAATGATCTTAGATTGCTTAATTCCTAATGACATGTCACTTGTATCCTAAACTATTCCTAAGGTTCAAACGGGATTCTTTCTCACTTGTACATGGCATACTTACTCGTGATGTCGTATTTAATGGCTTACAATAGTACCAACTTCCCATTCATAGCATCAACCACATATTCATGGGATAATCAAAACATATTCCATAATAAAATTTAAGCATTAAACACATGGTACAACATTACATTAATTATGTATACTCACCATATTAAAAGCTTTCATTTCACTTCACTTTTTCATATTCTAATCAATTCATCACAACAAAATTAACATACCAATTTAGATTTCTTCCATGAACAACAATAACATTAACAACTTGCTTATTTCATCATATGAACTTACCGCGAGTTCGAGTATAACTACTTATTCCGAATTAGTCCATAATTCAACCTCGTTCTCGTAAAATGATTTTTATTCAATTTCCTTGCATTTTAAGCCTAGCCGAATCATTTTCATAACTATAGCAAACTAGATTCTCATCATAACACCCTTTTGTACAATTTTTACAACTTTTACATTTTAGTCCTTTTTAGGTGTTTTTATGAAAAATCACCTAGTAAAAGATGTTTATCAAGCTTTAATTTTCATATTCTACCATTAAACATCAAAATACTAACATGTCATGAATGGGTCAATTTTTAAAACATAAACCCTAACTCAAACTAATGGTAGAAATGAGTAGATCATGTTTCCCGGACTTTAAAAATGCATCGAACATTAAAAACGGGGCTCGGGAGTACTTACTATTGAGCTTGGAAGCTTGAAAACCCTACCCATGGCTTCCCCCTTTCTACATTCGGCCAAACAAGAAGATGGAAAAGGGTTTTTGCCTTGATTTTTCCCTTTTTTTAATCTTTTAATTACAAAATGACTAAAACGCCCTTTTTACTATTCTTTCAAATTTTAACATACCAGCCCATTTTTGTCCAAAATTTTAAAACTTGGTCAAATTACTCTTTAAGGACCTCTAATTAATAATTCAATTCAATTTCATGCATGAAGCTTCTAGAACTCAAGTTTTACAATTTATTCAATTTAGTCCTTAAAGCCAAATTAAGCACTTTAGACATAAAATTTCCTCATGAAATTTTTACACAAACATCATAGGCCTTATAATAATCATAAAATAATTATTTCCAATTTGGATTTGTTGTCTCGAAACCTCTGTTCCTACTAGGCCCTAATTCGGGATGTCACACACCACATTCCTTCATTAGATCTACCGTCTCAAATTCTCCAAGTCTTCATTTTCTGGATAGGATGTCCTTCATGAATTTGACGTAGTTCGGCATTTTCTCAAGTGCTTCAACCAACAAGATGTTGATATGAAGTTGCTTGAGTACATCTAGGAACTTCATGAATTGAATCTCCTGCTTCTGCTTTTGAAGTCTTTGAGTGTAGGGTGGTGATGGTTTCTTTACTAGAATTGGTTTATTCACCTTTTGTGGCAATTCTGCATCTAACAGAGTTATTAGTTGATCAGAATTAGCTGGTTCTAAAATTACCTTGTCGGGTTTTGCAGATTCTGGTTCTTGTGAAACTAGAATTTCAACACTTTGTTGAACTTCCTCTGAATCTTGAGCATCAGCTGGCTCCTTTTCAACTTCAACGGTGTTGGGCTCTAATGTCTTTCCACTCCTCAATGTCAACGCTTTTCGATGCTCCTTTCTCAGATTCCTCGAATTCTCCGTATCACTAGGTAAACACCTTGTGGTCGGTTCCTGAGTTCAGTAGCAAGTTGGCCCACTTGATTCTCTAAATTTCTTAGAGTAGCGTCTTTTTTCGCTATGTATGCCTTCAATAAACTCTCTAAGCTATTGGATGATTCAACCTGATTTGGTTTCTGAACTTAATGGGGAAACTAGGAGGCTGGGTTGGTCTAGGTTGGGCATAAGTGTTACTGGTTCCAACCCCTTAATTACTCCAGGAGAAATTGAGGTGATTTCGCCACGATGGGTTATAGAAATTGGATTACAATCCTTGCCTTCCTCAATTTTTGTTCTGGTTACCCATGTAATACACGGATCTTGGGTTCGATAGACATTCTTCAAACAAATTTCCTTCCCCACAATAGACACAGGCTATACTTTCAAATTGATTTGGTGGCTTTACTACAAAACTATTAGACCCATTAGTAGTAAGATTTTTTAACATTGAGAATATTGAGGATACTTAAGATGCGAGTGAAGTAAGAGCGTCTACTTCATTTATTCCAGCAACTCATATTCCTGATGCTGCTTGATTGGTTGGTGATTGATAATTGTTGCTGGCAATCCTCTTAATGATTTTAGAAGCCTCGTTATAAGACTTAGAAAAGAGAGCACCATTAGCAGAAGCGTCCACTACCATCTTCGTGTGAGCAATGAGACCATTATAAAATGTAATTATAACACCCCCTTACCCGAGACCGTCGTCGGAGTCGAGCACGAGGCGTTAACAGACTTAAATTACCACTTAGAAATTTCAAACAATTTATTTTACCTTTCGTAATAAACTACCCATCTGCGTTACAGTCACTAAAAAATTTTTATCTTGAGTTACAAAACTCAAAATTAAAATCCATAAGTTTCCCTGAAACTAGACTCAAATATCTATTTACTAATTTTTTTCCAGAATTTTTGGTCAGTCCAATTAGTACAGTTTATTAGTTAAAGTTTCCCCTGTTTCAGTGTTTGACTGCTTTGACCTCTATTCACTACGAATCACTTTTCTCTCTGTACAGAATTCAGATGACTATTAAGTTTGTTTCTATTAAAAGTAGACTCAATAAAGAATCTATAAATATAAATTATGACTCCTAATTATTTTTGTACATGTTTTAGTGAATTTCTAAAGTTAGAACAGGGGATTCAAAAATTGCTTTGACCCTGTTCCACCAAGACCCAAATATCTCATGAGATACATCTCATTTACTTGTTTTGTTTTTTCCATATGAAAATAGACTTAATATCTTCAACTTAATATTTTACTCACCATTTAATTCTATCTCTACTATTTTTAGTGATTTTTCAAACTCACGTCATTGCTGCTGTATGATACTTTTATAGCAAATTCCACCATTTTTATGAATTTCCATGGATTAGGTAGAACATTAAGTATACATAACACCAAGTATGATTTATTAGCCATTCCAATGGCTAATCATTACCAAGCATTTCCTTACCACTCAATAGCCATATCATAAGATTATTTACACAAAATAATTATAATGCTGTACATGCCATACTCAAAATATACAAGCCACTATACCAAAATGGTCCACGGATAGTTTGAGCGAGCCTCTGACCGTTCCCGATTTTCGAACTGGCTTGTCAAAACTACAAAGAATGGGAAGGAGGGAGTAAGCATAAATTCTTAGTAAGTTCACATACAAATAGCAAGTAACATAATTATGCAATCCAACATAAAACATCATTTGCATAAATATCACCAAGACATTCATGTTACACTTGCATTTACTATCTTACCACGATTTCATCATACCAAGTTCTTAACCCAAGGGTGTAAGCATATACCTGCCAAATTTTCTCATTCACCACACTGACCAACATGTTACCTTTGTTTTAGGTATTCTTCTTATTCACTTAAGATTCACCCGTTGAACACATCGGAATATAATTCGAATAAACAGATTGCATGCACATAAGTGTCATACCCGCAGCTAAACAAACTCAATAGCTTGCAGAAATTATGTAGCCAAGCTACCATGTAAACTGCCTATAAGCGAACTCGGACTCAACTCAACGAGCTCGGGCGTTCGCATCCATAAGTGAACTCGGACTCAACTCAACGAGTTCGGAATTCAAATATCCTAGTGACATGTGACTTGTATTCTAATCTATTCCCAAAGTTCAAACAAGATTTTCCTCGATCACACATCTTTGCCGTCTTCCACGGAATGTTGGAACCGATACTTGGTAGCATTTCATATTTATTAAGTAGCTCACATAATTTGCATATTACTCAATAATAACCAAAAAGCATAATATTTCATGATAATAATCATATCATATAAATAGCATTAAATTACTTAAAATGACGATTATGTTACCACATTTACACATGAACTTACCTCGGTACAAAATGTTAGAAATCGAGCCTATTCCTCGTAAACTTTATTTTTCTCTCGATCACGACTCAAATCTCGTTTCTCTTGATCTAAAATACCAAATTAATTTATTCTATATACACATTCATCAAAATAGCCCCTAATACGATCTTGGATAAAAATTACCATTTTACCCCTAGTTTTGCAATTATTTACAATTGAGTCCTGAAGTTTGTACAATGAGTTACATGCATTACCCATGACATCTAGGCATAGCCAAATTTCCTAGTGTCCATAGCAACCCATATTTCAAACCCAAAATCAGATTTTTACCATCAATTTTACCCTTTTTTACAATTAAGTCCCTTTTAGGTGTTTTCACATAAAACTACTAAGTAAAAGTTGTTAAACACACATCAAACCATCATATTCCTTCATTATTCATCAAAATACAATTATGTCACACATGGGTAAATTTTCATACATGCATCCTAGCTCAAAATATTGCTAGAAAATTATAGAACATGTTTTGTAGATTTTAAAATCGAAAAGATCATTAAAAACAGGCATGAAAATCACTTATAATCAAGGCTTAAAAATGTCAAAAACCCTAGCTATAGTGACAAGCAAAATTTGGCAGCCCTTATGGAGAAGATGAGTCCATTTTTGTGTTATTTTTCCCTTTTTAATGACTATATTTACCAAATGACAAAAATGCCCTTAATGCCTTTCTTTGTAATTTTTCATGTACAAGCCCATTTTTGTCTAAAATTTTAGAATTTGGTGAAACTGCTATTTAAGACCTCCTAGTTAATATTCCAAAGCAATTTCATACTAAAAGCTTCTAGAATGCAAGTTTTACAACTTATTCAATTTAGTCCCTAATTTCAAATTAAGCACTTTATGGATAGAATTTCTTCACGAAATTTTCACACAATCATGTAATCACATCATAGACCTAAAAATAATTATAAAATAATTATTTCTATCTCGGATTTGTGGTTCCAAAACCACTATTCTTATTTGGCCCTAATTCAGGATATCACAACTCTCCCCCCTTTAAGGATTTTCATCCTCGAAAATCTTACCAGTAAAAAGGTGTGGGTATTGATTCTTCATAGTTTCCTCGGGCTCCTATGTAGCCTCTTCTACTCCGTGCTTTTTCCATAATACTTTTACGAGAGCGATACTTTTATTTCTTAGTTGTTTGACCTCCCAAGCTAAAATATTAATCAAATCTTCATTGTAATTCATATCCGATTGTAGCTTAATTTCCGTCGGTGAAATTACATGTGAAGGATCCGAATGACACTGACGTAACATAGATACGTGGAACGCATCATGAATCTTCTCTAATTCAGGTGGTAATGCTAATCGATATGCTACTGGTCCACCTCTTTCAATTATCTCATACGGTCCGATAAAACGAGGACTGAACTTGCTTTCCGACCAAATCTAAGAACTTTCTTCCATGGAGACACTTTTAAAAATACCTTATCGCCGACTTGAAACATGATTTCTTTTCGTTTCAAATCCTCATAGGATTTCTGTCTATCTGAAGCAGCTTTCAAACAATCTCGAATCACTTTCACTTTTTCTTTGGTTTCTTTAATTAGATCAACTCCGTAAATCTAATTTTCTTTGAGTTCATTCCAATACAATGGCGTCTGACACTTACGACCGTACAATGCTTCATAAGGTGCCATCTTCAAACACATCTGATAACTATTATTATAGGCAAATTCTACCAATGGTAAGTATCTTTCCTAACTACCTTGGAATTTCAATACACAACATCTAAGCATGTCTTCAAGAATCTGAATTACTCTCTCTGATTGTCTATCAGTCTGTGGATGGAAGGCAGTGCTGAAATTTAACTTCATACCTAATGCCTCTTGCAACTTTTGCCAAAACCGCGATGTAAATCTCGGATCTTTATCTGAAATGATCGACAAAGGTACTCCGTGAAGTCTAACAATCTCACTGGTATACAATTCAGCCAACTTATTAAGAGAATAATTAGTACATACTGGAATAATATGAATCGATTTAGTCAATCTATCGACTATTACCTAGATGGCATATTTCTTCCTTGGAGTTAACGGCAACCTTGATACAAAATCCATAGTAATTCGATCGCATTTCCACTCGGGAACCATGATAGGCTGAAGTAGTCCCGAAGGCACTTGGTGTTCAGCTTTCACTTGTTGACAAATTAAGCATTTTGATATGAACTCGGAGATATCTCTTTTCATTCCATTCCACTAATACATTTTCTTCAAGTTATTATACATTTTTGTACTGCCCGGGTGAATTGACAAACAACCACTATGTGCGTCGTGCAAGATCTTTTGAATCAACCTATCATTTTTTGATACACAAATCTAATTTTTAAACATCAAGCAACCATCAAAACCGATCCTGAAATCTGATCTTGTATCAGCCTCACATTGCTTCCTCTTAGCTTGCAAATCTTTGTCACTTTTCTTAGCTTCACAAATCTCTAGTAAAACATCGGTCTTGCTCTCAACTCTACTAGAATCGAACCATCTTTAGACACCGTCAACTGAGTATACATAGTTCTCAAAGCAAATAATGACTTTCTACTCAAGGCATCGGCAACCACATTCGCTTTCCCCGGATGGTAGCCAATCACAAGCTTGTAATCTTTCAATAATTCTAACAATCTCCGCTTTTTCAAATTCAAGTCTTTTTGTGACATCAAGTACTTGAGACTTTTTGTGGTCGGTATATACTTGGCATTTTTCACCATACAGATAATGTCGCTGAATCTTCAAAGAAAACACTATAGCAGCCAGTTCCAAATCATGAGTCGGATAATTCCTTTCATGAGGTTTCAACTGCCTCGAAGCATAACCCACAACTTTTTCTTCTTGCATAAGTACACATCCCAAGCCATTTAGAAAAGTATCACTATACACCACAAAGTTTTTACCTGACTCGGGTTGTACCAACACTGGTGCTTCAGTTAGAAACTTTTTCAATTTCTCAAAGCTTTGTTGACATTCTTCCGTCCTTTCAAATTTAACATCCTTTTGGAGTAGTCTAGCCATAGGAGTAGCAATTATAGAAAATCCATTTACAAACTGTCGATAATAACCAGTTAGACCCAAGAAACTTCTAACCTCAGTTACATTCTTCGGCGGTTTCCAATCAATAATAGCCGAAATTTTATTGGGATCAACTCGTATACCATTACCTGAAATAGTATGACCCAAAAATCCTATTTCTCAAAGCCAAAACTCACTCTTACTAAAATTGGCATACAACTGCTTATCTTTCAAAGTTTGCAAAACTATCCTCAAGTGCTCAGCATGCTCTGTCTCATCTTTTGAATAAATTAAGATATCATCAATAAATACCACAACAAACTTGTCCAAGTATGGTCGAAATATGCGATTCATTAAATCCATAAACACAGTAGAAGCATTTGTCAAACCGAATGGCATAACTAAAAATTCGTAATGGCCGTACCTTGTTCTAAAAGTAGTTTTAGGCACATCTGACTCTTTTACTCGCAGCTGGTAGTATCCAGACCTCAAGTCAATCTTTGAAAACCATGTCGCTCCATTCAGCTGATCAAACAAATCGTCAATTCTTAGTAACGAATACTTGTTCTTGATTGTCACCTTATTTAACTACCGATAGTCTACACACAATCTCATAGAACCATCATTCTTTTTCACAAATAATATGGGAGCACCCCAAGGCGAAAAACTCAGTCTCACAAAGCCTTTGTCAGTCTACTCTTGCAACTGCGACTTTAATTCTTTCAACCCTGTTGGTGCCATTCTGTGTGGAGCAATCAAGATAGGAGTTGTTCACGGTATCAACTCAATACCAAATTCTACTTCTCTAATAGGAGGTAAACCCAGCAACTCTTCTGGAAATACATCCGCGAATTCACATACAATCGGCACTGATTCAATTTTCTTCTCAAATTCCTTTGTATTCAACACATACGCCAAATAAGCTTCATAGCCCATTCTCAAATATCTCTGAGCCAACATCGAAGAAAACACACTAGGAAATGCCTCTGATTCATCTAATTCAACCCGCAGAATTTTACCATTTTCACATTTTAATTCAATAACCTTTTGTTTACAATTTACTACAGCATCATGCAATGTCAACCAATCCATATCGAAAATAACATCAAATTTCGTAGATTCAACAGCTATAATCATATTAGACACCAATTTCATGCACACATATGATGAGTAGAACCGGGGTCAATCAAAGTAATAACATTAACAACATAAAGAGAGAAAATACCGATGATCACATCGAGATATAAAGCATCTTTACGCGCCCTTATGGCATAAGCTCTAGCCGGAGCTCTAGCTTCAAATTTAAATGTTGAATCTCTAACTACATTCCTACTGCTTGCCTCATTCCCAGCATTTGTTGAAGATCTTCCTCTCGAAACTACAACACTAGGTTTTGCACTCTGAAATTTTTCTTTCTCAATTCTCTGGACATCTCTAATAAAATGATCTAGAGAACCACACTGGTAACATTCGTTAGTTCTACATGGACCAAGGTGACTTCTACCACATCGTTGGCACTCGCGTCTAACAAATCTCAAATTTCCCACACTAGCCACAGAAGTAGTCTGAGATTTTAAACCCACATTTTGCTTCTTATGATTCCCATACGAATGTTCGGTAGAAACATGAGAACGAGAATACATATCTCTGGATTTTCTAGATTGCGGTGGGAATACACTGCTCATCAGTCTTTTCTTCAAATTTCTAGTCTCAGCCTCTGCCTTTCTCTTTTCTTTAATTAGTTCTTCAGCCTTGCAAGCCAGGTCAACAAGTACTACGAACTCTTTCAACTCAAGAATTCCCACAAATACTTTGATGTCTTCATTGAGTCCGTCTTCAAATTGTCTGCACATTTTAGCCTCTGAAGGAATACATTCTCTAGCATACTTACTCAACCGAACGAACTCCCTTTCATACTCAGTAACTGTCATGTTGCCTTGTTTCAACTCGAGAAACGCTTTACGCTTCTACTCAACAAATCTTTCACTGATGTATTTCTTCTAAAATTCTTCTTGAAAGAACTCCCAAGTCACTTTCTCTTTCGGTACCATTAAAATCAATGTCTCCTACCAATAATAGGCTAAATCTCTCAACAAGGATATAGCACATTTCAAGCACTGTTCAGGTGTACAAGACAATTCGTCAAATACCCAAATAGAATTCTCAAGCCAAAATTCTGCTTTCTCGGCATCATCATCAACATTTTCCCTGAATTCTTCAGCCCCTTGCTTGCAAATTCTGTCAATTGGGGTTCTATGAAATTTCATCAGATCCATACCTTGAGGCATCGGGGGTACAAGATGAGGAATCGGGGGAGATGGGGGAGGTTGTTGAGCATTTGGATTCGTACAAATGAACTCGGTATACCATGCATTCATCATCTGGAGAAAGGCTTCCCGATCCCCTTCTCCTTCTCCTTGACCAAGACTAGGAGGTCGATTTTTCAGTCAGCACCGCCCCTTCAGCAGGAGCTGGCACATTGCTTTCTACATCATCAGCCACAACTGGATTGGGATCCATTTACTATATAAAAAAAATATCATCTTAAAGGTCAGGAGTCGTCACACTATCACAATATATATATGACATGTATAGCAAAACCCGTACATACGCCACGTTAGTCCAAGAACAAACTAAACTATAGCTCTGATAACACCAAATGTAACACCCCTTTACCCGAGACTATCGCCGGAGTCGAGCACGAGTCGTTAATAGACTTAAATTACCACTTAGACAATTTCAAACAATTTATTTTACCTTTCGTAATAAACTACCCATCTGCGTCACAGTCGCTAAAAAATTCATATCTCAAGTTACGAAACTCAAAATTGAAATCCGTAAATTTTCCCAGAAACTAGATTCACATATCTATTTACTAATGTTTTTCTAGAATTTTTTGTCAGGCCAATTAGTACAGTTTATTCGTTAAAGTTTCCCCTATTTCAGTGTTTTTCTACTCTAACCTCTGCTCACTACGAAGCACTTTTCTCTCTGTACACAATTCAGATGACTATGCTGTTTGTTTCTCTTAAAATTAGACTCAATAAGGAATCTATACATATAAATTATGACTCCTAATTATTTTATTACTATTTTTAGTGAATTTTTAAAGTCAGAATAGGGGATTCAGAAATCACTCTGACCCTATTCCATCAAAACACAAATATCTTATGAGATAAAACTCATTTACCTGTTTTTTTTTCATATGAAAATATACTTAATAAGATTCAACTTCATGTTTTACTCACCGTATAATTTTATCTCTACTATTTTTAGTGATTTTTCAAACACACGTTATTGTTACTGTATGATACTGTTTTATAGCAAATTTCACCTTTTTATGAATTTCCAAGGATTAGATAGCACACTAAGCATCCATAACACCAAGTATGATTTTTAATTAGCCATTCCAATGGCTAATCGTTACCAAGCATTTCCTTACCACTCAATAGCCATATCATAAGATTATATACACAAAATAATTATAATGCTATACATGCCATACTCAAAATATACAAGCCACTATACCAAAATGGTCCACGAATAGTGTGAGCGGGCCTCCGACCGTTCCCGATTTCTGAACTGGCTTGTAAAAACTACAAAGTATGGAAATGAGGGAGTAAGCATAAATGCTTAGTAAGTTCACATGCAAATAGCAAGTAACATAATCATGCAATCCAACATAAAACATCATTTTCATAAATATCACCAAGACATTCATGTTACACTTGCATTTACTATCTTACCACGATTTCATCATACCAAGTTCTCAACCCGATGGTTTAATCACATACCTGTCAAATTTTCTCATTCACCACACTTACCAACATGTTACCTTCGTTTTAGGTATTCTCCTTAATCACTTAAGATTCACCCGTTGAACACACCACAATATAATTCGAATACACGGATTGAATGTACATAAGTGCCATACTCGCAGCTAGACAAACTCAATAGCCTACGAAATTTATGAAGCCAAGCTACCATGTAAACTGCCCATAAGCGAACTCGGACTCAACTCAACGAGCTCAGGCATTCACATCCATAAGTGAACTCGGACTTAACTCAACGAGTTTGGAATTCAAATATCCTAGTGAAATGTCACTTGTATTCTAATCTATTCCCAAGGTTCAAACGGGATTTTCCTTGATCACACATCTTTGCCGTCTTCCATTGAATGTCGGAACCGATACTTGGTAGCATTTCATATTTATTAAGTAGCTCACATAATTTGCCATATTACTCAATAATAACCACAAGACATAATATTTCATGATAATAATCATCATATCAAGTAAATAACATTAAATTACTTAAAATGACATGTAACACCACGAATTTGGGCCTAAGAAGTATTGGGCCTTGAGTGCGAGTCCAGAAGGAGGTTGTCTATAGGTATTTAATGTGCAATGAAATAACACAATTAAATGTCTGCTTTGGTGGTTAATGGCCCTAAGAAGTGTTAGAGAATCTTGGGTTCAAACTTGGGCTTTAGCAAAAATTTTTGTATTAAGTGAAAAAAAACCTGGATGCTTGGATGAGGGTTTTTAAATTATTGTGCTAAATAAATGACACAAGGAAGCTTGTAGTCTAGTGGTTGTGGCGTCATTAAGGTTGTATGGGAGCCTGGGTTCAAGCCTTGGCTCTTGCAATTTATTTTGGTTTTTTTTTATTTTTTTTAAGGGAACTTGGACTTTGGCTTTTAGACCTTATAATTAATTGGGGATAAAATATGACACAAAAAGCCTTGTGGCTTAGTGGCAAGTAGCGTGTGGAGCATCTGAGGGGAGGCATGGGTTCGAATCCCATGGCAAGCAAGGAGCATTTATTTGCTAACAAGGGGCGACAAGAGTTGGTGTTGAATTTAAACTCTGATGTTGGAGGGATCCCACATCGGGAAGCTAACATAAGAGTGGTTGCGAAGCTGGCTTTAAATAGAGGGAACCATGAGGAGAGTAAAGGTACCTTTTCTTGGCTGATCCTTTCGCTGTATGGCGTGCTCGTTTGGGTTGGGCGTCGGCTAAGAGTGCTCGGAGCGTAGATTAACTCCAGTCTCCTATCAGGTGTGTATCTCTCATTACTCTAGTTGTAGGATGGCTACTTCAGGCCGCGATGGGCCGAAAGGGGCTATGTGGGCCCAATGGGCCTACGGGCCTAATTGGATAAGTTGTTTGATTGTGTAGTAAATATTGGACTAGGCTAGGTGAATCTCATATTCGTGGCTAGATTTGGGCTAAAAGGGCCACACGAGCGTGTGGGCCCATTTGGGCTGAGAATGGGCTTTAAGGCCATTTGTATTGTTATCCCTGTTTAGAATACTTTAGTTTACCAGTTATTGAAATGCCCTCTTGTAAAATTACCAAAGTACCTTCGATTTATAGAATTATTGTTTTACCCTCGATTTACAAAATTACCATTTTACTTTCAGTTTACAAAATTATTGTTTTACCCTCGATTGTAAAATTACTGAAATACCCCTGTAGGATAGAATTACCAAAATACCCCTAGTTTGTAAAATTACCAAAATACTCCTAGTTTGTAAAATTACCAAAATACCACTGGTTTGTGAAATTAATGAAATACCCTCAAGTTGTAAAATTACCAAAATACCCCTAATTTACAAAATTACAGAAATACCCTTGACTTTCTAAAAATTATAGAAATACCATTGGTTTACAAAATTACTGAAATACCCTTGGTTTGTAGATTTACCAAAACACCCTTGTAGGATGAAATGACTAAAATACCCTTAATAGGTAAAAAGACCGTAAAGCCCCTATAGGGTGAAGTGACCGTAATACCCCTGTATGGTAAAATGACGAATATGCCCTTATGTTCCGTATGACTGATGTGCTTAGGATTTACATATATTGATATTAGATTGGTTAAGTTTGAGTTATAGGTGGTAGTTATCGTAGGTGATTGATTTTGGAAACGTTTCAACTTCAACCCATATCACGTGTGTAATAACCCTTGCAGTAGCTTAGATTAATATTCGCCGAAAAGCCGAAATGCTAAAATTCTGGCATTTCGGGAACTTGTGATTTTGCCTTTGCTTAAAGATACGATAGATACGATATGATCGGTGTTTGGATCGATGGAGCAGGTAAGAGCGTGATTTTGTGCACGATGGTAAGTTGGGCCTCAATGGGCTAGAATCGGGCCCAATGGGCTTTTGGGCCCATTTAGGTAAAACTGATAGAAAATGGAATCTGGAAAAGTTGCATGTTAACACGGTTAGTACTGCTGTAAAATTTGGATTAAGCAGGCTTAGTGGGCTAAATCAGCATTCGTAGGGCCCATTAGGGGTTTTAGGCCCAAAAGCCCGAATTTAATAAAGTGGGTTAAAGATCATTGTTTAAACACTCGGAAATATTGATAATTGTTAATGAACATGGAAAACCCTAATATTTGGTAAAATTATGAAATTACCCGTATAATATAAAAAATGACTGTTTTGCCCTTGTGGGCAAGTGGCTGACTTGGACTGTGTGGTTGATGGATTTGATTGTGAATATATGTTGGTGATATGAATGACTTGGCTGTGATTGTTTGATTCAACTATGGGCATGACATTTTGCATACATGACATGTTGCATGGGTTGGGTTTTATAAATGGAGGAAGTGCTAAAACGGCTATGCCCCAGTTTACCGAAAAGGGCTTTGCCCCAGTTTATCAAAAAGGGCTTTGCCCCAGTTATTAAAAGAGGCTAGGCCTCCAGTTATATGATAAAGAAGCTATGCTGCCAGTGGAGAGTTTGGTTGGGTGGGTCGAGTTATTCCCCACATGGTGTGTTGGTTGGTACGGGTGGAGAGTAGCGAATGGTGGGTTGAGTAGTCTCCCCAAATAGGCTTGTGTACATTCATTGATATTACATGTGATATTGAAATGGGCCTATGGGCCATACCGCTTAAAGTAAAGGCTTCGGCCAGTGATATGATTTATGAAAAGGCTTCGGCCCAGTATATGTCGAGACTAAATTAGGGCTTAGGCCCATATTTCTAGTGTTTAAGGGCTAAGGCCCAGACTTTACTGCCCAGATTGTACTGACACTGTGTTATTCACTGTTTATTTGTTGTTGGGGATTACACACTGAGTTTTCGTAAACTTACCCTGTTTCAAACTGTGCAAGTAATCCCTAAGCTTAGATGGTTTGGAGCTGCGAGGGACTCAAAGATGGCCACACTACTGTTTCTGTTTCTTTTAATTGCAATAAGTAGCCGATTTATTTCTTTATAAGTTTTATCTTATTAATATTATTATTTGGTTTTGGGTTGTAATAAGGCCATTTTAATTATTTTTCTAGGATTATTTTATCTTATACCCTATATTTTTTTCTGATAACAATATGAGTTAGACCTAGGGCGCATTTCCAAAATGATAATTGTTTTCAAAATAACGCAACAATACAATTAATCGGTTTATAAGAAATATCTACTTAAATAAATTCCAACTCGTTTTTCTCAAAATCTAACCTAGCACCAAAATGTGGCAATGGTTGTGGGCATGTCTAGGATTGGATCTAATCAAGAGCTTGATACTTAAGCAGCCTTCTAGGCTCACCTCCTCTGTTTCGGATACCTACCTGGTGCACAGCTTCCATTCACTTTATTAACTTAGCAAAGACTATCTTTTAAAACACTAAGAAGGACGTTGAAAGAGGCATGGGTTTTCTTAAAAACTTCAATGTGACACGTCGGATCTGGCCATAACGTCTGGGCTGGGTTTGGGGTGTTACATGACGGTTATGTTACCACATTTACACATGAACTTACCTCGGTACAAAATGTTAGAAATTGGGCCTATTCCTCGTAAACTTTATTTTTCTCTCGATCACGACTCGAATCTCGATTCTCTTGGTCTAAAATTCCAAATTAATTTATTCAATATACACATTCATCAAAATAGCCCCTAATAGGGGCTTGGATAAAAATTACCATTTTACCCCTAGCTTTGCAATTATTTACAATTGAGTCCTTAAGTTTGTAGAATGAGTTACAGGAATTACCCATGACATCTAGGCATAGCTGAATTTCCTAGTGTCCATAGCATCCCATATTTCACACCAAAAATCAGATTTTTACCATCAATTTTACCCTTTTTTACAATTAAGTCCCTTTTAGGTGTTTTCACATAAAACTAGTAAGTAAAAGTTGTTAAACACACATCAAACCATCATATTCCTTCATTATTCATCAAAATACAATTATGTCACACATGGGTAAATTTTCATACATGCATCCTAGCTCAAAATATTGCTAGAAAATGATAGAACATGCTTTCTAGATTTTAAAATCGAAAACAACATTAAAAATAGGCTTGAAAATCACTTACAATCAAGGCTTAAAAATGTTGAAAACCCTAGCTATGGTGACAAGCAAAATTCGGCAGCCCTTATGGAGAAGATGAGTCCATTTTTGTGTTATTTTTCCCTTTTTAACGACTATGTTTACCAAATGACAAAAATGCCCTTAATGCCTTTCTTTGTAATTTTTCATGTACAAGCCCATTTTTGTCCAAAATTTTAGAAATTGGTTAAATTGCTATTTAAGACCTCCTAATTAATATTCCAAAGCAATTTCATACTAAAAGCTTCTAGAATGCAAGTTTTGCAACTTATTCAATTTAGTCTCTGATTTCAAATTAAGCACTTTATGCATAGAATTTCTTCACGAAATTTCACACAATCATGCAATCATATCATGGACCTAAAAATAATTATAAAATAATTATTTCTATCTCAGATTTGTGGTCCCGAAACCACTATTCTTATTAGGCCCTAATTCAAGATTTCAGAGTAATAATTCTTTATACCTTTCCCATGCCTCATACAAGGACCCATCATCCATTTGTTGGAAAGAAGTGATCTAGTTCCTCAACTAGGCATTCATACTAGGCAGGAAATACTTCATAAGGAATCTTTCTGCTAACTCTTGCCAAGTGGAAATTGAATTTTGTGGCAATGACTTCAACCAGGCTCGAGCTCTATCCCTTAGTGAATATGGGAACAACTTCAATCGTAATGCATCTTCGGGTACTCTGACTAACTTGAAAGAATCACTCACCTCCATAAACAGTCTAAAGTGTAGGTGTGGATTTTCGGTAGGCATTCCACTTAATTGACCCACTGTCTGAAGCATTTGGAACATGACTGGCTTCAGCTCAAACTGTTGCGCCTCAATTTTGGGTCTCCTAATACCCGGATTAAGATCATGAAACATTGGCACGTTATATTGTCTTAAAGCTCTATCCCTATCATCAGCAATAAGGATAGGATTTCCAGCAAGATTTGCTCCATTTCCTTGGATCGAATTTTCAAAGTTCATCTCTTCGGTCCTTCCCTGATTTGCTTGTCTTCTTCGCTATCAGAAATTTTGTTCAATCTCAAGGTCTATAGGAAGTAAATCGATAATTCGGTCAATACTCATAAACAACTGGAATAATCACAGAAAAATTAACTAAGTTAAAAATTAAATAGAAAATTAAACCAAAATGTAAAACTAACAAATTCACAAATAATGACTTTTTAAAACACAATCCCCAGCAACGTCGCCAAAAACTTGGAACGACGAAAATGTGCAAGTGTACACAATCGCAACAAGTAATAAAGTGACAAGTAAATGTCGAGTTATCATACCTACAGGGACTGTGAAAAGAATTATTTATGAATGCAATTTAAAACACTTTGGTGAAGAAAAATATTTTGTTTTGAAAAGGGTGGTAAAAAAATAAAATTTTAAACTAAATAAAAATAAAAGTTCCAATGCACGATTTCAAAATATGATTTAATCAAGATGACATATGATAAACCGTAATTTATACATATTTCTATCCCATGCTTAGCACATTTTATACATGATTTTTCCTTAAAATTGATGAGTTTGATGCTTCTAAAGCCTTAATTTCATGTTTTATACTTAGGTGAGCATAGGAGAGTGAAAGGAACAAGAAACGGGCCAAAAATAGAGAAAATGGGCCAATGTACGAAATCCACACGGCCTAGACTTCCTCACACGGGCAGGCCACACGGCCATGTCCTTTTGGCAAGGTCAAAACACGATTTACACGGGTAGTTTACACGCCTGTACCCATTTAACAGCCTTGACCACAGCCTCCCTGCCGAGCCCAAGTTTAGTCCAATTTACAAAAGGACAATTTTGAGGGCTCTTAGGCATTCCAAAGCCTATTTAAACATTTGAGAAGGTACTTAGAGGGGGGACGCACAAGTGGAAGCAAGAAATTGCTCAAGGAAAGCCGATCGATCCATCTCAGAAGTTGAATTCACCATCAAGACTAATGATCTCCCTTCAAATTCCCTCAGGAGTTTTGGGTTTTCTTATATTTTGTTATTTTTATTCTTTTGAGATGTTTTCTTTCATTAGTATGAACTAAAACCCCTAAATACCTAAGAGGGATGAAACCTAAGACGGATCTTATTATTATTATTTGAATTGTATGATAAATATTTGACTTATTCTTAATTATGTGTTATTAATTCTTGTTTTGATATTCCAGGATACTGATTCAAGTTAAGCTCTTATTCAGAAGAGGAATAGACCCTGTCTAAGAGTAAATTCATCATAATTAAGCGGAGTTCATTGAGCGCCTAGATATAAGGTGACAAGATTTTGCCAAATTAGGGTGAAACCTAATAGGGGGATCCATAGATTGAGTTAATGCAACCCTAGGGTGTTAATTAGAAAGAGATTTCAATTATTCAATCTAGGGTTAGACGTTGTTAGTCTCGAGAGAGATAATAATATAACTTAGGAATCTCTACGGAACAAGTTGAATGAATAAATTGTCCGATTCAGAGTCAAATAACAAGTGAAGTTTAGGTGAATTTTTCCTTAGGTATTGTCTTAATCAATCGAGTTTTCCAAAAAGTATTTTCCCCAAATTTCATTTTTGTGATTTCTTAGTTTAATTAATTAGTTAGATAAACAAAATCCTATTATTTTTTAGGCTAGATAATAAAAGAAAGTTGATACTAGTACTTTTAGTTCCTTTGGGTTCGATAATCCGGTCTTGCTAAAGCTATACTACTGTTCGATAGGTATACTTGCCTTCATCGTGATAATAGTTGTTTCAAGAATGATTCATTATAAATATTTAAAACCTGTCACGAATATCACGTATCAAGTTTTTGGTGTCGTTGCTGGGGAACTAAGTTATTAGGAACACTCAACTTTTATTACTTTAGCCATTTACTTTTACTGCAATTTAAATTTTATTCTAATTTTTATTACTAATTCTTCTTTTTCCCCTTTTCTGGCAGTTTCTTATAGTTTATGACTAGAAGAAACCTGTCAGGACCATTACTTTTTGACAGTGAGATCGATCGCACAGTTCATATAAACCAAAGAGAAATAAGGCGAAGCTTAAGATACACAAAGAACAAACAAGAGGACGATATTCAAACACAACCGAGGAGATGGATGAAAACCAAGAAAATTCGCTACCTCCTGCTACTGCTGTTAATCAAAATCTTGCTCCTCACACTATGTATGATTATGCTAAACCTTCTTTAATAGGAACTGAATCGTGCATAGTCAGACCTGCTGTAGCTGTAAATAATTTTGAACTAAAACCTAACACAATTCAAATGATACAACAGTTTGTTCAGTTTGATGGTTTGCAGGACGAGGATCCTAATACTCACTTAGCAAATTTCCTAGAATTTTTACGATACCTTTAAAATTAATGGCGTTTCTGATGATGCCATCCGCCTTCGATTGTTTCCCCTTTCATTAAGGAATAAGGCTAAACAATGGTTGAACTCGTTACCACGAGGGTCAATCACTACTTGAGAACAAATGACCGAAAAGTTCTTATTAAAATCCTTTCAGCGGTTAAAATAGCTAAATTACGTAATGATATCTCTTCTTTTGTGCAGATGGATTTAGAAACACTCTACAATGCATGGGAGAGATACAAGGACCTTTTAAGAAGGTGCTCTCACCATGGGTTACCACTTTGGCTACAGGTTCAAACGTTTTGATAATGGCTAGAATCCTTCGACTCGGCAGATGATTGATGCAGCCGTTGGAGGAACCATCAATAATAAGACACCAGAAGATGCCTATGAATTTATAGAGGAGATGTCACTGAATAACTATCAGTGGCAAGTCATGAGGACAAAGCCAACGAAAACAACCGGCGTTTATAACGTCGATTTGGTCACCATGCTCTCTAATCAGGTAGAACTCTTGAATAAGAAAATTGATGATTTTCTTAGTTCTTCACAAGTTCACCCAGTAATGCAGTGCGAAGCAAATGAAGGTGGATCGAGCAATTCAGAATACCCACCTTATGGCCTCAACATGGAGAACGAGCAGTTAAATTACATGGGTAATAATCCTCGATCTCAAAACAATCCTTACAGCAATACTTACAATGCAGGTTGGAGAAATCACCCAAATTTTTCATGAGGAGGCCAAGGGAATCAGAAACCACCACCCCCTCCAGGCTTTCAACAACCACCACAACAGTAGGAGAAAAAGCCAAACCTTGAGGAGATGCTAACCAAATTCATCTTTGTGTCAGAGACTCATTTCAGAATACTGAGAAGGCACTTAAAAATCAACATGCATAAATCTAGGGATCGAAACTTAGACGGGACAGCTTGCCAAGTTGATTTCTGAATGACCACAAGGTAGCCTGCCAAGCAACACTGAATCTAGCCCAAGGGAGCAACTCAACATAATTTCCATTCATGATGAGGAAGGGTTAGTGGCAAAACCAAGGCCAGAACCAGTGGTAAGTAAAAGTAAGAATGAGGTACGCCAAAACAAACAAAAATCGGTAAGTACAGAATATAAACCTCGTGTGCCATACCCCAATGCGACAAGGAAAGACAGCTCAGACGAATAATTTGGTAAATTCCTTAAAATTTTAAATAAATTACATATTAACCTACCTTTTATTAAGCACTTTTGCAGATGCCGAACGTAGTCAAATTTTTAAAGGAGCTTCTAGCAAATAAACAAAAGTTAGATGAAAGGTCGCATGTGGAGCTGAACACGGTTTGCTCAGCTATTCTTCAGAATAAGCTTCCCAACAAACTAAAAGATCCAAGGAGTTTTACGATTCCTTGTTTAATTGGTAGTTTAGATGTTAATAATGCACTGGCTGATCTAGGGGCTAGTATCAATGTTATGCCTTACAAATTGTTTAAGCAACTAGGTTTAGGGAAACCCAAACAAACTAGGATGAGCATTTAATTAGCAGATAAAACTGTCAGATTTCTTAGGGGTATCATTGAAGACGTAATTGTTAAAATTGACAAATTTATATTCCCAGATGATTTTGTTGTTTTAGACATAGAAGAGGACAGTAATGTTCCTTTAATTTTGGGAAGGCCCTTTTTAGTAACTGTTAGAACAATTATTGATGTTGGCACAGGTGAACTCACACTTCGTGTAGGAAACGAAACAATCAACCTTCAAGCTCACAACCCGAACAACACATCGAAAATTGAAGGTGATGGTACAAATTGTTCTACTAAGACTGATCATATAGTGCAACCTATTTTGTAGGAAATAAGTTCAAAAGACACACATGAGCTATGTTCAAACCACAACAAAGAATCTACCCATGAAGAACGAAGGTTACGAATCGATGAGTT
The DNA here is from genome assembly GCF_007990345.1 of Gossypium hirsutum. Taxonomy (NCBI): domain Eukaryota; kingdom Viridiplantae; phylum Streptophyta; class Magnoliopsida; order Malvales; family Malvaceae; genus Gossypium; species Gossypium hirsutum. The sequence continues at coordinate 47,787,895 of NC_053430.1, read as the reverse complement.
AGATGAATGGTTCACATTTAAACTAAGAAAACAGGGTAAACCAAAATTACGCCAGAATGAGCTCAATGCCTCACCAAATCAACATCAAGTTGGAGACAAACTACTAGATGCAGCAGATCCTCGAATCGCCACTTCTGAACTGAATGAAGAAACCCCTCTTACGATAACTAGCATTTTTCCATACGGTACAGTCGCGGTAAATCACCCCATATTCAGCACGTTCAAGGAAAATAGTACTCGTCTTAAACCTTATGTTGTTAAAATTTATAGTAAGGATGAGGAATGTAAAATCCTCGATCCACCATAATCACACACTAGAGAGGTAAGTCAAGCTTAGACTATAAATAAGCGCTTCTTGGGAGGCAACTCGAGCAGTAACAATATTAATTTCTTTAAATTTTAGTTTTAACATCTATCATACTAACTGACTCATGAAACACAGGCTTTCTAAAGCACACACGGCCAGGCACACGGGCGTGCCTTAGGCCTTGTGAAAATAGGGTGAAATTTTCTCTAACACGGGATACGATAAGACGCCACGGCCATGCGTTAGGACCGTGGGCGAATCTGCCAAAACAACACGGGCGTGCGACACCCCTGTGTCATAAAACTGTGGTTGAACTTGAGAAAATAGCATGGGCATTTGCCACGCCCGTGTCTAGAACCCATGGTCGAACCTGCCAGATTAACATGGGCATGGGCCTACATATACGAGCGTAGGAGAAGCGAACGAAGATAGACATAACCGTGTGCACCCACACGTCCAAGGAACACGAGCGTGGGCCAATTGTCAGACGCACTTAATTTAAAAATTCGCGAATCACACCGACAAAAATTGGGGATCACGGGCGTGTACCCTGGCCGTGTGTCCCAAAATATATAAATACCCTTCACTATTCATCATCTTCTTCACCCAAAATCCCTAACCCTAGCTACTGCAAGTCCACACGGTCTCCCTGCCACGCCCGTGCGCCGCCTCCAACTCTATTTTTGACACCCATTATCATCTTTTTAGCATTTGTTTACTCTTTTCTCTCTATTTTCTTCATCCCTTTTACTAATTTTATAATTCTTATGGTTTTATTTGGCAGATTTTTTATTTAAATTCATAGTTCTCACTATAGTCATGCTTATACGTTTATTCTTTTCCATTTTAGTCAATGCTTTCTAATACATTCATTCTTTTCGTGTGTTCCCATAAGAGTCTAGTTTAGTCATTTTATGTTAAAAATAATCATGCTTTTATTATGTCAATTGCTATATAAACTTCTATAATTTAGATTAAACTGCTAAGTATTATTGGTTGGACTGGTTAGTTTAACTATATTCATGATTTTTTCTTGAGTTAGTTAGTTATGTTATATTCTTTGTTTTTCTTCATGGTATACCATGTCAAGCTCACGTGGCTAGAAAACTGTCATTCCCGCTTTGAAAAAGTGGAAAGGGGCATCTTTCTCGGGCCCTACCGCGGAAATTCACCACCCATACCTTCAATTTCCACCCGGCAATCAGGAGGAACTATTCCAAATCCTACTGGCCTGACCTTTAGGTGTGGGCCACTGCATTGACTAGATAGTGCTTGAATAAGTCCAGTTGGATGACGATGTGCGAGCACTCCTGACAATCGATCCATGGGACCTCTTCTTTGCGATCATCGAGCCGACGTACCTTGAGCTCACACTTGAACTTTGCTTGACATTCCATATTCAAGACCTCATGACCAACTTTGATTATCCTGGAATAGTCCAATTCCGTCTCGGTGGTTTAGTCCGCCAGTTGAGTGTGCCCGAGTTCGGTAGAGCTTTGGGCCTGTACATAGAGGAGTTCATGGATGAGAACGACCTCGAGACTCTCTGTCGCAACATCCATTACTCTCCCTCGAAGTGCTGGTATGCTTTGGTCCCTGGTTCAGCCACCTATGACCCGAGCCGCTCCAAGGCATCAGCTCTCTCTCCCTCCTTGAGGTACCTACACGCCAGCTTGGCACACACTTTCACAGGACGTCTAGAGAGTACTGGTATCGTCAACACTCACGATGCCTACTTTCTATGGAGCATGGCGAACCGGCATGTACTCGAGCACGCCTACTTTATTCCCCTCGCCGTTCACCACCTGACGGAGCGGCGTTGGAGGGGGGTCATCTCCATTGGCCCCTATATGACTCGACTGGCACGACACTTCGGGCTCCTCAACACAATAGCCCATCATCCTCCCTTAATCTTATTGGCCAGATGTCCCCACAAGGAATCTCGAGCATGCTTAGTATGAGGATGATCGCGAAGCGCCGAGGAACCCACCCTCCTCAGAATCGCCTCGCCTAATCAGCCGAGGAGGGAGACCCTGAGGACATTACTGATGATGTCCCTCCACGTCATGAGGACCCACCATCTCAGCCACCACCACCCTCTCGTCCAGTTCATGTGGCGGCTTCATACGCTGACATCTCTGAGCGCCTTACTCGATTCGAGCAACATTGTTTTCAATGCTTCGATAACATTGATGCTACTTTACAGCAGATTGTTAACACTTCCACATCTCATCACCACCCCCACCTCGCGAACCTCCTAGTGATGAAGATGTTTAAAAACTTTTATTTATTATTTTATGTTTTTACTTTTATTCTACTTTAAGACTACTTTTTATTTTTCTTCAAGCTTATTTTTATTAGGTTTTATAATCTTTATTTAACAATTTTGAATTTTGGCTATTTCATATCGAGTAATTTTTCTTCCTTATATATTCCCTAAAAATTTCTTGATTCTGTCACAGTTATAAAGAGCTTCTCAGCTCATCATCACATAGGAACTAAAAACTCCACCGGGAAAGGTTCTCCACGACTGCCATGTCCTGCTCGACCATGACTATAACTACCACCAGATATAATATTCTTTTGGTACAGGACTTATGGATTCATGAACCTCTAACACCACCGGAGTATCCTCCTCCACTCTCACGCCGATTATTCACCAAAACTCCAGTTCAAGGAATTCATTCATCGTTCAGGAAGTTTCACTTCTCTCCCTATCTTATGATTATAAATCTATCTTTTTCAATATATCTACCTTTGTACATTGAGGGTAATGTACATCTTAAGTGTGGGGGGTTTTTTATATCAGAAAAATCCCTAAATTTTGTTTTATTCCCTTGCGATCTTCTCAAATCATTATTAGAATGAATTCCAATTAGTCTATAATGTTTATTAATATATCTTGAATTAAAACATAGGCATTTATGCATTGATTGTTCAAAATTTAAGACATTAGGGAATCAAGCATGATAAGTTGATTTTTGAAAAATTAAAAAACTTTTAGGTTGTTTCCCTAAGTTTAGGTATTATCTTGAGTTGGAATTCACAAGTTTAAACATCAAAAAGCCATAATTTTTGTGAGATCTTGAGCCTGTAGAGCATCTATTATTTCTTTCATGCTCACTTTCATTGTGAGTGCGTCAGTATTGAATTGTTATTCTAAAACTTGCTTGATTATGCATGTCAAGACCACACCATTTGATTTGATATGTCAAAATGATAAAGGAACTTAGTTTAACCCACTCAATCCATAAAAGTCTACCTTCACAATTAACCCTTAGTGAACCCCCTTGAGCCTAACAACCCATTCATTAATTTACCCTCAATATTAACCCATAACTCATTATTGTTGAAATCCCCTAAATTAATTTGATCCCAATTTTTGTCAAGATCTAAGTTGGAATAGTTGCTTAGCTATGTTTTATTCTATTTTGTAATTTGACTTGTTCTTAAAAAAAATACATGTATACATATTAGTAGTAGTGATCTTCTGAGCTAATGAAGTTAAATTCCATATTATGAGAAAAAGCTCTGTTGTACGCAATTGATGACTAGTCATTTTTCTAATTAGGAAAATTTTCAATTCAATTTCGATTCTAACCCTTTCTTTCAGCTTGTGACCACACCCTCTAACCAAAGCCACGTTACAGCCCTCTAAAGATCTTTTGATTGATTTTTCATCTCAATTTATAGTGGTGGAGATTTGATTTTCATGCAAGCCTATGGTAATGACTTTTCATTATTGACTATTGAGTGCTTCATTTATTGTACTTAAACACCTCGAGTAATTTGAGTGAATCTTTAGTGAGGATGTGAAACTCTGCGATATTTTGAATCAAAGGTAATTACTTAGATGAGGGGAGACACCTATGTTTTAATAATAAATGCTCAACTTGGAATGTTTGAAACTTTGATGTTCTTTCAGTTGAATTTTCAATGTATGATTACCTTGGATTATTTTGAGATATTATCGATAGAAATTATAAGTTGAGAAGATTTTATTTTGATTATGAGTTGAGGATTCTACTTGAGGACAAGCAAATGCTTAAGTGTGGGGGTATTTGATAAATTGTAATTTATACATATTTCTATCCCATGCTTAGTAAATTTTATGGATGATTTTTCCTTAAAATTGGTGGGTTAGATGATCTTAAAGTCTTAATTTCATGTTTTATACTTAGGTGAGCATAGGAGAGTGAAAGGAACAAGAAACGGGCCAAAAACGAAGAAAATAGGCCAACGTACGAAATCAACACGGCCTGGACTTCCTCGCACGGGCAGACCACACGGCCGTGTCCCTTTGGTAAGGACAAAACATGATTTACACGAGTAGATCACACGCCCGTACCCATTTAACAGCCTTGACCACAGCCTTAAGCAATCGCATACGGGCGTGTCCCTGCCAAGCCCAAGTTTAGTCCAAATCAGAAAAGGCCGATTTTGAGGGCTCTTATGCATTCCAAAGCCTATTTAAACACCTGAGGAGGCACTTAGAGGGGGGGCGCACAAGAGGAAGCAAGGAATTGCTCAAGGAAAGCCGATCGATCCATCTCAGAAGTAGGATTCACCATCAAGACTGAAGATCTCCCTTCAAATTCCCTCAGGAGTTTTGGGTTTTCTTATGTTTTGTTATTTTTATTCTTTTGAGATGTTTTCTTTCATTAGTATGAACTAAAACACCTAAATACCTAAGAGGAATGAAACCTAAGATGGATCTTGTTATTATTATCTAAATTGTGTGATAAATATTTGACTTGTTTTTAATTATGTGTTCTTAATTCTTGTTTTGATATTCCAGGATATTGGTTCAAGTTAAGCTCTTATTCAGAGGAGGAATAGACCCTGTCTAAGATTAAATTTGTCATAATTAAGCAGAGTTGATTGCGCGCCTAGAGATAGGATGACAAGATTTTGCTGGATTAGGTTGAAACCTAATAATGGGATCCATAGATCGAGTTAATGCAACCCTAGGGTGTTAATTAGAAAGAGATTTCAATTATTCAATCTAGGGTTAAACATTGTTAGTATCGAGAGAGATAATAATATAACTTATGGATCTCTACGGAACAAGCTGAATGAATAAATATTACGATTCAGAGTCAAATAACAAGTGATCTCTAAGTGGATTTTTCCTTAGGTATTGTCTTAATCAATCGAGTTTTCCAAAAAGTATTTTCCCCAAATTTCTTTTCTGACTTTTAGTTCCTTTGAGTTTGATAATCCGGTCTTGCTAAAGCTATACTATTGTTCGATAGGTACACTTGCCTTCATCGTGATAATAGTTAGTTTCAAGAATGATTCATTATAAATATTTAAAATCTATCACGAATATCACGTGTCAACATACTTGTGTTGGATTAATTACATTTCTTTAACTTAGAATTATTAAACTCATGATTATGTTGTTATGAAAAAATTCATGGCACCTCAGTAATTTGCTAACTTATGAACATACTCACCTACTAAAATCCATTCATCTCTTAACATATCCCTATGTCAATTCAAACGATTAAACATATTTTAATAAACAACATGTTGTTGCACATACATACTCATTAAATTGAACTAATCTCTTACATATTCTTATGTCAATTCAAACGATTAATTAAATCTAATAAGAACATAAAAGACCATGTGAGGTAACAATGTATCCTTACCTTGAAAAAGTTTAATCACAAAATCTTGCAAGTTATGCAAGGCAAGTGTATCGCCATATACAATGCTAATTTAACCTTCAGCTACCTTAGAAGAAGAAACATGCACTGATTAAGTACTGTGTCCAGTAATTATAATTTCAGTCTGTTTAAATAATTAATTCATTAGTTACCTCACAATTGTCATGCAAGAATAACTTAGGCATGATTTTAACAACATAAACACAATTTTAATAATTTAAGTAGATGAAATGCAATGAAACCAACATGAACTAAATTCAAGCTAAGCTGATTAAATTAAACATTCCAAAAACATAAATATTCATAGATATGTTCATCATAACAACAACAAAAATTACAGAGATAGGGAACAAGAATCAAATCCGGTATTTCCCCGTGGCTTGATTAGTTTGCTCCGTCTTTGTTCTCTATTGTCCTCACCGATCAAGGCTACTATGAACATTCAATGTTGCTCCAAAATGGCTGACGAATGCCCCTTTTCCAAGAGGAGAAATCGGTAAGAGAGCAAGGGACTTTGAATGGGAAAATGAGAGGAGAAAGTGAGAAATGAGAGAAGGGATGTAAATGAATGAGGGATGCTTTGAATGATCAGCCAAGGGGGGCTTCTATAGCTGAATGTGGCAGCTAAAATAAAAATAGTAGCCAAAGAGCCACCCTTTGGCCGGCCACCTATGTGGCAATGTTGATGGCTTCAACTTTGATAAATATAGCTTGGGGCAAATCTATAAGGCCACCAATTGTGGGGGGCTAAATTGCAATTTGAACAAGTCTTCAAGGGCTTCTTTGCAGCTTAAAAAAATCAGCTAATGAGCTAAACTGGGTCAACACTTGGATGGTTTTGGGCTGTCCTTTTCATGGCTGGTTCGGTTCAATCGGACCATTTTTTCATAATTAATTAATAATAATTTATTAACCCAAATTAACTTGGATATAAATTAAAATTAATTAAATTATGAATTAATACACATAATTTTGAACCATCTTAGGCTCGAAATTAATTTGCCTCGGTACTTCAAATTGCTTCTCAGTTTTATGCTTCTAGCAGTGTCTGCCGAGCCATTTTTCGCCCTTTGTGCAATTCTGTCAAAAATAACCAAAATTAAGAAAAATTATAAAATTAATTAAAATTGAACATGCTCATAATTTAAGAACAATTTAATTATTTTCTAGTAATTAATTATTTTTTGACAAGAATTTAATCGAATTCGCATGAATTTAAGTTAAAAAGGGTATAAAAAAGTGTGTAAATTTTTTTGTTTCCAGGTACCGGTCTCGATTATTTCTAATAGAGAACCCTGTTTTACTTCTCTATTTTGGAGGAAACTGTATGAGGCTCTATGTTTGAGGTCAGACTTTAGTATGGCGTTCCATCCTCAAACAAATGGGAGGATATGCTTTGAAGTTGTGTGATCAATTTTTGATGTAGTCGGGAGGATTTTCTTCCATTGGTTGAGTTTGCCTAAAATAACATCTTCCAATCCAGTATTTAGATGGCACCTTATGAGGCCCTTTTATGGTCGTAAGTGCCGTACTCCATTGTGTTGGACTATGTTAGGTGAGCGACGGGTTTTGGGTCCTGAGTTGGTTTCTAAGACTGAGGATAATGTTAGACTAACTTGGGATCATCTTAAGGTAGCTTCTGACAGACAAAAATCTTATGAAAATCTGAAAAGAAGGGACATTGAGTACTCTATGGGTGACAGATCTACGGTTTGGACGTAAGGGCAAGTTGAGCGCTAGGTTCAGTAGGCCATATTAAATTCTAAAACATGTGGGACTGGTCGCTTACCAGTTAGAGTTACCTTCGGAGTTAGACCGTATTCATGATGTGTTTCACGTCTCTATATTGAGGCGGTGTTAGTCAGACCCATCATATATTATTTATCTTGAGGAGATCGAGGTTAGACCATATTTGACATTTGGGGAGGAGCCGGTTCAGATTCTGGATCTAGACATTAAGGTCTTGAGGAGGAATTCTATTCGTTAGTTAAAGTTCTGTGGTAGAATCATGTCACAGACGAAGCCAAATGGGAGCCTGATGACTCGATTCGTCAGCAATATCCGCATCTGCTTGAATCAGGTAAATTTCGTGGCTAAAATTTCTGTTAGTGGGGTAGAGTTCTGACGTTCCAAAAATTCAAGTATTTGATTTTTTAGATTTTTTCCTAAGTTAATATCTGCTTTAGTGGTTAGGGGTCTCAAATTTGTCTCTGAGGCCTCGGGTTCAAATCTTGGCGTAAACAAAAAGGGTTTAGTTTTTGCAATTTTTGCCCAAGGGTGCATGAGATGGGATTGGATTGAAAATCAAATACTAGGTAGTTATCAGGTTGTTGGGACTATCTTAGTTTCTTTTATTTTTATTTTTTTTGGTACTGGTAACCCAAAAATCAGCTTCCTTTTTCCCATGTTCTTCTTCTCTCTTTTTTTAGCTCTTTTTTTTTCTTGTTCTTTCGCTCTCCATTTCTATTTTCCTTCCTCTATGAACAAAATTCAAGATTAATTTTGGGATTCTCATTGTTGCCTTTCATTTAATCAGTTCCGTTTGGAGTTCTTTGTCGTTCAAAATTGTTTTACTACTGATTTGGTCAGTATTTGGGTTGGTTGAAGTTTTGGTTTTGGAAATTGATGAATAGGTTGGGGGTTTTTTGTTACATTTTGTCTAACTAAAAGGATTTTTTAGTATTCTTTTGGTTCATTGTTAATGATTAATTAGGGAAAATTTGCGAGTCAGTGAATGTTCCTCATGCAGAGTGATTGCTGTGGGTCATTGTTCTTGAGGTTAAGTGATTCCACAAATTTAGTATAGTTACGGTTGTTCGAATATTCGATATGTTAATAATATCAAGGATTTTGGTTTCGTAATTGGAGTGTTCATTTGGTTTAATTTGTTGAAGTTTGGGTGTTTATACGTACTGAGATTCTCATCGTTTGTATTACTTCGAAACCAGACCAAGTGTGTAACGAGAAACCTGGAAAACAGCAAATGATGAAAGTTGAAATTGGACTTTGTCGACACCACACGTTCGTGTGTCATGCCGTGTAGTAGGCCATGTGTCGTGCAACAGACCGTATGCTGGGTCACGTGTAACATGCGACCTAGGCTATTTTGGGCCATGTGGGCCACACAGGCATGTATGCATCGTGTGGGCCCAAAACTCAAGATTTTTCCCTAGGTTCGTATACATCGTCCCAATCAACTGTGGGCCTTCTATAGGGTCGGTATGTCATTAAATACACTATGAAACACGAAATTGGGTAATCTAATTAGTTTAAATTCTGATATTTACAAGTGTGTTTGAGCTGTCATATGATAGTTTAAACTGAGAGTAATGCTAAATACGTACATGATTTGTGCCTAAAATGTCATACATGATTTTTGTTCTCTTTATTTCCGATTCTGGGGTAGTATATATTATGTGGAGGAAGTGTTCTGCAAGTGGCGATATCTCGCCCATTATACTGGCAACACGGTTGCAAATATTTTGAAAAGTGTCATACCGACACTTAGTGGTATGTAGGGCTGAATGGGTCTTTAATACCCCTTATGATGTTGGGATGGATGGAGTTGGTGTGTAGCGGTTGGGGGTAGGATTGTAATTATGCGTATGATTTTGATTTTGTAGGAGACGTTCATCTGTATTTGTTCTGCTATGAAGTTAATCTAAAATTAAATCCGTGATTCTGTTTTCTTTTAAGTTACACATTGTGTTTCGAAACTCACTCTCGTTTTAACTGAAATTTTCAAGTAATCCTCAAACTTAGACGGGCCAGCGCGACAAGAGCTCGGTTACATTTGTATTCCGTTTCTTTAATTATTTTAAATTGGACTAAGTGTTTTGTAAAATTTGGACTGTTTGGATATTTTAAGGATTATCACGGTTTAAGATTTTATTCTGGATTTTTACACGATGTTGATAAAACGATTTACCAAAAACAATTATTTTTCCGTAACCAACTATTTTTGAGAAAACAATCTTGATTTTCCAAAATATAATGATTTAATAATTTCCACTGAATGGTATTCGATTTAATTGGGAAACGTAAACAAACAACGTTTTTAGTTAAATAATTATGACTAACTCATTTTCTAATAAAACAGGTTTTCAAGTAATAAAAATTCACAATGTTTTTTTTTTAAAATAAATGAAAGCTAGATTTCAAACCATTTTACGTAATCACTTCATATAATGTAACACCCCAAACCCAGACTAGACGTTATGGCCAAATTTAGCGTGTCACATTAAAAAACTTTTTCGAAAAATTTTGTCTTATTAAGAAATCTCGCTTGAAAGATAAAAGCCTCTTTTTTTTAATTCTAAAGTCAAATTAATTATTTGTTAACCATCTTAAACCAGCCTTACTATTAAAAACATGTTTGTTATGAAAGCATTTCAACAATGTTACGAAAATGCGATGTTATGAAAACATATATCATTTCGGAAAACCGCGCTCTACTTTTAACAAAACTAAATCATAATAGTTAAAAACCCACAAATTAAAAGCTAGAAAATTAGAGAAAAGGCCTCATTACATCAAAAACCCAAAGAGAAAGTAATTTAAGTAATGTAAAAGTAATACGAAAATTTAACGCTATTAGTAGTGTGGCCACCTCTAAGTCCTCCCAGCACCGATCCAGCTATCGCTGGGGATTACTTGCACGGTTAATAAATGGGGTGAGTTTACAAAAACTCAGTGTGTAATCCCCTTACTAGAGTAACAGTCAATATACAAAAACAAAAACAGTCTGAGCCAGAGCCCTATAACAGTAGCAGTATAGTCCAGTTCAGAGCATAAGTGGGCCAAAGCCCATTACAATATCATTTGGGGTAACAGCCCATAACAGAATCAATTGGGCCTAGCCCATCTTAGTAACAAAACAGAATGTGTGAATGCATGGATGCATGCTATCCCATCCAACCCTGCACTTGCCTCCGTCCAACCCTGCACTACCTATGGGGAATAACTCACCCATGCCATCCCTACACTTACAATGTTAGCACTGGTTGCAGCACTAACCGAAATCGTAGCAAAGTTGCTAGTATATATACGGCTTTAAGGCTTCAGTAGCGGTATTATAATTGGCACAAAGCCATCGGTAACTGTAATAAATTCGGCACATAGCCATCAGCGACAATAATATAATCGGCACACAACCATGAGTAAATATGATCGACACAAAGTCATCAATAAATACGATAGGGACATAGCCACTGGTAAATACGATTTGTACAAATCCATAATCAACATAGCACAGAGCCATATTTAGCTTGGCATAGAGCCATAATTAGATTAAGCACCACTAAGTCGTCCATTGGTCCACAGTCGTCTCGTGTGACCCGTGCGATCCTATCAGCACTTCCTCCGTATCAATGTCCCAACCCTATGCAATATGTCGTGTATGTCATGCTCAATCATCACACGTGTATGTAAAATGGACATCCTCAGTAACAATCATTTAAACATATATTAAAGCATATCAGTCGTACAACCACCGTCAAGTTAGTTAAAATACAGTCATATGGCCACAGTCAAATCGGTCAAATTTATAGCCTATTTAGCCCAGTAACAGCCATAGTTATGGAAACGTCACAGTCCAAACAACACTTACCACATCACATACATTTTATCCGTGTGGGCCCAGAAGCCCACTGAGCCCATATGACCCATTTTGGCCCAATAAGGCTCAGAATAGCCCAAGACCACGAGAGCGCTCGTGGTGGCCTCTACAGTCTAACACCCATGTCCATGGGCTCGATTCACCACACGTGCAATCGCACGCCTATGTGGCATCATACGCCATATTTTTGGCTTTTCTGCATTTCGTCGATCTACAGTTATAGCAGTGTAAACAACACATACTTTCAGCTTTCAAATGATTATCGAATACAGCATACAAGCACACACGCTTTAGGCTTTTCAGCCAATCATCAAACATAGCATACGGTTACACACCTGATTATGAAAGAGAACTGTGCTCAAAGTAACCTTGCACCTAAATTAAACCAATAATATCCGGTTAGAAACTTAACTCATAACACTAAATTCCAAAATGCGATGCCCTTACCAACAACAGAAGCGATCACCTCTTCAGTTCACAAGCAATGCACTAATCGCCCTTGGCCACAACCTACACAAAACCCCCTTCTTCTTTCGATTCACACCAGACATACGATATCATTACAACAAGAACCTTATACCTCATTTTCCACTACTTACCAACCCGCAGAACCAAATACTGATAAAAAGAATAGCGTACACGAGTCGAGAATCGGTTTAATCTGAAGAGTATACCAAAATAATATAATTGGTGTTTAAAGGAGAACCAAAAGACAATAACCACAGAAGGGAAAAACCTGAAAGAGGAAAGAAAGTGCACTTCGGATACTCACCAATGAGTATTCGGCCAATGAAACATTTGGAGGTGAAGATAGATAAGTGTAGAGAGACAAGATGGTGGATGTTCAGCCGATTGCTCAGAATTAATCGCAGAAGCCGGAAGTAAGAGAGGGAAAAAGAAATAGTCATTTGACAAAAACTTAAGGAAATGACAAAAAGGAAGAAGAAAAAGGTATTTGGCAAGAACTCAAAAGAAAAGAGAATACATCTAGAGGGCTAATAGAAAGGGGAAGTATGGGTGAACGAATGCCGAAGTGAAAAATAGAAAAAGAAGAAAAATAGAATTGATCATAGTGATAAAGGAGTTATGAAAATAGGTCAAAATGTATTCGGCCACTTAAGAAAAGTATACGGCTAAGATGCTGCAGAGGAAAAAAAACCAAAAAAATAATGATCACCAAAAGCCAAAAATGAAAGGCACGCTGCCCAGCAAAATTTCTTAGTACTTCTCAAGAAAATTCGGCATAATCTTACCTCACTTCAAACTCCCCTTTTTCTTCCTAAATCCCTCCATGATTTCCTCCCTAATCTTCTCCTTGATTTTCTCCATAATCCATTCCTTAACCAGTTCAAATTCCAACCTCCCTTGTAGTGTTTTATTCAAACTCCACCACTCACACAGCAAAGTAGTAAAATAAATACTCCTTTGTGCATAGAGTGACTCGAACTCAAGCTCCCTTGCCACTTTAATGACGCTACAACCACTGGACTACAAGCTCATCTTGTGTCAAATTTTAATCTTTCTTATTTAAAAGGCGTACCTCCAAGTACCAAGGGTTTTATTCACTTAAATAAAAAATTTAGCTAAAGCCAGGTTTGAACCCAGGACTTCTCCAACACTCCCAAATATGCCCAAATACTTATCCACTAAAGCCAACATGCAATTTGTGATATTTCTCATACACATAAATTCCCACGCTCAAGGCCCATTCCTTTTAGGCCCAAATTTGAGGCGTTACAATTATTGATCTGCAACTTGAGGTTATTAAATTCTTTGCCAATGAAGTGATTTTGGTATTTGATTTATGTGTTTTGATGCAATTAGCAGAAGATCATGAGACGATTGATCCTCTGGCGAACTAAGTTTCTTTTTAAGTTACTGATTCATTCAGCGGTATGTAATTAGATTCGCTTGATGATGGTTATACCAAATTGGTCAATTGGGTTTGGTAAAATTTTTGTTATTAATTTGCGTGTGTAACACCCCAAACCTGGCCTAGACATTATGGCCGGATCTAGTGATGTCACATGATAGTGCTTCAGAAATTGCAATAACGTTAAGACCATTTCTCCATAGGTACCTCTTTTCATTATCTTATGCTATCTTCTAAAACGTGTCATTTTTTTCAATCATTAACCATTTTCCAAAACGGTAAACTTTGCGGAAGCTTTTAAAACTATTTCGTATGTGTGGTAGTTTCGTAAAACATTTGATTCTTTTTGAAACCCGAGTTTTCCTACTACAAGCAGTAAAAACCATAAAATATTGCAAAATCCCAAATTAAGAAAAAATTCGTAAAGACCTTAATTACATCACATTTCCCAGAATATAAATTAAATCATAAGTAAACAGAAAATAGTCCAAGTGGAAAACTGTGTGGCCACCGCTGAGTCCTCTACTACTCCGACCCGTCTATTATTGGGGATTACCTGAATAGATAAAATAGAAAGGGGTGAGTTTTTGCAAACTCCATATGTAATCCCCATAAATAAAACGTGCATTCAAACATACATCAGAATACAGCTTGGGGCCAGAGCCCATTACAGAACCAGTCTGGGCCTTAGCCCACTCAAATACAGATGCAGAACAAATCATCAAAGTCCTACCCACCATCCTATACACACCATCTTTGTCCAGCCCTACACACCGTGTGGGGATAATATCAACCCACCCATCCCTATACACCAGGCTGTACCGAAATGCGGCATATAATTAGATAATTGCAGCTGAGCTACCAGATATCAGACTTAAAAGCATTTTGGAATACTTCCTCCAATATAAAATCAACCCAACCCCAATGCAATACAACATGCAGGAATGCTAAAATGCAGTCTATCAGATTACTCAACCAGCTCATATTTACATGCTAAGTATCACATGCTTAAAACATACATCACATAATCAGACCATGAAATTAGGGGTCTAAGTAATGCTTATCGACCTTATAACAGGTCATGGTCAACTTGGGCGACTTGTGCAACCTAACAGAGTTTTCTAGAAAAATGGGCTCAACACCCATGTGGTATGCCCGCGTAGGCCCACACGGCCTAAATTTGCCTTTGTCGTGTGAATCACACGGCCTGGCCTAGAATCCCACACGCCCGCGTGGCCCACACGAGCCAATAGGTCTAGCCCTATGTCGCATACGGCCTCACCGGCCATCACATGGTCGTGTCATACGCCTATGTCTTACACGCACGGCCTGGTCCATCGATCACACGCCCGTGTTCTGTCACACGGCCTACCACAAGGTCAACCACACGCCAGTGTGGCGTAGAAAAATTCATTTTTTGGCTTTCGCCGTTTCTCATTTTCTGTATATTCGAGTACAAACCTATTTCAATTTTGATGCAATGACACACCCGAGATCACTAGAACCTGTATTTCACCAATAACCCTGAATTAATCGCTTAAAACAATAAATTAAACTAAACTTCCATGACAATCAAGTCACAATTTGAATATTCAATGGTTACTCGAATTCTTGAACGCCTCCAACTAAGATTCTACGAGAGGCGAGTCCCCTCCTTTATGGTTCATTTCTAAACAGAAAAGAATTTTAATCCAACGAAAAGGTTCGAGAATACAAAACGTAGACTTTAACTTTTTACCCTCACAATCTAACACTATCAAATGAAAACCATAAGTAAGGCAATTGTAAATACACTTACCAGCCGACGAAAGGATAGGTGGCCACAGAACAATGATTAAATGTAGGATTGACGATCCCAGATTAAAGAATTAAAAGAAAGTTTACCGAAAAAGAAAGGAAGAAAATCTCAAAGGAAGAAGAGAAGAATTTTGACGTTAGAAAATTTTGGGGAATTTCTAGAAGACAGATAAAATTTTGAAATAAAATCAAACATCCCAATCCCCTCCTTTTCTCCCACTAAGCCACTAACACACACATTCTCAGACTTCTTGTTTGACCAAAACTCTTTTGGTCAACTAAGAAAAAGTAAATTCCCACGCTTGCGCAAGGATTCGAACTCAAGACCACCAGCGTATTAACACTACACTTAACCACCAGACCAACAGGCCTATTCTGATATGATCCTACCAATAAATAAACTTAAGCCTATTGGGCAAGGTTAAGGCTTTATTTGGAAAAATTCCAAAAATTTGCCAAAGACATGGCTTGAACTTGGGACCTCTCACACACTCCCAGAACACATAACCACTGAAGCAGATACACAGTTGTATCAATTAATTGTAGAAGCAGAAATATAAATTTTTGGACGTTACAACTCTACCCCTTTAAAAGAAAATTTTGTCCTCAAAATTCACCTGATCAGAACAGATGAGGATACTACTGGCGCATCAAATCCTCAAGCTCCCATCTGGCCTCTTCAGTGCTATGAATCCACCACAGCACATTCACTAAGTGGATAGATTTCCTTCTGAGGACCTTTACATCGTGATCCAGGATCTGAACCGGCTCCTCTTCGAAGGTCAGATCTGGCCTAACCTTAATTTCCTCAACAGGGACGATGTGCATGGGATTAGAATGGTAGCGCCTCAACATCGAGACGTGGAACACATCGTGAATACGGTCTAACTCTAGAGGTAGCTACAACTGATATGTGACTAGCCCTACTCATTTTAGAATTCGTTACGGCCCAATAAACCGAGGGCTCAGCTTACCCTTGCGACCAAACCTCAGAACCCTCTTCCATGGTGAGACCTTCAGAAACACAAAGTCCCCCACAGAATACTCAATCTCTCGACACTTTAGATCTGCATAAGATTTATGCCTATCAAAAGCCACTTTCAGTCAATCTCGAATCAAATGGACCTTGTAATCAGTTTTTGAAATCAATTTCGGACCCAGAATACACCGCTCACCCAACTCAGTCCATCATAAGAGAGTGCGACACTTACGACCATACAGTGCCTCGTATGGTGCCATCTATATACTAGACTGGTAGCTGTTATTGTAAGCAAATTCTACTAATGGCAATACTCCTCCCATCTGTCTCGGAAATCAATAACACAACTCCTCAACATGTCCTTCAGTATCTGAATCACCCTCTCCGACTGACCATTTGTCTGAGGATGGAAAGCAGTACTAAAGTCTAATCTTGATCCCAGAGCCTCATGAAGCTTCTTCCAGAACTAAGATGTGAAACGAGGATCCCTATCAGAGATGATTGAGACAGGTATCCCATGTAGCCTCACTATTTTAGAAATGTAGAATTTAGCCAACTTTTACAGAGAAAAATTCGTTTTGACCGGGATGAAGTGAGCATATTTGGTCAATTGATCCACGATAACCCAGACAAAACCCTTCTTAGTGGGTGTTAGAGGCAACCCACTAACGAAGTCCATCGTTGCTCGCTCCCATTTCCATAATAGTATCTTTACCGGTTGTAGCAAACTCAAACGTAAGTGATGCTCAGCCTTAACCTGCTGACAAGTTGGAAGCACAAAAATTTACACACTTTTTCATACCCTTTCTAACTTAAATTCATGCGAATTCGGTTAAATTCTTGTCAAAAATAATTAATTTTTATAAAATAATTATAGTGCACTTAAAATATGAACATATTGAAATTTAGTTAATTTTATAATTATTTTTGATGAATTTTGGTTATTTTCGACAGATTTGCACAAAGGGCAAAAAATGGCTCAGTAGACACTGCCAGAAGCACAATATCGAAAAGCAATTTGAAGCATCGAGGCGAATTAATTTCCAGCCTAAGAAGGTCCAAAACTATATGTATTAAATCATAATATAATTAATTTTAATTTATATCCAAGTTAATTTGGGTTAATAAATTATTATTAATTAATTATGAAAAATGGTCCGATTGAACCAAACTGAGTGAACCGAACTGGCGAAGGAGAGGACAGCCCAAAACCGTCCAAGTGCGGACCCAATTCAGCTCATTAGATTATTATTTTAGCTAAAAAGAAGCCCTTGAAGACTTGTTCAAATTGCAAATTAGCCCCTCCACAATTGATGGCTTTGAAGATTTGCCCCAAGCCAACTTTGGCAAAGTTGAAGCCATCAACTTGGCCACATAGATGGCCGGCCAAGGGGTGGCTATTTGGCTGCTATTTTTAGCACATTTTAGCTTCCAAATTCAGCTATATAAAACCCCCTTGGATGATCATTCAAAGCATCCCCCATTCATTCACGTCTCTTCTCTCCTCTCTCACTTTCTCCTCTCATTTTTCCATTTCAATTCCCTTTCTCTTGTGCCTATTTCTCCCCTTGAGAAAGGGTTCTTCTTCAGCCATTTTGGAGCAGTAATTGAGTGTTAATAGAAGCCTTGATCGACGAGGAAAACAAAGAAGGAAGAACGAAGCAACCTAGTCAATCCATGAAAAAACACCGTATTTGATTCTTGTACCTTATCTCTTCAATTTTTGTTGTTGTTATTATGAACATATCTATGAATATTTATATTGTTGGAATGTTTAATTTAATCATCTTAGCTTGAATTTAATTCAAGTTGGTTTGATTGTATTTCATCTACTTAAATTATTAAAATTGTGTTTATACTGTTATAGGCCTCGATAAAATACTTGATTAAGTAAAATCATGCCTATGTTATTCTTGCATTACGATTGTGAGGCAACTAATGAATTAATTATTTAAACGGATTGAAATTATACTTAATTGACACAACACTTAACCAGTGCATGTTTATTCTTCTAAGGTAGCTAAAGGTTAAATTAGCAATGTATCTGGAGATACACTTGCCTTGCATAACTTGCAAGATTTTTGTGATTAAACTATTTCAAGGTAAGAATACCTTGTTACCTCACATAGTCTTTTATATGCTCATTAGATTTAATTAATCGTTTGAATTGACATAGGGATATGCAAGAGATTAGTTCAATTTAATGAGGAAATATGTGGCATAACATGTTTGCTTATTAAAATATGTTTAATCTTTTGAATTAACATAGGGATATGTTAAGAGATGAATGGATTTGTGTAGGTGAATATGTTCATAAGTTAGTAAATTAACGAGTTGCTATGAATTTATTCGTAAAAACATAGACATGAGTTTATTAATTCTAAGTTAAAGAAATGTAATTAAATCAACACAATTATGTCATCTTTTAATTAAATCATATTTTGAAATCGTGCATTTGAGATTTATTTCTTTAGTTTACTTAGTTTAAAATCTTAGTTTTTAATCACCCTCATTAGATAAAATATTTTTCTTCACTAAAGTGTTTTAAATAGCATTCATAAATAATTATTTTTGCAGTTTCTGTGGGTACGATAACTCGACATTTACATATCACTTTATTACTTGTTACGATTGTGTACACTTGTACCTTTCTGTCGTTCCAAGTTTTTGGCGTCGTTTCCAAGGACTGTTTTAAAGTCATTATTTGTGAATTTCTTAGTTTTACATTTTGGTTTAAATTTCTATTTAATTTTTAACTTAATTAAATTTTTTGTGATTATTTCAGGTGTTTATGAGTATTGACGAATTATTAACCTACTCCCTGTAGACCTTGGGATAGAAAGAACTTTTCAAGAACGAAAAAGACAATTGAATCAGAGAAAGACCGAAGAAATGAAAATTGAAAATTTGAATCAAGGAAATGAAGCAAACCTTGCTCAAAATCCTATCCTTATTGCTGATGATAGGGATAGAGTTTTATGACAGTATGTCGTGCCAGTATTTAATGATCTTAATCTGGGTATAAGGAGACCCAAAATTGAGGCACAACAGTTCGACCTGAAGCCAGTCATGTTCCAGATGGTTCAGACAGTGGGCCAATTCAGTGGAATGCCTACCATAGATCCTCACCTACATTTAAGACAGTTTATGGAGGTGAGTGATTCTTTCAAGTTAGCTAGAGTACCCTAAGATGCATTACGATTGAAGTTGTTCCCATATTCACTATAGGACAGAGCCCGAGCCTGGTTGAACACATTGCCACCAAACTTAATTTCTACATGGCAAGAGTTAGAAGAAAGATTCCTTATGAAGTATTTCGTACCTAGCAATAAAGCTAAGTTGAAGAACGAGATCACTGCTTTCCAACAAATGGATGATGAGTCCTTATATGAGGCGTGGGAAAGGTACAAAGAGTTATTACGGAAGTGCCCTCATCATGAAATCCCACATTGCACCCACCTTGAGACATTTTATAACGGTCTCAAAGCTTACACGAGGATGGTAGTGGACGCTTTTGCTAATGGTGCTCTCCTTTCTAAGTCTTATAATGAGGCTTATGAAATCATTGAGAGGATTTCTAGTAGCAATTACCAATGGACAACTAATCAAGCAGCGTCAGAAAGAGAAGCTGCCAAAATATATGAAGTAGATGCTCTTACTTCACTCGCATCTCAGGTATCATCAATATCCTCAATGTTAAAAACTCTTACTACTAATGGGTCTAAAAATTTTCCAGCACAACCACCAACTCAATTTGAAAATATAGCCTGTATTTATTGTGAGGAAGGACAATTGTTTGAAGAATGTCCATCAAACCCAAAATCCATGTACTACATAGGTAACCAGAACCAAAATTGAGGAAGGCAAGGATTTCAATTCAATTTCGATAACCCATTGTGGCGAAACCACCCGAATTTTTCCTAGAGTAACCAAGGGGTTGGAACCAATAATACTTACGCCCAACCTAGATCGACCCAGCCACCTAGTTTTCCCTAACAAGTTCAGAAACCAACCCTAGCTGAACCATCTAATGGTTTAGAAAATTTGTTGAAGGCATACATGCCCAAGAATGATGCTTTAATACAAAGCCAAGCAGCTACATTGTAATGGGCCAGCTTGCAACTGAACTCAGAAACCAACCACAAGGTGTTTTACCTAGTGATACGGAAAATCTGAGGAATCCGGGGAAGGAGTATTGCAAAGTGTTGACATTGAGGAGTGAAAAGATAGTAGAACCTAAAACCATTGAAGCTGAAAAGGAGCAAGCTGACGCTCAAGATTCAGAGGAAGTTCAACCGAGTGTTGAAATTCCAGTTTCACCAGAACTAGAATTTGCAAAACCCGACAAGGTAATTTTAGAACCAGTTAATTCGGATGAACTAACAACTCCGTTAGATGCAGAATTGCCATAGAAAATGAATCAACCAGTTCTAGTAAAGAAATCACCACCACCCTACCCTTAAAGACTTCAAAAGCAGAAGCATGAGATTCAATTCAAGAAGTTCCTAGATGTACTCAAGCAACTACATATCAGCATCTCGTTGGTTGAGGCACTTGAGCAAATGCCGAACTACGTCAAATTCATAAAGGATATCTTGTCCAAAAAATGAAGACTTGGAGAATTTGAGACAGTAGCTCTGATGAAGGAATGTAGTGCGTATCTTTAAGACAAACTACCCCCAAAGTTGAATTATCCTGGATGTTTTACCATACCTTGCAACATTGGAGCAACATATTGTGGTAAGGCATTATGTGACTTTGGTACGAGTATTAACTTAATGCCTATGCCAATATTTAGGAAGTTGGGGATAGGTGAAGTTAGACCTACTACGGTTACACTTCAATTAACAGATCGATCCTTAGCACATCCAGAAGGAAAAATCAAAGATGTATTGGTATGTGTAGATTAATTTATCTTCCCTACTGATTTTGTTATTCTAAACTTTAAAGTAGACAAAGAAGTGCTAATTATCTTAGGAAGACCATTCTTAGCAACTGGAAAGACCCTTATCAATATTTAGAAGGGCGAGCTTACTATACATGTTCAGGATGATCAGGTAATGTTTAATGTTTTTAAGTCTATGTCATTTCCTGACACAATTGATGATTGTTTTGCAGTATTCGATTTAGAGGATTTAATTGTGACAACCCGAATTAGGGCCTAAACGGAATAGTGGTTTTGTGACCACAAATCTGAGATTGAAATAATTGTTTTGTAATTATTTTAGGGTTTATGATATGATTTCATGATTTCGTGAAAATTTCGTGATGAAATTCTATGCATTGAGCGCTTAAGTTGAGATTAGGGACTAAACTGAATAAATTGTAAAACTCGTGTTTTAAAAGTTTTTAGTATGAAATTGCTTTGGGATATTAACTAGGAGGTCTTAAATAGCAATTTGACCCATTCCTAAGTTATGGACAAAAGTTGGACATGGAGGGAATTTTTGGAAAGTTTAGTAGTAAGGGCATTTTGGTAATTTGTATATTAAATGAAATAAAATGGGAAAAATAACACAAAATTGGTCATCATCTTCATTAGTTGCTGCCGAAATTTTCTCTCCTCCATAGCTAGGGTTTCTTCAACATTCAAGCTTCATAGTAAGGGATTTCAATCCCCGTTTTTAAGGTTCTTCACATTGTTGAAATCCTCGTAGCTCGGTTTACCTATTTCACCATTATTTCGAGTTAGGGTTTATGTTTAAAAATTTACCCACGAATGATAGGCATGTATTGTGTTGTTTGATGGTAGAATATGGATGTTTGAAGTTAGGAGAACGATCTTTTCTAAGCGATTTTTAACGAAAACGAGCAAAACGACATAATCGATAAAAATACCTATTGTTCATAACTATGTGTTAGAGTGAGAATTTGATGTTTCCATAGAAGAGAAAAATGATCAGTAGGTCATTAAACATAAGAATAAGGGCTGAAATTAAATTTCTGAACCTTGGGGCAAAACTGTAATTTTGTAAAAGTTAGGGGGAAAAATGTAATTTTTGTATAATGTGATTTTTGGATTAAAATAAATAGTTCGAGTGTTAAATGAGCTAAATATGTTGTTATAGATCAAGAAAGGCATGGAATCAACCTCGAACGGGGGAAGGAGAAAGTTTGGACTAAATTGCAAAATTCCCATATTTTGCATCGAGGTAAGTTTGTATGTAAATAATATATTAATTTCATTTACATTCTTATATTTCAGCCTATTATATATATACTAGCTGATGTTGAAGTATAAATCGACTATTGGAAGAATGGAAATAAGTAATAGAGAGAGAGAGATCCCGGTTGAACATTCGGAAAGATCGAATAAAATAGAGGTAGCATAGCTAGGTCACATGTATGGTGCTGAGTGCACATCATGTGTACAAGAAAGCTACGAGATACTATGTAGTAGCTAGGTCACATGTGTGATACGGGATGTATCTCATGTAGACAAGAGAGCTACGTGAGAGATAAATGTAGCTAGGTCGCATGCGTGATTCCAAGTGAAGGACACCATGTAGACAAGAGAGCTACGAGACAAATCGGCTAGGTTGCATGAGTGGTACTAAGTGTTCACCATGTGTACAAGAGAGCCGAATTAAATGAAATATTATGGTGGGGCTGTGTGCTGAAACCATCAAGTATCGAGGATTAATCCGAATTGTTCAACGGGATGGATTTGTGGTGACATTGTAGTCATGGGCCTATACTTGTGATGTATGAAATGTGGTGAAAATGATTTGTGATATATATATATATAAGTTAAAATGAGGTTAGTACAAAGAATGTGTGAAAGAGTGAAACTAGCATTAAAACTGTTTTGGACAGTAGTAGTGACGTGATTTTTAAAAATCACCAAAAATAGAATGAATTTAATTAGAGGGTGAATAAGATGTGAAATTAAAGATTAATGAGTTTATTTTCATATAAAAGAAACAGAACAAGCAAAGGAGTTCTATATTTTGAGATATTTACAATTATGTGTGACTTGCTCAGGATGACTATGTGATCCCCTGTTCCAACTTTGAAAAATCATTAAAAATTGTAAAAAACAAATTAAGAAATATAGTTTATATACCTAAATTTACTATTGAGTCTAGTTTTAAATGAAACATGTTTCATGGTTATTTGAATTGTGTACTGAGAGAAATTCAATTCATAGTGAACAGAGGTCAGATTAGTTGAGCTGTGTAACAGGGGAAACTTTAACTAATAAACTGTACTAATTGGCTGAACCAAAAATTCTAGAAAACAATTAGTAAGAATTTTTATGAGTCTAGATTCAGGGAAATGTTACGGATTTGAATTTCGAGTTTCGTAACTCGAGTTATGATTTATTTAGTGATCATGACGCAGGAGGGACAGCTTGATCAAATCGGAGTAAATGGTAAAATTAAAATATGATATAATTGAGTTATGTTGTAAACATATTAGATTCCTTATTTGTTATTTATATACTTACTTACTAAGCTATAAGCTTACTTTCTTTTCTCTCCTTTGTCTTATAGTGTCATCCAGCTAGCACAGGAGTTAGAGATCGTTGAAGATCCACCCGCACTATCAATACTCTTGGTATTCGAACTCAACATTTTGAAATATGACATGTATAGCAGACTTAGTTATTTTGTTATGTGTCATAATTGTCTAGGTTTAAAATATTAATTATAGTATCAAACTAATCATTTTGTACGAAGCCTTTGAAATTGGTTTGTATTGTTAATGGCATATGTTATAATGATTCATGATCAAATTGCACGCCATATTTTTGTTGGGTTTTATTTAATAGTATATACTATAATTTGTTAATACCTCGTACCCTTTTTCGATGACGGATTCGGGTAAGGGGTGTTACATTTAGTGGTATCAGAGCTATGGGTTAGTCGGTTCTCGGACTAATAAAGTGTGTGTAAAAGTCTAGCTATACATGCCATAAAAATATTGTGATAGTGTGGTGACTCCTGATTATTCTAAACTGTGTTTTGTTTTAATATAGTAATGGATCCTGAAGGAACTGCGGCTGATGATGTTGCTAGTAATGCGCCGGCTCCCGCACAAAGTAGACCTGAGACATTAAGATAGGGAGATGAGGCTCGGGATGCCTTTCTCTAAATGATAAACAATTGGTATACTGAGTTTATTCGAGCAAATCCAAATGCTCAACCTCCTCCACCCCCTCCCATAGCTCAGACGATTCTTGTAGCTGCTCAAGGCATAGATTTGGTAAGAACGAACAAGCCTCCGGTTGACAAGATTCGAAAACAAGGGGCCGAAGAGTTTAGAGCAAAGATCAATGATGATCCTGAGAAAGCGGAGTTCTGGCTTAAAAATTCTACCCGTGTATTTGATGAGCTCTCATGTACACCCAAGGAGTGCTTAAAATGTGTTGTATCACTTTTGGAAGATTCGGCCTACCACTGGTGGAAGAGTTTGGTAGTAGTGGTGCCAAAAGAAAGAGTTACTTGGGATTTCTTCCAGGAAGAATTCAGAAAGGAATACATAAGTCAGCGATTTATTGATAAAAAACGGAAGGAGTTCCTTAAATTGAAGCAGGGCAAGATGTCTGTGGTAGAGTATGAACGTGAATTTGTAAGACTCAGCAAGTATGCCCAGGAATGTGTGTCCATCGAGGCCATTATGTGCAGAAGGTTTGAGGATGGGCTAAATGAAGACATTAAAGTGCTTGTGGGAATTTTGGAGTTGAATGAATTTGTAGTATTGGTTGACCGAGCTCTTAAAGCCGAAGAATTATTTCAGGTACGGTTCTCACGAGCATTTTATTAGAGACTGTCCGGAGAAAGTTAAAGAAGTAAGATTTCAGAGTGCTAGACAGAATACCACCGCTAGCAGAGGTAGACCACCAAGAAATACTGGAGGTGGGACTAGAAGTAAAATTGCGATGAAAGATTCAGCGGTGAGATCAGAAGCTAGAGCGCCTGGTAGAGCTTATGCTATACGTGCCCGAGAGGATGCATCATCTCCCGATGTCATTACTGGTACATTTTCTCTCTATGATACTATTGTTATTGCATTGATTGATCCCGGGTCCACTCATTCCTATAGTTGCATGAATTTAGTATCTAATAAAAAGTTGCCTGTTGAGTTTACTGAGTTTACGATTAAAGTGTCGAACCCCTTAGGCCAATATGTGCTAGTTGACAAGGTTTGCAAGAATTGTCCATTAATGATTCAAGGTCACCATTTTTCGGCTAATCTGATGCTGTTACCATTTGATGAGTTTGACGTTATTTTGGGAATTGACTGGTTGACATTGTATGATGCCAAGGTAGATTGTAAACAAAAAACACTAGAGTTGAAATGTGAAAATGGAGAAATTCTGTGGGTTGAAACAGATGAATCAAATAAATTGCCTATAGTGATTTCGCACGTGTTTGCACAAAAATACATGAGGAAAGGGTGTGAAGCTTATCTGGCTTATGTAATGAATACTGAGTTGCCTCAACTGAAGTTTGAATCAGTACCGATAGTCTGTGAGTTTCCAGATGTATTTCCAGAGGAATTGCCTGGGTTGCCTCCGAACAGAGAGATAGAGTTTGCCATTGATTTGTTGCCGGGTACTGCACCGATCTCGATTGCTCTATATAGAATGGCTCCGACTAAATTAAAAGAATTGAAGGCTCAGTTGCAAGAGTTAATAGATAAGGGATTTGTGAGATCGAGTTTCTCTCCCTGGGGTGCCCATGTATTGTTCGTAAAGAAGGATGGTTCAATGAGACTTTGCATTGATTACCGTCAGCTTATTAAGGTGACTATAAAGAACAAGTACCCATTGACGAGGATTGATGATTTATTCGATCAGTTAAAGGGGGCCACAGTGTTTTCAAAGATCGATTTGAGGTCTGGTTACTACCAGATGAGAGTTAAGGAGTCGGATGTGCCGAAAACTGCCTTTAGGACAAGGTATGGACATTATGAGATTCTTGTGATGCCTTTCGGCTTAACAAATGCTCCAGCTATATTTATGGACTTGATGAACTAGATCTTTCGGCCATATTTGGATAAGTTTGTAGTAGTGTTTATAGATGACATTTTAATTTATTTTCGGGATGAGTCTGAACATGCCGAACACTTGAGAACCATATTGTAGATCTTGAGAGAAAAGAAACTGTTTGCTAAGTTTAGTAAAAGTGATTTTTGACTTCGTGAAGTCAGATTTTTGGGACATATAGTCTCAGGTGATGGTATTCGGGTGGATCCAAGCAAGATTTCCGTGATCGTTGATTGGAAACCGCCAAAGAATGTATTCGAGGTTAGAAGCTTTTTAGGCTTGGCCGGGTATTATAGATGTTTTGTTGAGGGATTTTTGATGATTGCCTCTCCTATGACTAAGTTGTTGCAAAAGAAAGTTAAGTCTGAATGGACTGATAAATGTTAGCAAAGTTTTGAAAATTTGAAAGCACGATTGACTGAAGCACCAATTTTAATACAGCCCGAGCCAGGAAAGGAGTTTGTAATTTATAGTGATGCATCATTGACAGGCCTTGGATGTGTGTTGATACAAGAGGGTAAAGTGGTAGCTTATGCTTCGAGACAGTTAAAACTGCATGAAAAGAACTATCCTACACATGATTTGGAATTGGCCGCTATTGTCATTGCCTTGAAGATTTGGCAACATTATTTGTATGGTGAAAAATGCCGAATTTTTACAGATCACAAAAGTTTGAAGTATTTGATGAATAAAAAGGATTTGAATCTGCGATAGCGGAGATGGCTTGAATTATTGAAGGATTATGAGCTAGTGATTGATTATCATCTGGGAAAAGCAAATGTAGTTGCTGACTCCTTGAGCAGGAAATTTCTTTTTACTTTGAAAGCCATGAATACGGGGTTAGCATTGTCTGATGATGGGTCAATCTTAGCAGAGATGAGGGCTAAACCGTTATTTCTCCAGCTGATTTGTGATGCTCAAAAGAATGATAGTGAGTTGCGAACCAAGAGAACTCAATACGAATCAGGTTACGACTCAAATTTTTGAGTTGGACCAGATGATTGTTTGATGTTTCGAGACAGGATATGTGTACCGAAAAACGATGAATTAATTCAGAAAATATTACATGAGGCGCACAGTGGCTGTTTATCAGTTCACCCTGGTAGCACAAAAATGTATAATGATTTAAAGAAGTTGTATTGGTGGCCAGGTATGAAAAAGGACATTTCTGAATTTGTAACCAAGTGTTTGATCTGTCAACAAGTAAAAGTTGAACATCAAGTGCCTTCAGGACTACTTCAACTGGTAATGGTTCCTGAGTGGAAATGGGACAAGATTACCATGGATTTTGTAATCGGTTTGCCTTTGACTCCTAAAAAGAAGGATGCTGTCTGGGTAGTGGTTGATAGATTAACAAAATCAGCCCACTTTATACCAGTACGTACCGATTACTCACTTGATAAATTAACTGAATTACATATTGCTAAAATTGTGAGGTTGCACGGAGTACCTATGTCTATAATATCAGATAGAGATCCAAGATTTACCTCAAGATTTTGGAAAAAGATACAAGAAGCTTTGGGTACAAAATTGAACTTTAGTACCGCGTTTCATCCACAAACAGATGGTCAGTCGGAAAGAGTAATCTAGGTACTCGAGGATATGCTTAGATGTTGTGTCTTAGAATTTGGAGGTAGTTGGGAGAAATATCTATCTTTGATTGAATTTGCCTACAATAACAGTTATCAGTCAAGTATACAAATGGCACAGTACAAAGCTTTGTATGGTCGCAAGTGTCGGACTCCTTTATATTGGACCGAACTTAGTGAGAAACAGATTCACGGAGTGATCTAGTTAAAGAAACCGAAGAGAAAATAAAAGTAATTCGGGATTGCTTGAAAGCTACTTCAGATCGACAAAAGTCATATGCAGATTTAAAAAGAAAAGAGATTGAATTTCAGGTGGGTGATAAAGTGTTCTTGAAGGTGTCACCATGTAAAAAGATTTTGAGATTTAGCCGAAAAGGCAAGTTGAGTCCACATTTTATTGAGCCGTACGAGATTACTGAGAGGATTGGACCAGTGGCATATCAGTTTGCCTTACCAGTAGAGTTAGAAAGAATTCATAACGTGTTTCATGTATCAATGTTGTGACGTTATCGTTCTGATCCTTCACATGTGATTTCTCCAATAGACATTGAGATTCGACCGGATATGACCTATGAGGAGGAACCAATAAAGATTTTGGCTCGGGAAATTAAACAGCTAAGAAATAAAAGTATAGCCTTAGTGAAAGTATTGTGGCACAGACATGGGATAGAAGAGGCAACGTGGAAACCTGAGGAAGCTATGAGGAAACAGTACCCGAACCTCTTTACCGGTAAGATTTTCAGGGACGAAAATCTCTAAAGGGGGGAGAATTATGACAACCCGAATTAGGGCCTAATCGAAATAGTGGTTTCGTGACCACAAATCTGAGATAGAAATAATTGTTTTATAATTATTTTGGGGTTTATGATATGATTTCATGATTTTGTGAAAATTTCGTGATGAAATTCTATGCATTGAGCGCTTAAGTTAAGATTAGGGACTAAACTGAATAAATTGTAAAACTCGTGTTTTAAAAGTTTTTAGTACGAAATTGCTTTGGGATATTAACTAGGAGGTCTTAAATATCAATTTGAACCATTCCTAAGTTATGGAAAAAAGTTGGACATGGAGGGAATTTTTGGAAAGTTTAGTAGTAAGGGCATTTTGGTAATTTGTATATTAAATGAAATAAAATGGGAAAAATAACACAAAATTGGTCATCATCTTCATTAGTTGCTACCCAAATTTGCTCTCCTCCATAACTAGGGTTTCTTCAACTTTCAAGCTTCATAGTAAGTGATTTCAAGCCCCGTTTTTAATGTTCTTCACATTTTTTAAATCCTCATAGCTCGGTTTACCTATTGCTACCATTATTTCGAGTTAGGGTTTATGTTTAAAAATTTACCCATGAATGATAGGCATGTATTTTCTTGTTTGATGGTAGAATATGAATGTTTGAAGTTAGGAGAACGATCTTTTCTAAGCGATTTTTAACGAAAACGAGCAAAACGGCATAATCTATAAAAATACCTATTGTTCATAACTATGTGTTAGAGTGAGAATTTGATGTTTCCATAGAAGAGAAAAATGATTAGTAGGTCATTAAACATAAGAATAAGGGCTGAAATTAAATTTCTGAACCTTGGGGCAAAACTGTAATTTTGTAAAAGTTAGGGGGAAAAATGTAATTTTTGTATAATGTGATTTTTGGATTAAAATAAATAGTTCGAGTGTTAAATGAGCTAAATATGTTGTTATAGATCAAGAAAGGCATGGAATCAACCTCGAACGGGGGAAGGAGAAAGTTTTGGACTAAATTGCAAAATTCCCATATTTTGCACCGAGGTAGGTTTGTATGTAAAAAATACTTTAATTTCATTTACATTCTTATATTTCAGCCTATTATATATATATACTAGCTGATGTTGAAGTATAAATCAACTATTGGAAGAATGGAAATAAGTAATAGAGAGAGAGATCCCGGTTGAACATTCGGAAAGATCGAATAAAATAGAGGGAGCATAGCTAGGTCACATGTATGGTGCTGAGTACACATCATGTGTACAAGAAAGCTACGAGATACTATGTAGTAGCTACGTCACATGTGTGATACAGGATGTATCCCATGTAGACAAGAGAGCTACGTGAGAGATAAATGTAGCTAGGTCGCATGCGTGATTCCAAGTGAAGGACACCATGTAGACAAGAGAGCTACGAGACAAATCGGCTAGGTCGCATGAGTGGTACTAAGTGTTCACCATGTGTACAAGAGAGCCGAATTAAATGAAATATTATGGTGGGGCTGTGTGCTGAAACCATCAAGTATCGAGGATTAATCCGAATTGTTCAACGGGATGGCTTTGTGGTGATATTGTAGTCATGGGCCTATACTTGTGATGTATGAAATGTGGTGAAAATGATTTGTGATATATATATATAAGTTAAAATGATGTTAGTACAAAGAATGTGTGAAAGAGTGAAATTAGCATTAAAACTATTTTGGACAATAGCAGTGATGTGATTTTTAAAAATCACTAAAAATAGAATAAATTTAATTAGAGGTTGAATGAGATGTGAAATTAAATCTTAATGAGTCTATTTTCATATAAAAGAAATAGAGCAAGCAGAGGAACTCTATATTTTGAGATATTTACAATTGTGTGTGACTTGCTCAGGATGACTATGTGATTCCCTGTTCCAACTTTGAAAAATAATTAACAATTGTACAAAACAAATTAAGAAATATAGTTTATATTCCTAAATTCCTTATTGAATCTAGTTTTAAATGAAATAGGCTTCATGGTTATTTGAATTGTGTACTGAGAGAAATTCAATTCGTAGTTAACAGAGGTCAGATCAGTTGAGCTGTGTAACAGGGGAAAATTTAACTAATAAACTGTACTAATTGGCTGAACCAAAAATTCTAGAAAAAAATTAGTAAGAAGTTTCATGAGTCTAGATTCATGAAAATTTTATAGATTTTAATTTCTAGTTTCGTAACTCGAGTTATGATTTATTTAGTGATCATGACGCAGGAGGGACAGCTTGATCGAATCGGAGTAAATAGTAAAATTAAAATATGATATAATTGAGTTATGTTGTAAACATATTAGATTCCTTATTTTTTATTTATATACTTACTTACTAAGATATAAGCTTACTTTCTTTTCTCTCATTTGTCTTATAGTGTCATCTAGCTAGCACAGGAGTTAGAGATCGTTGAAGATCCGCCCGCACTATCAATACTCTTGGTATTCGAACTCAACATTTTGAAATATGGCATGTATAGCAGACTTAGTTATTTTGTTACGTGTCATAATTGTCTAGGTTTAAAATACTAATTATAGTATCAAACTAATCATTTTGTACAAAGCCTTCGAAATTGGTTTGTATTGTTAATGGCATATGTTATAATGATTCATGATCAAATTGCACGCCATATTTTTGTTGGGTTTTATTTAATAGTATATTCTATAATTTCTTAATACCTCGTACCCTGTTCCGGCGACGGATACGGGTAAGGGGTGTTACATTAATAGTGGAGAAGGAGCTCAACTATGTTGAGGATCCGTTGGAACAGATTTTGACATCAAATCCTCCGAATGATGAAGAGGAGGATGAATACATAGCGTTGTTAGAAGCTAATCAAAAGAGATTTAATCCGCAATCCCGTTTTGAATCTTTGGAATTAGAGAAAAAGGATTATGCCCAACCAAAAGTGTCAATCGAAGAGCCACCTGCGTTAGAACTCAAGGTACTACCTTCACATTTGAAATATGTTTATTTAGGTAACGCTTCTTCTTTGCCTGTGATTGTTTCAATAGAATTAACTAGCAAGCAAGAAGAGAAACTCATCCTAGTGTTGAAACAATTCAAGAAGGCTATCGGATAGACCATAGTCGATATTCATGGCATTAGTCCATCTGTATGCATGCACAAGATTATCTTGGAAGATGGCGAAAAAGGGATGATTGATGGACAACGAAGACTGAACCCCATCATGAAGGATGTAGTCAAGAAAGAAATCATCAAGTTGTTAGATGCAAGTATAATCTACCACATCTCAGACAGTTCATGGGTAAGTCCAATCCAGTGCATGTCAAAGAAAGAAGGTATCACGGTCATTGAAAATGAGAATAACGAGTTGGTACCGACTAGAACGGTTATGGGATGGAGAATTTGCATCGATTTTCGGAAGCTGAACAAGGCGACTAGGAAGGATCACTTTCTTTTACCATTTTTGGACCAGATGTTGGATAGACTCGCAGGGCGAAACTATTACTATTTTCTTGATGGATGCTTAGGGTATAATCATATTACAGTAGCACCGGAACATCAATACAAGACAACATTCACCTGCCCGTACGGTACATTTTCATTTAGACGCATGCCATTTGGTTTATGTAATGCACTTGCTACATTTCAAAGATGTATGATATCTATTTTTACTAACATGGTTCAGAAGTATTTGGAAGTTTTTATGGATGATTTTTCAGTATTTGGTGATACTTATGATGATTGCTTAGCCAATCTAGCCAAGGTATTAAAGCAATGTGAAGAAACAAACCTAGTACTCAACTGGGAAAAGTTCCATTTCATGGTACGAGAAGGTATTGTTCTAGGGAATCAGATAACAAGACATGGAATAGTGGTTGATAAAGAAAAGGTGGATGTTGTAGAGAAACTCCCACCTCCAACATCTGTAAAGGGTTTTAGGAGGTTTTTGGGTCACGCTGGTTTTTACTAAAGATTTATCAAGGACTTCTCCAAAATTGTTAAACCTTTATGCAAATTTTTGGAGAAAGACACGACATTAAAATTTGATGAAGAGTGCTTAAGAGCTTTCAAAGATTTGAAGAGTCGGCTAGTTACGACACCCATAATCATCACACCAAACTGAAATTTGCCATTTGAATTGTTGTATGATGCAAGTGACTTCGCGATAAGAGTTGTCATGGGTCAACGAAGAAACAAAGTTTTTCATCCCATTTACTACACAAGTCAAACTCTGACAAGAGCTCAATTGAATTATACGGTAACAAAAAAAGAGTTACTTGCTATTGTTTTTGCTTTTGACAAGTTTCGATCTTATCTTGTAGGTACCAAAGGGACCCTCTATACGGACCATTTGGAAATTAAGTACTTACTTTCCAAGAAACACACTAAGCCGAGGTTGATCCAATGGGTACTTCTACTTCAAGAGTTCGACCTAGAAATTCAAGATCGAAAGGGAGTAGAAAACCAAGTAGCAGACCACTTGTCTAGATTGGAGCTGCAAGAAGGGAACTTTCCTCTTATACCAATTCGAGAGACGTTTCCAGATGAACACATACTAAAGGTAAATCATGTCCATAATACCTCTTCATTTGATGATATTGCTAACTTTTTAGCTTGTGTTTTGATGCCAATTGATAAGACATAACATCAAAGGAAAAAGTTTCTTCACGACGTGAAGTACTATTTCTGGGAAGAGCCATATTTGTTTAAATAGTACGCAGATCAAATGGTTAGGAGATGTGTGGCAGAAGAAGAAGTACAAAATATTTTATACCATTGTCACTCAGCTTCGAGTGGGAGACACTTCGGAGGTACTTGTAATGCAGCCAAAGGATCTGCTTAAATTATTATAATTGTGTTTATGTTGTTATAAGCCTCGGTAAAATGCTTAACTAAGTAAAATCATGCCCAAGTTATTCTTGCATTATGATTGTGAGGTAACTAATGAATTAATTATTTAAATGGATTGAAATTATACTTAATTGACACAACACTTAACCAGTGCATGTTTATTCTTCTAAGGTAGCTAAATGTTAAATTAGCAATGTATCTAGCGATACACTTACCTTGCATAACTTGTAATATTTTTGTGATTAAACTGTTTCAAGGTAAGAATACCTTGTTACCTCACATAGTCTTTTATATGCTCATTAGATTTAATTAATCGTTTGAATTGACATAGGGATATGCAAGAGATTAGTTCAATTTAATGAGTATGTATGTGGCATAACATGTTTGCTTATTAAAATATTTTTAATCTTTTGAATTAACATAGGGATATGTTAAGAGATGAATGGATTTGTTTAGGTGAATATGTTCATAAGTTAGTAAATTAACGAGTTGCTGTGAATTTATTCGTAAAAACATAGACATGAGTTTATTAATTCTAAGTTAAAGAAATGTAATTAAATCAACACAATTATGTCATCTTTTGATTAAATCACATTTTGAAATCGTGCATTTGAGATTTATTTCTTTAGTTTACTTAGTTTAAAATCTTAGTTTTTAATCACCCTCATTAGATAAAATATTTTTCTTTACCAAAGTGTTTTAAATAGTATTCATAAATAATTCTTTTCGCAGTCCCTGTGGGTACGATAACTCGACATTTACATATCACTTTATTACTTGTTACGATTGTGTACACTTGTACCTTTCCATCGTTCCAAGTTTTTGGCATCACTGCCAAGGACTGTTTTAAAGTCATTATTTGTGAATTTGTTAGTTTTACATTTTGGTTTAAATTTCTATTTAATTTTTAACTTAATTAAATTTTCTGTGATTATTTCAGGTGTTTATGAGTATTGACCGAATTATTGACCTACTCCCTGTAAACCCTGGGATAGAAAGAATTTTTCGAGAACGAAAAAGACAAGTGAATTAGAGAAAGATCGAAAAAATGAAAATTGAAAATTTGAATCAAGGAAATGAAGCAAACCTTGCTCAAAATCCTATCCTTATTGCTGATGATAGGGATAGAGTTTTATGACAGTATGCCGTGCCAGTATTTAATGATCTTAATCTGGGTATAAGGAGACCCAAAATTGAGGCACAATAGTTCGAGCTGAAGCCAGTCATGTTCCAGATGGTTCAAACAGTAGGCCAATTCAGTGGAATGCCTATTGCAGATCCTCACCTACATTTAAGATAGTTTATGGAAGTGAGTGATTCTTTCAAGTTAGCTAGAGTACCCTAAGATGCATTACGATTGAAGCTGTTCCCATATTCACTATAGGACAGAGCTCGAGCCTGGTTGAACACATTGCCACCAAACTTAATTTCTACATGGCAAGAGTTAGCAGAAAGATTCCTTATGAAAATTTCCTACCTAGCAATAATGCTAAGTTGAGGAATGAGATCACTGCTTTCTAACAAATGGATGATGAGTCCTTATATGAGGCGTGGGAAAGGTACAAAGAGTTATTACGGAAGTGCCCTCATCATGAAATCCCACATTACACCCAACTTGAGACATTTTATAACGGTCTCAAAGCTTACACGAGGATGGTAGTGGACGCTTTTGCTAATGGTGCTCTCCTTTCTAAGTCTTATAATGAGGCTTATGAAATCATTGAGAGGATTTCTAGTAGCAATTACCAATGGACAACTAATCGAGCAGCGTCTGGAAGAGAAGCTGCCAAAATATATGAAGTAGATGCTCTTACTTCACTCGCATCTCAGGTATCATCAATATCCTCAATGTTAAAAACTCTTACTACTAATGGGTCTAAAAATTTTCCAGCACAACCACCAACTCAATTTGAAAGTATAGCCTGTGTTTATTGTGGGGAAGGACAATTGTTTGAAGAATGTCCATCAAACCCAAAATCCATGTACTACATAGGTAACCAGAACCAAAATTGAGGAAGGCAAGGACTTCAATTCAATTTTGATAACGCATTGTGGCGAAACCACCCGAATTTTTCCTGGAGTAACCAAGGGGTTGGAACCAATAATACTTACGCCCAACCTAGATCGACCCAGCCACCTAGTTTTCCCAATAAGTTCAGAAACCAACCCCAGCTGAACTATCCAATGGTTTATAAAATTTTTTGAAGGCATACATGGCCAAGAATAATGCCTTAATCCAAAGCCAAGCAGCTACATTGAAATGGGCCAGCTTGCAACTAAACTCAGAAACCAACCACAAGGTGTTTTACCTAGTGATACGGAGAATCTGAGGAATCCGGGGAAGGAGTAATGCAAAGCGTTGACATTGAGGAGTGAAAAGATAGTAGAACCTAAAACCATTGAAGCTGAAAAGGAGCAAGCTGGCGCTCAAGATTCAGAGGAAGTTCAACCGAGTGTTGAAATTCCAGTTTCACCAGAACCAGAATTTGCAAAACCCGACAAGGTAATTTTAGAACCAGTTAATTCTGATGAACTAACAACTCCGTTAGATGCAGAATTGCCACAGAAGATGAATCAACCAGTTTCAGTAAAGAAACCACCACCACCCTACCCTTAAAGACTTCAAAAGCAGAAGCAAGAGATTCAATTCAAGAAGTTCCTAGATGTACTCAAGCAACTTCATATCAGCATCTCGTTGGTTGAGGCACTTGAGCAAATGCCGAACTACGTCAAATTCATAAAGGATATCTTGTCCAAAAAATGAAGACTTGGAGAATTTGAGACAGTAGCTCTGATGAAGGAATGTAGTGCCTATCTTTAAGACAAACTACCCCCAAAGTTGAAGTATCCTGGATGTTTTACCATACCTTGCAACATTGGAGCAACATATTGTGGTAAGGCATTATGTGACTTTGGTACGAGTATTAACTTGATGCCTATGCCAATATTTAGGAAGTTGAGGATAGATGAAGTTAGACCTACTACGGTTACACTTCAATTAACAGATCGATCCTTAGCACATCCAGAAGGAAAAATCAAAGATGTATTGATATGTGTAGATTAATTTATCTTCCCTGCTGATTTTGTTATTCTAAACTTTAAAGTAGACAAAGAAGTGCTAATTATCTTAGGAAGACCGTTCTTAGCAACCAGAAGGACCTTTATCGATTTTCAGAAGGGCGAGCTTACTATACGTGTTCAGGATGATCAGGTAACGTTTAATGTTTTTAAGTCTATGTGATTTCCTGACACAATTGATGATTGTTCTGCAGAATTCGATTTAGAGGATTTAATAGTGGAGAAGGAGCTCAACTATGTTGAGGATCCGTTGGAACAAATTTTGACATCAAATCCTCCGAATGATGAAGAGGAGGATGAATATATAGCGTTGTTAGAAGCTAATCAAAAGGGATTTAATCCGCAATCCCGTTTTGAATCTTTGGAATTAGAGAAAAGGGATTATGCCTAACCAAAAGTGTCAATCGAAGAGCCACCTACATTAGAACTCAAGGTACTACCTTCACATTTGAAATATGTTTATTTAGGTAATGCTTCTTCTTTGCCTGTGATTGTTTCAATTGAATTAACTAGTGAGCAAGAAGAGAAACTCATCCTATGTTGAAACAATTTAAGAAGGCTATCGGATAGACCATAGTCGATATTCATGGCATTAGTCCATCTGTATGGATGCACAAGATTATCTTGGAAGATGGCGAAAAAGGGATGATTGATGGACAACGAAGACTGAAACCCATCATGAAGGATGTAGTCAAGAAAGAAATCATCAAGTGGTTAGATGCAAGTATAATCTACCACATCTCAGACAGTTCATGGGTAAGTCCAATCCAGTGCATGTCAAAGAAAGAAGGTATCACGGTCGTTGAAAATGAGAATAATGAGTTGGTACCGACTAGAACGATTACGGGATGGAGAATTTGCATCGATTTTCGAAAGCTGAACAAGGTGACTAGGAAAGATCACTTTCCTTTACCATTTTTGGACCAGATGTTGGATAGACTCGCAGGGCGAGACTATTACTATTTTCTTGATGGATACTTAGGGTATAATCATATTACAAT
Organism: Gossypium hirsutum; assembly: GCF_007990345.1. NCBI lineage: Eukaryota > Viridiplantae > Streptophyta > Magnoliopsida > Malvales > Malvaceae > Gossypium > Gossypium hirsutum. The sequence continues at coordinate 47,750,417 of NC_053430.1, read as the reverse complement.
AGCTCCGGAAGATCAACACAAGACAACATTCACCTGCCCGTACGATACATTTCATTTAGACGCATGCCATTTGGTTTATGTAATGCACTTGCTACATTTCAAAAAGATGTATGATGTCTATTTTTACTAACATGGTTGAGAAACAAGGCAACTAGAAAAGAGCTCTTTCCTTTACCATTTTTGGACCAGATGTTGGATAGACTCACAAAGCGAGACTATTACTATTTTCTTGATGGATACTTAGGGTATAATTATGTTACAATAGCTCCGGAAGATCAACACAAGACAACATTCACCTGCCCGTACGGTACATTTTCATTTAGACGCATGCCATTTGGTTTATGTAATGCACTTGCTACATTTCAAAAAGATGTATGATGTCTATTTTTACTAACATGGTTCAGAAGTATTTGGAAGTTTTTATGGATGATTTTTCAGTATTTGGTGATACTTATGATGATTGCTTAGCCAATCTTGCCAAGGTATTAAGGTAATGTGAAGAAACAAACCTAGTACTCAACTAGGAAAAGTGCCATTTCATGGTACGAGAAGGTATTGTTCTAGGGAATCAGATAACAAGACATGGAATAGAGGTTGATAAAGAAAAGGTGGATGTTATAGAGAAACTCCCACCTCCAACATCTGTAAAGGGTTTTAAGAGGTTTTTGGGCCACGCTGGTTTTTACTGAAGATTTATCAAGGGCTTCTCCAAAATTGTTAAACCTTTATGCAAATTATTGGAGAAAGACACGACATTAAAATTTGATGAAAAGTGCTTAAGAGCTTTCAAAGATTTGAAGAGTCGGCTAGTTACGACACCCATAATCATCACACCAAACTGAAATTTGCCATTTGAATTGTTGTATGATGCAAGTGACTTCGCGATAAGAGTTGTCATGGGTCAGGGAAGCAACAAAGTTTTTCATCCCATTTTCTACGCAAGTCAAACTCTGACAGGAGCTCAACTGGATTATACGGTAACAAAAAAAGAGTTACTTGCTATTGTTTTTGCTTTTGACAAGTTTCGATCTTATCTTGTAGGTACCAAAGTGACCCTCTATATGGACCATTTGGAAATTAAGTACTTACTTTCCAAGAAAGACACTAAGCCGAGGTTGATCCAATGGGTACTTTTACTTCAAGAGTTCGACCTAGAAATTCAAGATCGAAAGGGAATAGAAAACCAAGTAGCAGACCACTTGTCTAGATTGGAGATGCAAGAAGGGAACTTTCCTCTTATACCAATTCGAGAGACGTTTCTAGATGAACACATACTAAAGGTAAATCATGTCCATAATACCTCTTCATTTGATGATATTGCTAACTTTTTAGCTTGTATTTTGATGCCGATTGGTAAGACATATCATCAAAGGAAAATTTTTCTTCACGACGTGAAGTACTATTTCTGGGAAGAGCCATATTTGTTTAAAAAGTACGCAGATCAAATGGTCAGGAGATGTGTGGCAGGAGAAGAAGTACAAATATTTTATACCATTGTCACTCAGCTTCGAGTGGGGGACACTTCGGAGGTACTTGTAATGCAGCCAAAGTATCTGCTTAAATTATTAAAATTGTTTTTATGTTATTATAGGCCTCGGTAAAATGCTTGATTAAGTAAAATCATGCCCAAGTTATTCTTGCCTTACGATTCTGAGGTAATAATGAATTAACTATTTAAATGGATTGAAATTATACTTAATTGACACAACACTTAACCAGTAAATGTTTATTCTTCTAAGGTAGCTAAAGGTTAAATTAGCAATGTATCTGGCGATACACTTACCTTGCATAACTTGAAATATTTTTGTGATTAAACTGTTTCAAGGTAAGAATACCTTGTTACCTAACATTGTCTTTTATATGCTCATTAGATTTAATTAATCATTTGAATTGACATAGGGATATGCAAGAGATTAGTTCAATTTGATGAGTATGTATGTGCCATAACATGTTTGCTCATTAAAATATGTTTAATCCTTTGAATTAACATAGGGATATATTAAGAGATAAATGGATTTGTGTAGGTGAATATGTTCATAAGTTAGCAAATTAACGAGATGCCATGAATTTATTCGTAAAAAAATAGACATGAGTTTAATAATTCTAAGTTAAAGAAATGTAATTAAATCAACACAATTATGTCATCTTGATTAAATCATATTTTGAAATCGTGCATTTGAGATTTATTTCTTTAGTTTACTTAGTTTAAAATCTTAGTTTTTAATCACCCTCTTCAAATAAAATATTTTTCTTCACCAAAGTGCTTTAAATAGTATTCATAAATAATTATTTTCGCCGTCCCTGTGGGTAGGATAACTCGAAATTTACTTGTCACTTTATTACTTGTTGCTATTGTCTACACTTGTACATTTTCGTCATTCTAGAAGTCAAACAGTAAGCAACAAAGTCAGTAATTTCACACTTCAACCCTGGCCACCAGTATAACTCTCGTAGATCTTGGTACATTTTATTCCCACCAGGATGCAAAGCATAAGGGCTACTATGCACCTCCCTCAGAATTGATAGTTTCAAATCCTCGTCATTCGATACATAAATCCGATAGCAGAAGTACAATACCCCATTCTTATTAATCCCAAAATCTGTAGTTACACCACCTTCAACCTGAAGGAAATGGAACTCAAGAGGCTTATCCCCAAATTGTTTATCTCTGATCTGATCAATCTATGTACAGTTCACTTGAAGTTCTGCCAACAGACTCCCATCGTCGAATAAACTAAGTTGAGTGAACATCGCTCTCAGATCGGTCATAGCCTACGGCTTAATGGATCGGCCACCACATTTGCCTTCTTAGGATGATACTCGATGGTGCAATCATAATCCTAAAGTAATTCAACCCATCTATGCTACTTGAGGTTTAACTCCTTCTATGTGAGGAGATATTTGAGGCTTTCGTGATTAGTATAGATGGTACACTTCTCACTGTACAGATAGTGCCTCCAGATTTTTAGAGTGAAGACTACTGCCGCCAACTCTAAATCATACGTCGGATAGTTAGCTTCATGAGTCTTGAGCTGACGAGAAGTATAAGCAACCACCTTTCCTTCTTGCATCAGTATGCAACCCAAACCCACACGTGACGCAACACTATATACCACGAAATCTTTATCGGGCTTAGGCTATATCAAAACAGGAGCCTGAGTTAAAACCGTCTTGTGCTTATCAAAGTTCTCATAATGTGCATCAGTCCAAATGAAAGGAATTCCTTTACGCAGAAGCTTAGTCAACGGTGCGGTGATCAAGGAGAACCCCTCTACAAATCATCGATAATATCCTGTGAGCCCCAGAAAGCTATGGATTTCAGACATATTCTTCGATTGTTTCTAGCCCAACATAACCTCAATCTTACGAGGATCGACTCGTATCCCCTCAGCAGAAACTACATGTCTCAGAAATGTCACTTCCCGAAGCTAGAACTCACACTTGTTGAACTTCGCATACAACTATTTCTCATGAAGAATCTATAGAACCACCCTGAGATGCTCATCATGCTCATCCTCTGTCTTAGAATATACCAAGATATCGTCGATGAACATCAACACAAACTGATCTAGGTAGGGCTGAAATACTTGGTTCATCAAATCCATGAATGTTGCTAGTGCAGTAGTCAACCAAAAGGCATAACTAGGAACTCGTAATGTCCATATCGAGTCCTAAATGTCGTCGTATGCACGTTAGCCTCCTTTACTCTCAACTAATTATACCCAGAATGCAAAATCAATCTTGGAGAACATAGAAGCCCCTCTAAATTGGTTGAATAAGTCATCAATCCTCGGAAGTGGGTACTTATTCTTAATTCTTAGCTTGTTCAGCTGTCGATAATCAATACATATCTGCATTGTCCCATCTTTCTTTTTCACAAATAAAACAGAAACTCCCTACGGAGACACACTAGGACGAATGAACCCACGATCTAACAGCTCCTGAATCTGAGCCTTAAGTTCCGTCAACTCTTACGGTGCCATTTGGTAGGGTGTGATAGACACTAGAGATGTACTAGGGATCAACTTAATCCCAAACTCCACCTCTCGACTCAGAGGCAAACCCAGTAGCTCCTTAGGAAACACATTTGGAAAATCCCTCACAGTTTTGGTGTCCTTAACTGATGAGCTTTAGAATCTGAAACACTTACATAAGCGAGATATGCCTCACATCCTTTTCTCACTAAATTTTTTGCCACCAGCGCAGAAATCATATTGGTCAAATAGCCTCATCGTTCTCCAATTACAACTACCTTGTTGTTCTTCTCGGTCTTCAAGATAACCCTTTTCGTCGTACAATTCAAACTCACCCAGTGTTTAACCAGCCAATCTATTCCAAAATTAAATCGAACTCCCCAAAAGGAAGCTCCATTAGATCAGCCCGAAATACTGTCCCTTGGGCCTCTAGCGGAACATCTCTATACAATCTACTAACCCGGATGGATTGCCCCAAAGGATTTAACACTGTTATCTCACTAACAGTGCTCTCAACTGGGATCCCTAATTTTAGACATAGTACTAGCTACATATGAGTAGGTAGAGCCTATGTCTATCAATTCAATATAAGGTACATCAAATATTAAAAACGTACCCGTAATGACGTCCGGAGCATCTCTATCCTCACGACAACGAGCAGCATAAACCAAAGCAGGCTGCCTCACCTGAGTCGGTCTCGCACCTCTGCTTGGTGCTCTTTATCCTCGACCCAAGTCGTTACCACCCCTAACCTAACCACAGCCACTAGGTGGCTACCAGACTACCTGTAACACCCCGAACCCGAAACCGTCATCGGGGTCGAACACGAGGTGTTGACTGGCTTTACCCTCTTACAAAATTTATTTTCCAGACACTGCCCAATCTGTGTACTAGTCGTTTTAAAATTCATATCTTGAGTTTCGTAACTCGAAAATCAGTTTCGTAATTTTTCCCAGAAACTAGACTCATGTGCCCATCTATGTATTTTTTTCTAGAATTTTTGGTTGGGCCAATTAGTACAGTTTATTAGTCAAAGTTCCCCAAGTTGCAGGGGTCGACTACACTGACCTTTGCCCATTACGACTGGGATATCTCCCTGCACGGGGCTTCAATACTGTTGCCGTTTGTTTCTATGGAAACTAGACTCAGAGAGGAATCTGCACATATATGGTACGACCCCTAATTATCTCTGGTTAATTTATAATGAATTTCCAAAGTTGGAGCAGGGAATCCAGAAACCGTTCTGGCCCTGTCCCACTAAAATCTGATTATCTCTTAATATACTGCCCATATGATCTTTTCGTTACTTCCTCATGAAAACAGACTCATCGAGCTTCGATTACATAATTTATTCATCAATTAATTCCACTCCTACTATTTTTAGTGATTTTTCAATCTCATGACACTGCTGCTGCCAGCATCTGTTACGAAAGTAACTAGGTCCATTTCATGCCTACCCTCGATCCAACTCAATCGAACATTCGTGCCATTTTCGCATGGCTTAAAGTTTACATGCCATAATTCAAACACAACATACTAGCTTATACATGCCAAAATGATCTTCTAAGCACACTAAGAAGAAAGTACCAAAACTAGCTATCTGGTGTGATGACTTCGTTGACGGCCCGACCCCGCAAAAATTGATGAGTCCAAGCAACCTATAATGGGTGACAAGGAAACACCGGGTGAGTTTATAACTCAGTAAGTCATAAGCAATGCTCTACTATACATCAATAACATTATCACAAGAGGAATAAAATGGAATGAGACAATTTACTCCATCCATACCGAACCATACCATAGTTCCACCAACCTACCGATTCAATTTCATATCAATTCATGCCTTCACAATTCATATACTCATCAATAGGACATTGAAGCATTTTCATAAATCAATTTATTTTCGTTACAATCAAACCACAAAACGGCCTTTCACCCATCCTACGATAAATTTTTATGTACGTGACTTCAAGTATAGTTGTCACATAGGTTCAACTTACCGAGCTCAACACCAAGTATACGCATAGCACATATTAGCCATGTCCTCAAGACACTTACCCGATCCGCTGTCCGCGATCAGCTCAATAGTGTCGCACACATAGTGTCCATAATGATTCACGAATGTATATTGAGCCCGCACACTCAGTGCTATATAATCAACTCGCACATTTAGTGCCACGTAATCAAATCGCACACTTAGTGCTACATAGTCAAACCCGCACACTTAGTGCCGCATGGTCAATTCGCACACTTAGTGCATCATATTCATTTCGCACACTTAGTGCAACAAAGTAGAATCGCACACTTAGTGCTGTACAATTTAATCCCGCGCACTTAGCACCAATCTCATGGTCATAAATGGTTATCCCGCACATTTAGTGCCGAGATCAACAACTCATTACATCTCACCTCATTTATTTCATTCAACAATTTCATCATCACATACGTACATGCATATATATGTACATTTATTCATTCCATTCAGCATCAATACACAACATTATGACCATTGAAATAATACCAACTACATGCTTAATGACTTACCTCGTGTTGGGTAAGACGGTTCCAACTCGGCTACTCGATAACCTTTTCTTTGCCTTTGCTCGATTCACCTCCTTTAGCTCCTTGAGCTATATCAATAATTTAACTAGTTTAACCACCTTGCTAAATATTTACAATCCAATCTCACATGTATATGTATGTTAGTATATTCGGCTAATAATCTCATGCAACTACCAAAGCCGAATCAACTAAATATACTTATGTATACACACATATATCATCATCGAAATCACCTAAGCTTAGACATCGATTTTTAATTTCAAGTAAGTTGCCGAATGCAACCTTACTAATTTCTCATGGATTCAATATACCATTACCATGAAATCAACAACCAAATTCATAGACAATTTAGGAAAATCACATCACAATTCTCATATTCAAGCAAAGACCATGGCCGAATGCACATATGACCTCATAACAAAAATATTGAACCTTTGGTTGCCCAATTAGCTTAACATCCATCAAATTTTTAAATCAAGAAGCTCACCTCATCTATAATCAACTCTCAATGCCCTAAGGCATCAAAAACAACATCAAAGAAATACAACCATCCATGGCCGAATGTCCTAGCCGAATTGTTTTAACCATGAGTAACATAACAAGCATAGATCGTGTTTATGGATATACCGTGGCCGATTCAAGCTAATCACCTCCAAAATCATCAACCATTTTCGTTGCATATAACATATATAAACATGAATAAGTTTCATATAATCCCTTAACACATTAATTTCTTTCATCAACAACCTTTTCCTTGAACACTTTCTCATGACCGATTGCTCATGTTATCAACAAGATTCAAAGTTTAAACATGGGCTATTTAAAACATGCATGCATCTCAAAGACAACATCAAACATACCTTAGTCTAACCACCACCATAGCCGATTTTTCTCAAGCCTTTTTCCCCTTCCTTTCTTTCCTCTATTCGGCCAAGGATGTTCAAGAATGAACTCTTTTTTTTTGTTTTCTTTCTTCAATTCACGGCAACAAGGGGGGGGTGAGACCATGTACTTTTTTTTTTTCTCCATCACCCTTCTTTCATTATTTAATCACCATGCTTATTATTTTATTATTCTTAACATGCATCACTAGCATAACATGTTGGAGACATGTTTCCACCTATAGCATGGCCGGCCACTACATATTAGGGAGGGGGAATTTGACATGCAAGTCCCCTTTTTCTTCCACATGCACTAATAGGTCCTCATGCATTGACCTATCACATTTTAAAATTTTCTCATATAAGTCCTATTGACTAAATTCACATGCAATCGACTAAATCGAAGCTTGAAATTTTTACACATTCATGATTACATATTCTAGACAATAAACATCACATTCAAACCTTTCGGTGACTCGGTTTAGCGGTCCCGAAACCACTTCCCGGCTAGGGTCAATTTTGGGCTGTCACAACTCTCCCTCACTTAAGAAATTTTCGTCCTCGAAATCTTACCAGTAAATAGGTTTGGATATCGTTCCTTCATCGAGCTCTCGGGTTCCCAGGTTGCTTCCTCGATCCCGTGTTTGAGCCACAACACCTTAACCAACGGAACCCTTTTGTTTCGCAACTCTTTCACCTCACGAGCTAGGATACGTATCGGTTCTTCTTCATAACTCATATCGGCTTGAATTTCAACCTCTGATGGGCTAATTATATGCGACGGATCAGATCGATAGCGTCGAAGCATCGAAACATGAAAGACATCGTGAATCTTTTCAAGCTCAGGGGGCAAAATCAATCTATACGCAACTGGCCCCACTCGTTCGGAGATTTCGTACGGCCCAATGAATCTCGGGCTCAACTTGCCCTTACGGCCAAACCTAAGTACCTTTTTCCAAGGCGAAACTTTAAGGAACACTTTATCTCCCACCTGATATTCAATGTCCTTCCGTTTCAGATCCGCATACGATTTCTGACGATCTGTGGCTGCCTTCAAACTTTCACGGATTACTTTTACTTTCTGTTCAGCATCTTTAATCAAATCAACTCCGAAAATTTTACTTTCACCAAGCTCGGTCCAAAACAATGGTGTACGGCATTTACGACCGTACAAAGCCTCGTAAGGTGCCATCTTAATACTTGATTGAAAACTATTGTTGTAAGCGAATTCAATCAAAGGTACATACCGTTCCCATGAACCACTAAACTCAAGGATGCAGCATCTCAGCATATCCTCGAGTATCTGAATTATCCGCTCGGATTGACCATCGGTTTGGGGATGAAAAGCGGTGCTAAAATGCAGCTGGGTACCCAAAGCTTCTTGCAATTTCTTCCAAAATCGCGAGGTGAATCTCGGATCTCTATCCGACACGATAGAAATAGGTACTCCATGTAATCTCACAATCTGAGAAACATACAACTCGGCTAGTTTATCCAATGAGAAATCCGTACGCACGGGGATAAAGTGAGCCGACTTAGTCAGCCTATCAACAACAACCCAAATCGCATCCTTCTTACTTGTGGACAATGGCAGTCCGGACACAAAGTCCATTGTGACTCGGTCCCATTTCCACTCGGGTATCATGATCGGCTGAAGTAACCCTGAAGGCACTTGATGTTCCGCTTTCACTTGCTGACATATTAAACATCTCGAAACAAAGTCGGAGATGTCTCGCTTCATACCATGCCACCAAAATCGACGTTTCAAGTCGTTGTACATTTTCGTGCTCCCCGGGTGAATAGACATTCGGCTACAATGGGCTTCGTTCAGGATCATCGGAATGAGTTCCGAATTCCTTGGAACGCACAAACGACTTCTAAACCTCAAACAACCATCATCATCAATCTGAAACTCCGATTCCTTGTTTGGAACACACTCAGCTCGTTTTGCAACTAATTCATCATCGACTTTCTGAGCTTCATGAATTTGATGAGTCAATAATGGTTTGGCTTTTAATTCAGCTACTAACACATTGTCAGGTAGAACAGACAAGTGTACATTCATCGCTCGCAAAGCAAACAGTGATTTCCGGCTTAAGGCGTCCGCAACCACATTAGCCTTTCCCGGGTGGTAATCAATGACAAGCTCATAATCCTTCAACAATTCAAGCCAACGTCTTTGTCGCAGATTCAAGTCCCGTTGAGTCATCAAATATTTGAGACTTTTGTGATCCGAAAACACATGGCACTTCTCACCAAACAAATAATGTCGCCATATTTTCAATGCAAACACAATGGCGGCTAGTTCGAGATCATGGGTCGGATAATTTCTCTCGTGTGGCTTCAATTGTCTCGACGCATAGGCCACAACTCGACCTTCTTGCATCAATACACAACCCAACCCGAGTAGGGATGCGTCACTATAAACGACAAACTCTTTACCCGATTCGGGTTGCACCAAAATTGGAGCTTTAGTCAGATGAGTTTTCAGTTGATCGAAGCTTTTCTGACATTTCTCCGTCCATTCGAACTTAACATCCTTCTGAAGTAGCTTCGTCATTGGTGTGGCTATCATCGAGAAACCTTTGACAAATCGTCGGTAATAACCGGCGAGCCCTAGAAAGCTCCGGACTTCGGTAACGTTTCTCGGAGGCTTCCAGTTAAGTATGGCTGAAATTTTGCTCGGGTCAACCCGAATACCCGATGCGGATACCACATGACCCAAGAAGCTAACCTCTCTTAGCCAGAACTCACACTTACTGAACTTAGCATATAACTGCTTATCCCGCAAAATTTGCATCACTAGCCTCAGATGCTCAGCATGTTCGGCCTCATCTCTTGAATAGACCAAGATGTCATCAATAAACACAACTACGAACCGATCCAAGTACGGCCTAAAGATCCGATTCATCAAATCCATAAACACCGCAGGGGCATTAGTGAGCCCAAACGGCATCACTAAGAACTCATAGTGACCGTACCTCGTTCTGAAAGCAGTTTTGGGTACGTCCGAATCTCGAATCCGTAACTGATAATAACCCGATCTCAAATCTTTCTTTGAAAACACCGATGCTCCCTTTAATTGATCGAACAGATCATCTATACGCGGTAACGGATACTTATTCTTTATCGTCACTTTATTCAGTTGACGATAGTCAATGCACAACCTCATGGTTCCGTCCTTCTTTTTCACGAACAATACTGGTGCACCCCAAGGCGAGAAACTCGGTCGAGCGAAACCTCTATCCGTCAATTCTTGCAACTGAGCTTTCAACTCTTTTAACTCAGTTAGTGCCATACGATACGGAGCGATCGAAATTGGCGTAGTTCCAGGTACAAGCTCAATTCCAAACTCTACTTCCCGAACAGGTGGCAAACCCGGTAACTCTTCAGGAAAAACATCCGGGTATTCACAAACCACCGGCACCGATTCAGGTTTCTTTTCTAACTCCTTGTCATCAAGTACATACGCGAGGTATGCTTCGCACCCTTTCCTTACATATTTCTGGGCCAACATTGCTGATATTACAGCTGGCAACCCCCTTAAGTCCGCAGACTCAACTCGGATTATTTCGTTATTTGCGCACCTCAAATCGATAGTCTTGCTTTTGCAATTCACAACCGCATCATGCGCGGTTAACCAATCCAAACCAAGAATAACATCAAACTCGTCGAACGGCAAAAGCATCAAATCAGCCGGAAAACAGGATTCTCGGATTAATAGAGGGCATCTCTTACACACTTTATCAACAAGTACGCATTGACCCAAAGGGTTTGATACTCGAATTACGAGCTCAGTAGACTCAACAGGTAGAGTCTTACTGGTTGCTAAGGTTTCGCATACATATGAATGAGTAGAACCAGGGTCAATCAATGCAATCACATTAGTATCAAAGAGAGTGAAGGTACCAGTGATGACGTCGGGGGAGGATGCCTCCTCTCGTGCGCGAATGGCATATGCTCTAGCAGGAGCACGGTTCTCGGCGCGATCGGCCGTATCAGAAGCCCCCCTCTGACTACCACCCCTGCCTCCAAAAATTCTCGGTGGTCTACCTCTAGATGTCACTCCACTAGGTCTTGCACCTTGAATCTTATTCTTCTCATCCAGCTCCGTGCAATCTCTAATGAAGTGGTCCTTCGAACCGCATCCGTAACAGGCCCTGTTAGTAGACTTGCCCCAACATTCACCTAGGTGTCGTCTTCCACATTGGGGACATTCAGGTTTCTCGTGCCGATTATTGCCCACACTAGCTACCGAAGTAGCTCGGGAGCCCATCGATGGTCTTGCCCTGATGGAAATTCCCGTAGTCGCCCTCGACTTACTAATGTCCTCCCTGAACTTCTTCACAGCTGAGAACGGAGCTTTACCCGTCGATCTTTTACGATAATCTCTAGCTTCAAATTCAGCCTTCCTCTTCTCCTTTCCAAGTTCCTCCGCCTTGCAGGCTCGTTCGACTAGTGTTACGAATTCCTTTATTTCCAGAATACCCATTAGTAGCTTTAAATCTTCGTTCAATCCTTCCTCAAATCTTTTGCACATAGTAACCTCATCAGCTACGCACTCCCGGGCATACCTACTAAGTCTTACGAATTCATGTTCGTATTCAGATACAGTCATACGGCCTTGCTTGAGTTCCAAGAACTCCTTACGCTTCTGGTCAATGAACCGTTGGCTAATAAATTTCTTCCGAAATTCCGTTTGAAAGAAGTCCCAAGTTACTCGCTCGTTCGGGACTATGGAAATCAATGTCCTCCACCAATAGTAGGCTGAGTCTCGCAACAAAGATACAGCACATTTTAGACATTCATCGGGTGTGCATGACAATTCATCGAACACCCGAATGGTGTTATCAAGCCAGAACTCGGCCCTTTCGGCATCATCAGTTACTATGGCCTTGAACTCCTCGGCCCCACGCTTCCTAATCAAGTCTACAGGTAGCTTACTCAGCCTCACAGGATCAGCGACTGACGGCCTTACAGGCTCTTGGGGTGGGTTATTCAAATTTGGGAATTGTTGGACAGCCGGGTTGGCTCGGGCATATTGCGCGACCCACTCATTCATCATGGTAAAGAAGGCTTGTTTAGCCCCCTCACCTTGATTATTCGCAGATGACTGGGGTACAACAGGCGGCGTCCCTTGTGCAGGAGCAGCCGCTACGCTCTCAACGTCATCCGCTAGGGTTCTTTCTTCACCGGGATCCATTTACTAATCAAGACAAAAACATTTCAACCGTCAGAAGTCATCACCCTTTTAAACATTAACATTATGGCATGTATAGCTAGACTCATACGTGCTATGGAAGTCCTAGAACCGACTAAACCATAGCTCTGATACCAATAAAATGTAACACCCCGAACCCGAAACCGTCATCGGGGTCGAACACGAGGTGTTGACTGGCTTTACCCTCTTACAAAATTTATTTTCCAGACACTGCCCAATCTGTGTACTAGTCGTTTTAAAATTCATATCTTGAGTTTCGTAACTCGAAAATCAGTTTCGTAATTTTTCCCAGAAACTAGACTCATGTGCCCATCTATGTATTTTTTTCTAGAATTTTTGGTTGGGCCAATTAGTACAGTTTATTAGTCAAAGTTCCCCAAGTTGCAGGGGTCGACTACACTGACCTTTGCCCATTACGACTGGGATATCTCCCTGCACGGGGCTTCAATACTGTTGCCGTTTGTTTCTATGGAAACTAGACTCAGAGAGGAATCTGCACATATATGGTACGACCCCTAATTATCTCTGGTTAATTTATAATGAATTTCCAAAGTTGGAGCAGGGAATCCAGAAACCGTTCTGGCCCTGTCCCACTAAAATCTGATTATCTCTTAATATACTGCCCATATGATCTTTTCGTTACTTCCTCATGAAAACAGACTCATCGAGCTTCGATTACATAATTTATTCATCAATTAATTCCACTCCTACTATTTTTAGTGATTTTTCAATCTCATGACACTGCTGCTGCCAGCATCTGTTACGAAAGTAACTAGGTCCATTTCATGCCTACCCTCGATCCAACTCAATCGAACATTCGTGCCATTTTCGCATGGCTTAAAGTTTACATGCCATAATTCAAACACAACATACTAGCTTATACATGCCAAAATGATCTTCTAAGCACACTAAGAAGAAAGTACCAAAACTAGCTATCTGGTGTGATGACTTCGTTGACGGCCCGACCCCGCAAAAATTGATGAGTCCAAGCAACCTATAATGGGTGACAAGGAAACACCGGGTGAGTTTATAACTCAGTAAGTCATAAGCAATGCTCTACTATACATCAATAACATTATCACAAGAGGAATAAAATGGAATGAGACAATTTACTCCATCCATACCGAACCATACCATAGTTCCACCAACCTACCGATTCAATTTCATATCAATTCATGCCTTCACAATTCATATACTCATCAATAGGACATTGAAGCATTTTCATAAATCAATTTATTTTCGTTACAATCAAACCACAAAACGGCCTTTCACCCATCCTACGATAAATTTTTATGTACGTGACTTCAAGTATAGTTGTCACATAGGTTCAACTTACCGAGCTCAACACCAAGTATACGCATAGCACATATTAGCCATGTCCTCAAGACACTTACCCGATCCGCTGTCCGCGATCAGCTCAATAGTGTCGCACACATAGTGTCCATAATGATTCACGAATGTATATTGAGCCCGCACACTCAGTGCTATATAATCAACTCGCACATTTAGTGCCACGTAATCAAATCGCACACTTAGTGCTACATAGTCAAACCCGCACACTTAGTGCCGCATGGTCAATTCGCACACTTAGTGCATCATATTCATTTCGCACACTTAGTGCAACAAAGTAGAATCGCACACTTAGTGCTGTACAATTTAATCCCGCGCACTTAGCACCAATCTCATGGTCATAAATGGTTATCCCGCACATTTAGTGCCGAGATCAACAACTCATTACATCTCACCTCATTTATTTCATTCAACAATTTCATCATCACATACGTACATGCATATATATGTACATTTATTCATTCCATTCAGCATCAATACACAACATTATGACCATTGAAATAATACCAACTACATGCTTAATGACTTACCTCGTGTTGGGTAAGACGGTTCCAACTCGGCTACTCGATAACCTTTTCTTTGCCTTTGCTCGATTCACCTCCTTTAGCTCCTTGAGCTATATCAATAATTTAACTAGTTTAACCACCTTGCTAAATATTTACAATCCAATCTCACATGTATATGTATGTTAGTATATTCGGCTAATAATCTCATGCAACTACCAAAGCCGAATCAACTAAATATACTTATGTATACACACATATATCATCATCGAAATCACCTAAGCTTAGACATCGATTTTTAATTTCAAGTAAGTTGCCGAATGCAACCTTACTAATTTCTCATGGATTCAATATACCATTACCATGAAATCAACAACCAAATTCATAGACAATTTAGGAAAATCACATCACAATTCTCATATTCAAGCAAAGACCATGGCCGAATGCACATATGACCTCATAACAAAAATATTGAACCTTTGGTTGCCCAATTAGCTTAACATCCATCAAATTTTTAAATCAAGAAGCTCACCTCATCTATAATCAACTCTCAATGCCCTAAGGCATCAAAAACAACATCAAAGAAATACAACCATCCATGGCCGAATGTCCTAGCCGAATTGTTTTAACCATGAGTAACATAACAAGCATAGATCGTGTTTATGGATATACCGTGGCCGATTCAAGCTAATCACCTCCAAAATCATCAACCATTTTCGTTGCATATAACATATATAAACATGAATAAGTTTCATATAATCCCTTAACACATTAATTTCTTTCATCAACAACCTTTTCCTTGAACACTTTCTCATGACCGATTGCTCATGTTATCAACAAGATTCAAAGTTTAAACATGGGCTATTTAAAACATGCATGCATCTCAAAGACAACATCAAACATACCTTAGTCTAACCACCACCATAGCCGATTTTTCTCAAGCCTTTTTCCCCTTCCTTTCTTTCCTCTATTCGGCCAAGGATGTTCAAGAATGAACTCTTTTTTTTTGTTTTCTTTCTTCAATTCACGGCAACAAGGGGGGGGTGAGACCATGTACTTTTTTTTTTTCTCCATCACCCTTCTTTCATTATTTAATCACCATGCTTATTATTTTATTATTCTTAACATGCATCACTAGCATAACATGTTGGAGACATGTTTCCACCTATAGCATGGCCGGCCACTACATATTAGGGAGGGGGAATTTGACATGCAAGTCCCCTTTTTCTTCCACATGCACTAATAGGTCCTCATGCATTGACCTATCACATTTTAAAATTTTCTCATATAAGTCCTATTGACTAAATTCACATGCAATCGACTAAATCGAAGCTTGAAATTTTTACACATTCATGATTACATATTCTAGACAATAAACATCACATTCAAACCTTTCGGTGACTCGGTTTAGCGGTCCCGAAACCACTTCCCGGCTAGGGTCAATTTTGGGCTGTCACACTACCCTCGGTAGTTGCGCAGTCCCAGTAACCAGAGCTTGCATCTGATCAGTTCTCAATGCACAATCTCTAACACGATGCTCAATAGACCTACATCTCAGGCATGCCCTAGTAGTCCTCCAACACTCGCGTAGATGATGTCTACCACAATGTCCACATGGTAAGATCCTAGTAGGTGCAACAGGGGCCCCAACTCTGACTGGCCCATCGGACCTGGCCTTTTTCTTATGCCTCACCCCAGAACTCAAAGGCTCTAAATCCCTCTTTTTCTTACCCCTCTCGCGATCCCTGTTCTGGTGCTCCGCGCGCTTAACATCCTCAATAATCTTGGCCTTCTCAACCAGAACAACAAACTCACACTCCCTCTGTGGAGCTATCAGTACCCTCAGATTATCCTTGAGGCTGTTCTCAAAATAGACACATCTCTCATATTCAGTTGCCACCATGCCTTGTATATAACAGCTCAGTCTCAGAAATCCAGCCTCAGACTTGGCCATTGAACCATCCCCTTGGGTGACATTAAGGAACTCCCGCCTCCTAGTGTCGATATAACTGGTCCCCATATATTTACCTTGGAAGGGTGTCTTTAAAAGATCCCATGTCAGTCATTTAGGCTAAGTGCCCTCATTAACGATTAGCCATCATTGATATGCCTCATCGCTAAGCAGTGAAATAGCCCTCTTAAGCTTTTGCTCAATAGTATAGTCTAAGTCGTCAATAATTCTTTCCGTGGCCTCCATCCAATATTTGGCCACTCCAGGGGCGACTCAAGTGACACCCTTAAAAATTTCAGCCCCATTGGATCGGAGTTGTTTCGTAATCAACCCTCGGCCCCTAGATCTAGCATTGGGCTAGCGGTCATCTCCAAAATCCTGTGCATAGCCTGGAACAATGCATCGTCCCCATCCACACGATTACAAGACCCATTTCCAGTAGCAAGAGACATTGGCGTCTAACTCGTGTCCAAATTCGATATATTATCCATGGAGGAGGACTCAGCTCGAGCCCCTATACGGCCTTCACCTCGGCCTATAGTACCACGTTCGTGGATACCTCGCGCACTCATTGTCTAATTGAATTTATCTGTATTACAAATTTTATGGATCTGCTATAGTTTCATTATTTATTAACAGATGTTTTATACAAAACAGTATCAGAAGTTCAGAGTTTATTTTCGTAAGTCACAGTCTCACTATAGGTTTCAGTATACACTAACTAGAGTGTTTTCAATATGGTTTACTACTTATAGTAGTTTTAGTTTATACTATCTACAGTATTGTGAAATAAACAATACAAGTTTTAAAAAATTTATAGGATCGGCACCGAAGACTCACTCGGTGTACCACATTCTTTGTCAAAAATATTTCAACCCATTGAAAATCATTTCTTTAAAACCATGTTTAAAACCCAATCCATAGCTGAGTTTTGCAACCTGACCCTGATACCACTAAATGTAACTCCCCAAATCTGGCCTAGACATTATGGCCGAATCTAGCGATGTCACATGATAATGCTTTAGAAATTGCAATAACGTTAAGACCATTTCTCTGTAGGTACCTCTTTTTATTATCTTATGTTATCTTCTAAAATGTGTATTTGTTTTCAATCATTAACCATTTTCCAAAACGGTAAACTTTGCAGAAGCATTTAAAACCATTTCGTATGCGTGGTAGTTTCGTAAAACATTTGATTCTTTTGGAAACCCGAGTTTTCCTACTACTAGCAGTAAAAACCGTAAAACATTGCAAAATCCCAAATTAAGCAAAAATCCATAAAGGCTTTCATTAAATCAAATTTTCCCCAAATATAAATTAAATCATAAGGAAACAGAAAATAGTCCAAGTGAAAAATTGTGTGGCCACCGCAGAATCCTCTGCTGCTCCGACCGTCTGTTACTGATTACCTGAATAGATAAAGCAGAATGGGGTGAGTTTTCGTAAACTCCGTGTGTAATCCCCACAGATAAAACATGCATTCAAACATATATCAGAATACAGTCTGTGGCCGAAGCCCATTACAGAACCAGTCTGGGCCTTAGCAACTCTAATACAGATGCAGAACAAATCATCAAAGTCCTACCCATCAACCTTTACACACCATCTCCATCTAGCCCTACACACCATGTGGGGATAAAATCAACCCACCCATCCCTACACACCTGGATGTACCGAAATGCGTCACATAATCAGATAATTGCAGCTGAGCTGTTAGATATCAAACTTAAAAGCCTTTCAGAATACTTCCTCCAATATAACATCAACCCAACCCCATTGCAATGCAACCACCAAATGTAATGCCCCCACGCCCGAGACCATCACCGGAGTCGAGCTTGAGGGGTTACCGAACATAATTTATCAATTTAAGAACTTCAAATCATTTGTTTCTACATTCATAGCTTTCTAGCTACTCGCGTCACAGTTACAAGAAAAATCATATCTCGAGTTACGAAACTCGAAATCAATATCCGTAAATTTTACCTAAATCTATACTCATATATCTATTTACTAATTTTTTTCTAGAATTTTTGTATGGGCAAATTAGTACATTTTATTAGTTAAATTCTCCCCTGTTTCAGGGTTCGACTGCTCTAACATATGTGTATTACGAATCAGATATCTCTCTATACAGAATTTCAATGACTATGAGGTTTGTTTCTATTAAAACTAGACTCAATAATGAATCTGTAAATGTAAATAAAAACTTCTAATTATTTTAATAAAATTTATTATGAATTTTTAAAGTCAGAATAAGGGATCCAAAAATCACTCTAGCCCTGTTTCTCAAAAGTTTAAATATCTCATAAAATATAATTTATATTCATGTTTTGTTCAATCCATATGAAAATAGACTCATTAACCTTCAATTTCATAACTTACTCATCATTTAGTTCCATTTATACTATTTTTAGTGATATTTCAAATTTATGCCATTGCTGCAGCAATATTCTGTTTTAAGGCAAGTTTCGTCTTTCCATGAATTTTTATGAACTAGATAACCTATTAAACTTCCATAATATCAAACATGATCTAAATTAGCCATCACCATAACTTATCAATATCAAACATTTTCTCAACCAAACATGGCCATATCATAAAACTGTTTACACAAAATAAGTATATTGCTATACATGCCATACTTAAGTTTTACAAGCCATTTACCCAGATGAAAGTCCTTTGGATAGTGTGATCGAACCTTCGACCAATCCCGATTCCCGAGCTGGCTTGTTCAAAACTACAGTAAATAAAGAGGAGGGAGTAAGCATAAATGCTTAGTAAGTTCATATGTAAATAACAAGTAACATAACAATACAAATATACCAAACAACTTTAGCATGGTATCACCAAAACATATGTCATATTTCTAAACATCATTCATCATCTTACCACCTTATCGTTGTTGTATCTATTTTCAACCCGAGGGTTAAGAACATACCTGTCCAAAGTGTCCATTTCACAACACTTACCAAAACGTCACTTGCATCTTAAGTTTTCTTCCATTTCACTAGAAATTTCACCCGTTGAACACATCGGAATACAACTCGGATACACGGATAATTTGCACATAAGTGCCTCATATGTAATCAAGAAATCATGTAACCCGCCCCTAAGTGAACTCGGACTCAACTCAACGAGCTCAGGCGTTCGCATCCATAAGTGAACTCGGACTCAACTCAACGAGTTCGGATGCCTAGTTACATCTCACGAACTCGGACTCAAGTCAACGAGTTCGGACATTCGCATCCATAGGTGAACTCGGACTCAACTCAACGAGTTCGGATGCTCAACCATCCTAGTGACATGTCACTTGTATCCTAATCTATTCCTAAGGTTCAAACGGGCTTTTTCCCTCGATCTCATATTTGTCGTCTTCCATGAAATATCAGAACCGATACTTGGTAGCAATTCATATTTATCAAGTAGTAAACATAATTTGCATATTACTCAACATTAACCACAAAGCATAATATTTCACGATAAAAAAATCAGCATATCATATAATTAACATCAATAACTTAAAAATAACAATTATGCTACATTATTTACACATGAACTTACCTTGGTACCAAAATATAAAGATTTTGCAATTTAGTCCACAATCTTTTATTTTCCTCGATCGCGACTTGAATCTCGTTTCTCTTGATCTATAATGCCAAATTAATCTTATTTAATACATACATTCATCAAAACAGCATTTAATACGGACTTTGGAAAAATTACACTTTTGCCCTTAGGCTCTGGAATTAAACTTTATTCCTTATTCTTATGTTTTATAACATGCTGATCACTTTTCCCTTCTATGGCAACATCAAATTCTCTCTCTAACATATACTTGTGACTATTAGGTATTTTTGCCGATTAAGCCCTTTTACTCGTTTTCACTCAAAACCGAGTAGCACAAGTTGTCTAACATAATTTAAAACCTCATATTCTATCATAAAACATCAAAATACACAAATTTCACATATGGGTATTTTTCCAAATATAAACCCTAGGTTGAATTATTGCTAACATAAGCTTAATCGAGCTATCGGGATTCCAAAAATGTAAAGAACATTAAAAACGAGGCTTGGAATCACTTACTATGGAACTTGGAAGCTTGAAACAAACCCTAGCTATGGAGAACCCTTGACATTTCGACCAAATGAAGAAGATGGACAAAAATTGGCTTTTAATTTTGTTTTTAATTCATTTTAATAACTAAATGACCAAAATACCCTTACTACTAAACTTTCCAAAAATTCCTTCCATGTCCTAATTTTTCCATGAACTTAAAATTGGTCAAATTGCTATTTAAGACCTCCTCATTAATATTCCAAAACAATTTCATACTGAAAACTTCTAGAATGCAAGTTTTGCAACTTATTCGATTTAGTCCCTACTTTCAATTTAAGCACTTTAGGCATAGAATTTCATCACGAAATTTTCACACAATCATGCAATCATATCATAATCATCAAAATAATTATAAAATAATTACTTCTATCTCGGATTTGTGGTCACGGAACCACTATTCTGATTAAGCCCTAATTCAGGATATTACAACTCTCCCCCCTTTTAAGGATTGTCGTCCTCGAAAATCTTATCGGTAAACAGGTGTGGATATTGGTTTCTCATAGTTTCTTCAGGTTCCCATGTAGTCTCTTCTACCCCATGCTTTTGCCACAACACATTCACAAGTGAAACACTTTTATTTCTTAGTTGTTTGACTTCTCGAGCTAAAATCTTAATCGGTTCTTCTTCATAAGTCATATCCGGTCGCAGTTCAATTTCTGCCGGTGAAATTATATATGAAGGATCCGAACAATACCGGGGTAACATAGATACGTGAAACACATCATGAATCTTCTCTAATTCGGGTGGTAACGCTAGCCGATATGCTACCGGTCCAACTTTTTCAACTATTTCATACGGTCCAATAAAACGCGGACTTAACTTGCCCTTTCATCCAAATCTAAGGACTTTCTTCCATGGAGACACTTTCAAAAATACCTTATCACCAACTTGAAACTCCATTTCTTTTCGTTTCAAATCCGCATAAGATTTCTGTCTATCTGAAGCAGCTTTCAAACAATCTCGAATCACTTTCACCTTTTCTTCGGTTTCTTTTATTAAATCAACTCCATAAATCTGATTTTCCTTGAGTTCAGTCCAATACAATGGCGTCCGACATTTACGACCATATAATGCTTCATAAGGTGCCATCTTCAAACTCGTCTGATAACTATTATTATAAGCAAATTCTACCAATGGTAAGTACCTTTCCCAACTATCTTGAAATTCCAATACGCAACATCTGAGCATGTCTTCAAGAATCTGAATTACTCTCTCTGATTGTCCATCAGTTTGTGGATGAAAGGCAGTGCTGAAATTTAACTTTGTACCTAATGCCTCTTCCAACTTTAGCCAAAACCATGAGGTAAACCTCGGATCTCTATCCAAAATGATTGACAAAGGTATCCCATGAAGTCTAACAATCTCTCGGATATACAATTCAGCCAACTTATTAAGAGAATAATCTGTACGTACCGGAATAAAATGAGTCGATTCAGTCAGTCTGTCAACTATTGCCCAGATGGCATTTTTCTTCCCTGGAGTTAACGGCAACCCTGATATAAAATCCATAGTAATCCTATCCCATTTCCATTCAGGAACCATAATAGGCTGAAGTAATCCCGAAGGTACCTGGTGTTCAGCTTTCACTTGTTGACAACTAAGCACTTTGATACAAACTCGGAATATCTCTTTTCATTCCACTCCACAAGTCTTTTTGTGACATCAAGTATTTAAGACTTTTGTGATCGGTATATACTCGGCACTTTTCACCATACAAATAATGTCGCCAAATCCTCAAAGCAAACACCACTGCAGCCAATTCCAAATCGTGAGTAAGATAATTCCTCTCATGAGGTTTTAACTGCCTCGAAGCATAAGCCACCACTTTTCCTTCTTGCATGAGGACACACCCCAAACCATTTAGAGAAGCATCACTATACACCCCAAATTCTTTACCTGATTCGGGTTGTATCAACACTGGTGCTTCAGTTAATAACTTTTTCAATTCTTCGAAACTCTGTTGACATTCTTCCGTCCATTCAAATTTAACATCCTTTCGGAGTAGTCTAGTCATCGGAGCAGCAATTATAGAAAATTCATTTACGAACCACCGATAATACCCAGCTAGCCCCAAGAAACTCCTAACTTCAGTTACATTTTTCGGTGGTTTCCAATCAACAATGGCTGAAATTTTACTAGGATCAACCCGTATACCATCACCTGAAACAATATGACCTAAAAATCTAACTTCTCGGAGCCAAAATTAACTTTTACTAAACTTAGCATACAGCTGCTTATCTCTTAAAGTTTGCAAAACTATCCTCAAATGCTCAGCATGCTCGGTCTCATCTTTTGAATAAATTAAAATATCATCTATAAACACCACAACAAATCTATCCAGGTATGGCCGAAATATGCGATTCATTAAGTCCATAAACACAGCAGGAGCATTTGTCAACCCGAATGGCATAACTAAAAATTCATAATGACCATACCTTGTTCTAAAAGCAGTTTTAGGCACATCTGACTCTTTCACTCGCAGCTGATAATACCCAGATCTCAAGTCAATCTTTGAAAACCATGTCGCTCCTTTTAGCTGATCAAACAAATCATCAATTCTCGGTAACGGATACTTGTTTTTTATTGTCACCTTGTTTAACTGCCGATAATCAACACATAATCTCATAGAACCATCATTCTTTTTCACAAATAACACGGGAGCACCCCAATGTGAAAAACTTGGTCTCACAAAGCCTTTATCAGTCAACTCTTGCAATGGCGACTTTAATTCTTTCAACTCTGTTGGTGCCATTCTATATGGAGCAATCGAGATCGGAGCTGTTCCCGGTATCAAATCTATACCAAATTCTACTTCCGTGACTGGAGGCAAACCCGGCAATTCTTCTGGAAATACGTCCGCAAATTCACACACAACCGGCACTGATTCAACTTTCTTTTTCAACTTCTTTTGTATTAATTACATACGCCAAATAAGCTTCATAACCCTTTCTCAAATATCTCTGAGCCGACATCGAAGAAATCATACTAAATATTGCCTCTGATTTGTCTGGTTCAACCCGCAAGATTTCACCACTTTCACATTTTAATTCTATAACCTTTTCTTTGAAATTTACTATAGCATCATGCAATGTCAACCAATCCATACCCAAAATAACATCAAATTCATCAAACGGCAACAACATCAAGTCGGCCGGAAAGTAATGACCCCGAATCATTAAAGGGCATTTGTTGCATACTTTATCAACTATCATGCATTTGCCTAACGGGTTCGACACTCTAATCATAAATTATGTGTTCTCAATAGGTATATTCATACTAGACACCAGTTTCATGAATACATATGAATGAGTAGAACCGGGATCAATCAAAGCAATAAATTAGTATCATAAAGAGAAAATGTACCGGTAATCACATCGGGTAAGGAAGCATCTTCACGCGCTTTAATAGCATAGGTTCTAGCCGGAGCTCTTCCTTCAGATCTAACTGCTGCATCTCTGGCTACATTCTTACTGCTTGTTTCACTTCCAGCTTTTCTCGGATACCTTCCCCTCGAGTCTGCACCACTAGATTTTACATTCTGAATTTTTTCTTTCTCAGCTCTCTCTGGGCAGTCTCTAATAAAATGATCTGGAGAACCACATCGAAAACATTCATTTACTCTGCACGGACCAAAATGATTTCTACCACACCGCTGTCACTCGGGTTTAACAAATCTCGTATTTCCCACACTAGTCGCAGAAGTAGTCTGAGATTTAGGACCCACATTTTGCTTCTTAAAATTTCCATATGATTGCCCAGCTGAAACTTGGGAACGAGGATTCATATTTCTTGACTTTCCGATTTGCTGTAAGGGTGCATTACTCATTGGTCTTTTCTTCCAATTTCGTGTTTCAGATTCTACCTTTTTCTTTTCCTTCAGTAATTCTTCAGCCTTGCAAGCTCGATCGACAAGTACCACCATTTCTTTTAGTTCAAGGATCCCAACAAATACCTTAATGTCTTCGTTAAGCCCGTCTTCAAATTGTCGGCACATCTTGGCTTCTGTAGGAACATATTCCCTAGCATACTTACTTAATCGAACAAACTCTCTTTCATATTCTGAGACTGTCATATTACCTTGCTTCAGCTCAAGAAACTCTTTACAATTCTGATCAATAAATCTTTCACTAATATATTTCTTACGAAACTCTTCTTGAAAGAATTCCCAGGTTACCCTCTCTTTCGTTACCACTGAAA
This sequence comes from Gossypium hirsutum, assembly GCF_007990345.1. Lineage (NCBI taxonomy): Eukaryota > Viridiplantae > Streptophyta > Magnoliopsida > Malvales > Malvaceae > Gossypium > Gossypium hirsutum. The sequence goes on along the minus strand of NC_053430.1, from coordinate 47,725,659 downwards.
TCAAAGTCTTCCACCAATTATAGGCTGAATCTCTCAACAAAGATGTAGCACATTTCAAACATTCTTCAGGTGTACAAGATAATTCATCAAATACCCGGATAGAATTTTCAAGCCAGAACTCTGCTTTCTCTGCATCATCATCAATATTTGCTCTAAATTCTTCAGCCCCTTGTTTACGAATTCTGTCAATGGGGGTTCTGTGAAATTTTATCATATCCACTCCCTGAGGCATCGGAGGCATAGGTTGAGGAATTGGGGGAGGTGGGGGAGGTCGTACATTTGGGTTCGTACGAATGAACTCAGTGTACCATGCACTCATCATTTGGAGAAAGGCTTCCCGATCCCTTTCTCCTCCTCCCTGAACAACAATAGGAGGTGGGTTTTCAGTCGGCGCTGCCCCTTCAGCTGGAGCTGGCGCATTACCCTCTACTTCATCTGCCACAGCTGGATCGGGATCCATTTACTATATAAAAATTCATTTAAAAAGGTCAGAAGTCATCACACTATCACAATTCATACATATGGCATGTATAGAAAAATCTGTACATACAACACGTAGTCCGAGAACCGACTAAACCTGCTCTTATACCACCAAATGTAATGCCCCCACGCCCGAGACCATCACCGGAGTCGAGCTTGAGGGGTTACCGAACATAATTTATCAACTTAAGAACTTCAAATCATTTGTTTCTACATTCACAGCTTTCTAGCTACTCACGTCACAGTTACAAGAAAAATCATATCTCGAGTTACGAAACTCGAAATCAAGATCCGTAAATTGTACCTAAATCTAGACTCATATATCTATTTACTAATTTTTTTCTAGAATTTTTTTGGGCCAATTAGTACAGTTTATTAGTTAAGTCTCCCCCCTTTCAGGGTTCAACTGCTCTGACATATGTGTATTACGAATCAGATATCTCTCTATACAGAATTTCAATGACTATGAGGTTTGTTTCTATTAAAACTAGACTCAATAAGGAATTTGTACATATAAATAAAAACTTATAATTATTTTAATAAAATGTATTATGAATTTTTAAAGTCAGAATAGGGGATCCAGAAATCACTCTAGCCCTGTTTTGCAAAAGTTTAAATATCTCATAAAATATAATTTATATTAATGTTTTGTTCAATCCATATGAAAATAGACTCATTAAGATTCAATTTCATAGCTTACTCATCATTTAGTTCCATTTATACTATTTTTAGTGATTTTTCAAATTCATGTCATTGCTGCAGCAATATTCTGTTTTAAGGCAAGTTTCATCTTTCCATGAATTTTTATGAACTAGATAACCTATTAAACTTCCATAATATCAAACATGATCTAAATTAGCCATCACCATGACTTATCAATATCAAACATTTTCTCAACCAAACATGGCCATATCATAAAACTATTTACACAAATAAGTATATTGCTATACATGCCATACTTAAGTTTTACAAGCCATTTACCCAGATGAAAGTCCTTTGGATAGTGTGATCGAACCTTCGACCAATCCCGATTCCCGAGCTGGCTTGTTCAAAACTACAGTAAATAAAGAGGAGGGAGTAAGCATAAATGCTTAGTAAGTTCATATGTAAATAACAAGTAACATAACAATACAAATATACCAAACAACTTTAGCATGGTATCACCAAAACATATGTCATATTTCTAAACATCATTCATCATCTTACCACCTTATCGTTGTTGTATCTATTTTCAACCCGAGGGTTAAGAACATACCTGTCCAAAGTGTCCATTTCACAACACTTACCAAAACGTCACTTGCATCTTAAGTTTTCTTCCATTTCACTAGAAATTTCACCCGTTGAACACATCGGAATACAACTCGGATACACGGATAATTTGCACATAAGTGCCTCATATGTAATCAAGAAATCATGTAACCCGCCCCTAAGTGAACTCGGAATCAACTAAATGAGCTCGGGCGTTCGCATCCATAAGTGAACTCGGACTCAACTCAACGAGTTCGGATGCCTAGTTACATCTCACGAACTCGGACTCAACTCAACGAGTTCGGATGCTCAACCATCCTAGTGACATGTCACTTGTATCCTAATCTATTCCTAAGGTTCAAACGGGCTTTTTCCCTCGATCTCATATTTGTCGTCTTCCATGGAATATCGGAACCGATACTTGGTAGCAATTCATATTTATCAAGTAGTAAACATAATTTGCATATTACTCAACATTAACCACAAAGCATAATATTTCACGATAAAAAAATCAGCATATCATAGAATTAACATCAATAACTTAAAAATAACAATTATGCTACATTATTTACACATGAACTTACCTTGGTCCCAAAATATAAAGATTTTGCAATTTAGTCCACAATCTTTTATTTTCCTCGATCGCGACTTGAATCTCGTTTCTCTTGATCTATAATGCCAAATTAATCTTATTTAATACATACATTCATCAAAACAGCATTTAATACGAACTTTGGAAAAATTACACTTTTTCCCCTAAACTTTTGCATAATTACGCTTTTGCCCCTAGGCTCAAGAATTAAACTCTATTCCCTATTCTTATGTTTTATAACATGCTGATCACTTTTCCCTTCTATGGCAACATCAAATTCTCTCTCTAGCATATACTTGTGACTATTAGGTATTTTTGCCGATTAAGCCCTTTTACTCGTTTTCACTTAAAACCGAGTAGCACAAGTTGTCTAACATAATTTAAAACCTCATATTCTATCATAAAACATCAAAATACACAAATTTATCCTATGGGTATTTTTCCAAATATAAACCCTAGGTTGAATTATTGCTAACATAAGCTTAATCGAGCTACCGGGATTCCAAAAACGTGAAGAACATTAAAAACGGGGCTTGGAATCACTTACTATGGAGCTTGGAAGCTTGAAACAAACCCTAGCTATGGAGAACCCTTGAAATTTCGACCTAATGAAGAAGATGGACAAAAATTGGCGTTTAATTTTGTTTTTAATTCATTTTAATAACTAAATGACCAAAATACCCTTACTACTAAACTTTCCAAAAATTCCTTCCATGTCCTAATTTTGTCCATGAACTTAAAATTGGTCAAATTGCTATTTAAGACCTCCTCATTAATATTCCAAAACAATTTCATAGTAAAAACTTCTAGAATGCAAGTTTTGCAACTTATCCGATTTAGTCCCTACTTTCAATTTAAGCACTTTAGGCATAGAATTTCATCACGAAATTTTCACACAATCATGCAATCATATCATAATCATCAAATAATTATAAAATAATTACTTCTATCTCGGATTTGTGGTCACGAAACCACTATTCCGATTAAGCCCTAATTCAGGATATTACAACTCTCCCCCCTTTTAAGGATTGTCGTCCTCGAAAATCTTACCGGTAAACAGGTGTGGATATTGGTTTCTCATAGTTTCTCCAGGTTCCCATGTAGTGTCTTCTACCCCATGCTTTTGCCACAACACTTTCACAAATGAAACACTTTTATTTCTTAGTTGTTTGACTTCTCGAGCTAAAATCTTAATCGGTTCTTCTTCATAAGTCATATCCGGTCGCAGTTCAATTTCTGTCGGTGAAATTATATGTGAAGGATCCGAACGATACCGGCGTAACATAGATACATGAAACACATCATGAATCTTCTCTAATTCGGGTGGTAACGCTAGCCGATATGCTACCGGTCCAACTTTTTCAATTATTTCATACGGTCCAATAAAACGCGGACTTAACTTGCCCTTTCGTCCAAATCTAAGGACTTTCTTCCATGGAGACACTTTCAAAAATACCTTATCACCAACTTGAAACTCCATTTCTTTTCGTTTCATATCCGCATAAGATTTCTGTCTATCTAAAGCAGCTTTCAAACAATCTCGAATCACTTTCACCTTTTCTTCGGTTTCTTTTATTAAATCAACTGCATAAATTTGATTTTCCTTGAGTTCAGTCCAATACAATGGCGTCCGACATTTACGACCATATAATGCTTCATAAGGTGCCATCTTCAAACTCGTCTGATAACTATTATTATAAGCAAATTCTACCAATGGTAAGTACCTTTCCCAACTATCTTGAAATTCCAATACGCAACATCTGAGCATGTCTTCAAGAATCTGAATTACTCTCTCTGATTGTCCATCAGTTTGTGGATGAAAGGCAGTGCTGAAATTTAACTTTGTACCTAATGCCTCTTCCAACTTTTGCCAAAACCGTGAGGTAAACCTCGGATCTCTATCCGAAATGATTGACAAAGGTATCCCATGAAGTCTAACAATCTCTCGGATATACAATTCAGCCAACTTATTAAGAGAATAATCTGTACGTACCGGAATAAAATGAGTCGATTTAGTCAGTCTGTCAACTATTGCCCAGATGGAATTTTTCTTCCCTGGAGTTAACGGCAACCCTGATATAAAATCCATAGTAATCCTATCCCATTTCCATTCAGGAACCATAATAGGCTGAAGTAATCCCGAAGGTACCTGGTGTTTAGCTTTCACTTGTTGACAAACTAAGCACTTTGATACAAACTTAGAAATATCTCTTTTCATTCCACTCCACAAGTCTTTTTGTGACATCAAGTATTTAAGACTTTTGTGATCGGTATATACTCGGCACTTTTCACCATACAAATAATGTCGCCAAATCCTCAAAGCAAACACCACTGCATCCAATTCCAAATCGTGAGTAAGATAATTCCTCTCATGAGGTTTTAACTGCCTCGAAGCATAAGCCACCACTTTTCCTTCTTGCATGAGGACACACCCCAAACCATTTAGAGAAGCATCACTAAACACCACAAATTCTTTCCCTGATTCGGGTTGTATCAACACTGGTGCTTCAGTTAATAACTTTTTCAATTCTTCGAAACTCTGTTGACATTCTTCCGTCCATTCAAATTTAACATTCTTTCAGAGTAGTCTAGTCATCGGAGCAGCAATTATAGAAAATTCATTTACGAACCACCGATAATACCCAGCTAGCCCCAAGAAACTCCTAACTTCAGTTACATTTTTCGGTGGTTTCCAATCAACAATGGCTGAAATTTTACTAGGATCAACCCGTATACCATCACCTGAAACAATATGACCTAAAAATCTAACTTCTCGAAGCCAAAATTAACTTTTACTAAACTTAGCATACAGCTGCTTATCTTTTAAAGTTTGCAAAACTATCCTCAAATGCTCAGCATGCTCTGTCTCATCTTTTGAATAAATTAAAATATCATCTATAAACACTACAACAAATCTATCCAGGTATGGCCGAAATATGCGATTCATTAAGTCCATAAACACAGCAGGAGCATTTGTCAACACAAATGGCATAACTAAAAAATTCATAATGACCATACCTTGTTCTAAAAGCAGTTTTAGGCACATCTGACTCTTTCACTCGCAGCTGATAATACCCAGATCTCAAGTCAATCTTTGAAAACCATGTCGCTCCTTTTAGCTGATCAAACAAATCATCAATTCTCGGTAACGGATACTTGTTTTTGATTGTCACCTTGTTTAACTGCCGATAATCAACACATAATCTCATAGAACCATCCTTCTTCTTCACAAATAACACGGGAGCAACCCAAGGTGAAAAACTTGGTCTCACAAAGCCTTTATCAGTCAACTCTTGCAATTGCGACTTTAATTCTTTCAACTCTGTTCGTGCAATTCTATATGGAGCAATCGAGATCGGAGCTATTCCCGATATCAAATCTATACCAAATTCTACTTCCCTGACTGGAGGCAAACCCGGTAATTCTTCTGGAAATACATCCGCAAATTCACACACAACCGGCACTGATTCAACTTTCTTTTTCAACTTCTTTTGTATTAATTACATACGCCAAATAAGCTTCATAACCCTTTCTCAATATCTCTGAGCCGACATCGAAGAAATCATACTAAATATTGCCTCTGATTTGTCTGGTTCAACCCGCAAGATTTCACCACTTTCACATTTTAATTCTATAACCTTTTCTTTGAAATTTACTATAGCATCATGCAATGTCAACCAATCCATACCCAAAATAACATCAAATTCATCAAACGGCAACAACATCAAGTCGGCCGGAAAGTAATGACCCCGAATCATTAAAGGGCATTTGTTGCATACTTTATCAACAATCATGCATTTGCCTAACGGGTTCGACACTCTAATCATAAATTCTGTGTTCTCAACAGGTATATTCATACTAGACACCAATTTCATGCATACATATGAATGAGTAGAACCGGGATCAATCAAAGCAATAAATTAGTATCATAAAGAGAAAATGTACCGGTAATCACATCGGGTAAGGAAGCATCTTCATGTGCTTTAATAGCATAGGTTCTAGCCGGAGCTCCTCCTTCAGATCTAACTGCTGCATCTCTGGCTCCATTCTTACTGCTTGTTTCACTTCCAGCTTTTCTTGGATACCTTCCCCTCGAGTCTGCACCACTAGATTTTACATTCTGAAATTTTTCTTTCTCAGCTCTCTGGGCAGTCTCTAATAAAATGATCTGGAGAACCACATCGAAAACATTCATTTACTCTGCACGGACCAAAATGATTTCTACCACACCGCTGGCACTCGGGTTTAACAAATCTCGTATTTCCCACACTAGCCGCAGAAGTAGTCTGAGATTTAGGACCCACATTTTGCTTCTTAAAATTTCCATATGATTGCCCAGCTGAAACTTGGGAACGAGGATTCATATTTCTTGACTTTCCGATTTGCTGTGAGGGTGCATTACTCATTGGTCTTTTCTTCTAATTTCGTGTTTCAGATTCTACCTTTTTCTTTTCCTTCAGTAATTCTTCAGCCTTGCAAGCTCGATCGACAAGTACCACCATTTCTTTTAGTTCAAGGATCCCAACAAATACCCTAATGTCTTCGTTAAGCCCGTCTTCAAATCGTCGGCACATCTTGGCTTCTGTAGGAACATATTCACTAACATACTAACTTAATCGAACAAACTCTCTTTCATATTCTGAGACTGTCATATTACCTTGCTTCAGCTCAAGAAACTCTTTACATTTCTGATCAATAAATCTTTCACTAATATATTTCCTACGAAGCTCTTCTTGAAAGAATTCTCAGGTTACCCTCTCTTTCGGTACCACTGAAATCAAAGTCTTCCACCAATTATAGGCTGAATCTCTCAACAAAGATGTAGCACATTTCAAACATTCTTCAGGTGTACAAGATAATTCATCAAATACCCGGATAGAATTTTCAAGCCAGAACTCTGCTTTCTCTGCATAATCATCAATATTTGCTCTAAATTCTTCAGCCCCTTGTTTACGAATTCTGTCAACGGGGGTTCTGTGAAATTTTATCATATCCACTCCCTGAGGCATCGGAGGCATAGGTTGAGGAATTGGGGGAGGTGGGGGAGGTCATACATTTGGGTTCGTACGAACGAACTCAGTGTACCATGCACTCATCATTTGGAGAAAGGCTTCCCGATCCCTTTCTCCTCCTCCCTGACCAACAATAGGAGGTGGGTTTTCAGTCGGCGCTGCCCCTTCAGCTGGAGCTGGCGCATTACCCTCTACTTCATCTGCCACAGCTGGATCGGGATCCATTTACTATATAAAAATTCATTTACAAAGGTCAGAAGTCGTCACATTATCACAATTCATACAAATGGCATGTATAGCAAAATCCGTACATACAACACGTAGTTCGAGAATCGACTAAACCTGCTCTTATACCACCAAATGAAATGCCCCCACGCCCGAGACCATCACCGGAGTCGAGCTTGAGGGGTTACCGAACATAATTTATCAATTTAAGAACTTCAAATCATTTGTTTCTACATTCACAGCTTTCTAGCTACTCGCGTCACAGTTACAAGAAAAATCATATCTCGAGTTACGAAACTCAAAATCAAGATCCGTAAATTTTACCTAAATCTAGACTCATATATCTATTTTCTAATTTTTTTCTAGAATTTTTTTGTGCCAATTAGTACAGTTTATTAGTTAAAGTCTCCCCCTTTTCAGGGTTCGACTGCTCTGACATATGTGTATTACGAATCAGATATCTCTCTATACAGAATTTCAATGACTATGAGGTTTGTTTCTATTAAAACTAGACTCAATAAGGAATCTGTACATATAAATAAAAACTTATAATTATTTTAATAAAATGTATTATAAATTTTTAAAGTCAGAATAGGGGATCCAGAAATCACTCTAGCCCTATTTCGCAAAAGTTTAAATATCTCATAAAATATAATTTATATTCATGTTTTGTTCAATCCATATGAAAATAGACTCATTAAGCTTCAATTTCATAACTTACTCATCATTTAGTTCCATTTATACTATTTTTAGTGATTTTTCAAATTCATGTCATTGCTGCAGCAATATTCTGTTTTAAGGCAAGTTTCGTCTTTCCATGAATTTTTATGAACTAGATAAGCTATTAAACTTCCATAATATCAAACATGATCTAAATTAGCCATCACCATGACTTATCAATATCAAACATTTTTTCAACCAAACATGGCCATATCATAAAACTATTTACACAAAATAAGTATATTGCTATACATGCCATACTTAAGTTTTACAAGCCATTTACCCAGATGAAAGTCCTTTGGATAGTGTGATCGAACCTTCGACCCATCCCGATTCCCGAGCTGGCTTGTTCAAAACTACAGTAAATAAAGAGGAGGGAGTAAGCATAAATGCTTAGTAAGTTCATATGTAAGTAACAAGTAACATAACAATACAAATATACCAAACAACTTTAGCATGGTAACACCAAAACATATGTCATATTTCTAAACATCATTCATCATCTTACCACCTTATCGTTGTTGTATCTATTTTCAACCCGAGGGTTAAGAACATACCTGTCCAAAGTGTCCATTTCACAACACTTACCAAAACGTCACTTGCATCTTAAGTTTTCTTCCATTTCACTAGAAATTTCACCCGTTGAACACATCGGAATACAACTCGGATACACGGATAATTTGCACATAAGTGCCTCATATGTAATCAAGAAATCATGTAACCCGCCCCTAAGTGAACTCGGACTCAACTCAACGAGCTCGGGCGTTCGCATCCATAAGTGAACTCGGACTCAACTCAACGAGTTCGGATGCCTAGTTACATCTCACGAACTCAGACTCAACTCAACGAGTTCGGACATTCGCATCTATAGGTGAACTCGGACTCAACTCAACGAGTTCGGATGCTCAACCATCCTAGTGATATGTCACTTGTATCCTAATCTATTCCTAAGGTTCAAACGGGCTTTTTCCCTCGATCTCATATTTGTCGTCTTCCATGGAATATCAGAACCGATACTTGGTAGCAATTCATATTTATCAAGTAGTAAACATAATTTGCATATTACTCAACATTAACCACAAAGCATAATATTTCAAGATAAAAAAATCAGCATATCATATAATTAACATCAATAACTTAAAATAACAATTATGCTACATTATTTACACATGAACTTACCTTGGTACCAAAATATAAAGATTTTGCAATTTAGTCCACAATCTTTTATTTTCCTCGATCGCGACTTGAATCTCGTTTCTCTTGATCTATAATGCCAAATTAATCTTATTTAATACATACATTCATCAAAACAGCATTTAATACGAACTTTGGAAAAATTACACTTTTGCCCCTAAACTTTTGCATAATTACACTTTTGCCCCTAGGCTCGGGAATTAAACTTTATTCCTTATTCTTATGTTTTATAACATGCTGATCACTTTTCCCTTCTATGGCAACATCAAATTCTCTCTCTAACATATACTTGTGACTATTAGGTATTTTTGCCGATTAAGCCCTTTTACTCGTTTTCACTCAAAATCGAGTAGCACAAGTTGTCTAACATAATTTAAAACCTCATATTCTATCATAAAACATCAAAATACACAAATTTCACCTATGGGTATTTTTCCAAATATAAACCCTAGGTTGAATTATTGCTAACATAAGCTTAATCGAGCTACCGGGATTCCGAAAACGTAAAGAACATTAAAAACGGGGCTTGGAATCACTTACTATGGAGCTTGGAAGCTTGAAACAAACCCTAGCTATGGAGAACCCTTGAAATTTCGACCTAATGAAGAAGATGGACAAAAATTGGCTTTTAATTTTGTTTTTAATTCATTTTAATAACTAAATGACCAAAATACCCTTACTACTAAACTTTCCAAAAATTCCTTCCATGTCCTAATTTTTTCCATGAACTTAAAATTGGTCAAATTGCTATTTAAGCCCTCCTCAGTAATATTCCAAAACAATTTCATACTAAAAACTTCTAGAAAGCAAGTTGTGCAACTTATTCGATTTAGTCCCTACTTTCAATTTAAGCACTTTAGGCATAGAATTTCATCACGAAATTTTCACACAATCATGCAATCATATCATAATCATCAAAATAATTATAAAATAATTACTTCTATCTCGGATTTGTGGTCACGAAACCACTATTCCGATTAAGCCCTAATTCAGGATATTACAACTCTCCCCCCTTTTAAGGATTGTCGTCCTCGAAAATCTTACCGGTAAACAGGTGTGGATATTGGTTTCTCATAGTTTCTCCAGGTTCCCATGTAGTGTCTTCTACCCATGCTTTTGCCACAACACTTTCACAAGTGAAACACTTTTATTTCTTAGTTGTTTGACTTCTCGAGCTAAAATCTTAATCGGTTCTTCTTCATAAGTCATATCCGGTCGTAGTTCAATTTCTGTCGGTGAAATTATATGTGAAGGATCCGAACGATACCGGCGTAACATAGATACATGAAACACATCATGAATCTTCTCTAATTCGGGTGGTAACGCTAGCCGATATGCTACCGGTCCAACTTTTTCAATTATTTCATACGGTCCAATAAAACGCGGACTTAACTTGCCCTTTCGTCCAAATCTAAGGACTTTCTTCCATGGAGACACTTTCAAAAATACCTTATCACCAACTTGAAACTCCATTTCTTTTCGTTTCAGATCCGCATAAGATTTCTGTCTATCTGAAGCAGCTTTCAAACAATCTCGAATCAGTTTCACCTTTTCTTCGGTTTCTTTTATTAAATCAACTCCATAAATCTGATTTTCCTTGAGTTCAGTCCAATACAATGGCGTCCGACATTTACGACCATATAATGCTTCATAAGGTGCCATCTTCAAACTCGTCTGATAACTATTATTATAAGCAAATTCTACCAATGGTAAGTACCTTTCCCAACTATCTTGAAATTCCAATACCCAACATCTGAGCATGTCTTCAAGAATCTGAATTACTCTCTCTGATTGTCCATCAGTTTGTGGATGAAAGGCAGTGCTGAAATTTAACTTTGTACCTAATGCCTCTTCCAACTTTTGCCAAAACCGTGAGGTAAACCTCAGATCTCTATCCGAAATGATTGACAAAGGTATCCCATGAAGTCTAACAATCTCTCGGATATACAATTCAGCCAACTTATTAAGAGAATAATCTGTACGTACCGGAATAAAATGAGTCGATTTAGTCAGTCTGTCAACTATTGCCCAGATGGCATTTTTCTTCCCTGGAGTTAACGGCAACCCTGATATAAAATCCATAGTAATCCTATCCAATTTCCATTCAGGAACCATAATAGGCTGAAGTAATCCCGAAGGTACCTGGTGTTCAGCTTTCACTTGTTGACAAACTAAGCACTTTGATACAAACTCAGAAATATCTCTTTTCATTCCACTCCACAAGTCTTTTTGTGACATCAAGTATTTAAGACTTTTGTGATCGGTATATACTCGGCACTTTTCACCATACAAATAATGTCGCCAAATCCTCAAAGCAAACACCACTGCAGCCAATTCCAAATCGTGAGTAAGATAATTCCTCTCATGAGGTTTTAACTGCCTCGAAGCATAAGCCACCACTTTTCCTTCTTGCATGAGGACACACCCCAAACCATTTAGAGAAGCATCACTATACACCACAAATTCTTTACCTGATTCGTGTTGTATCAACACTGGTGCTTCAGTTAATAACTTTTTCAATTCTTCGAAACTCTATTGACTTTCTTCCGTCCATTCAAATTTAACATCCTTTCGGAGTAGTCTAGTCATCGGAGCAGCAATTATAGAAAATTCATTTACGAACCGCCGATAATACCCAGCTAGCCCCAAGAAACTCCTAACTTCAGTTACATTTTTCGGTGGTTTCCAATCAACAATGGCTGAAATTTTACTAGGATCAACCCGTATACCATCACCTGAAACAATATGACCTAAAAATCTAACTTCCCGGAGCCAAAATTAACTTTTACTAAACTTAGCATACAGCAGCTTATCTCTTAAAGTTTGCAAAACTATCCTCAAATGCTCAGCATGCTCTGTCTCATCTTTTGAATAAATTAAAATATCATCTATAAACACCACAACAAATCTATCCAGGTATGGCCAAAATATGCGATTCATTAAGTCCATAAACACAGCAGGAGCATTTGTCAACCCGAATGGCATAACTAAAAATTCATAATGACCATACCTTGTTCTAAAAGCAGTTTTAGGCACATCTGACTCTTTCACTCACAGCTGATAATACCCAGATCTCAAGTCAATCTTTGAAAACCATGTCGCTCCTTTTAGCTGATCAAACAAATCATCAATTCTCGGTAACGGATACTTGTTTTTGATTGTCACCTTGTTTAACTGCCGATAATCAACACATAATCTCATAGAACCATCATTCTTTTTCACAAATAACACGGGAGCACCCCAAGGTGAAAAACTTGGTCTCACAAAGCCTTTAGCAGTCAACTCTTGCAATTGCGACTTTAATTCTTTCAACTCTGTTGGTGCCATTCTATATGGAGCAATCGAGATCGGAGCTGTTCCCGGTATCAAATCTATACCAAATTCTACTTCCCTGACTGGAAGCAAACTCGGCAATTCTTCTGGAAATACGTCCGCAAATTCACACACAACCGGCAATGATTCAACTTTCTTTTTCAACTTTTTTTGTATTAATTACATACGCCAAATAAGCTTCATAACCCTTTCTCAAATATCTCTGAGCCGACATCGAAGAAATCATACTAAATATTGCCTCTGATTTGTCTGGTTCAACCCGCAAGATTTCACCACTTTCACATTTTAATTCTATAACCTTTTCTTTGAAATTTACTATAGCATCATGCAATGTCAACCAATCCATACCCAAAATAAAATCAAAGTCATCAAACGGCAACAACATCAAGTCGGCCGGAAAGTAATGACCCCGAATCATTAAAGGGCATTTCTTGCATACTTTATCAACTATCATGCATTTGCCTAACGGGTTCGACACTCTAATCATAAATTCTGTGTTCTCAACAGGTATATTCATACTAGACACCAGTTTCATGCATACATATGAATGAGTAGAATCGGGATCAATTAAAGTAATAAATTAGTATCATAAAGAGAAAATGTACCGGTAATCACATCGGGTAAGGAAGCATCTTCACGCGCTTTAATAGCATAGGTTCTAGCCAGAGCTCTTCCTTCAGATCTAACTGCTGCATCTCTGGCTACATTCTTACTGCTTGTTTCACTTCCATCTTTTCTCGGATACCTTCCCCTCGAGTCTGCACCACTAGATTTTACATTCTGAAATTTTTCTTTCTCAGCTCTCTGGGCAGTCTCTAATAAAATGATCTGGAGAACCACATCGAAAACATTCATTTACTCTGCACGGACCAAAATGATTTCTACCACACCGCTGGCACTCGGGTTTAACAAATCTCGTATTTCCCACACTAGCCGCAGAAGTAGTCTGAGATTTAGGACCCACATTTTGCTTCCTAAAATTTCCATATGATTGCCCAGTTGAAACTTGGGAACGAGGATTCATATTTCTTCACTTTCCGATTTGCTGTGAGGGTGCATTACTCATTGGTCTTTTCTTCCAATTTCGTGTTTCAGATTCTACCTTTTTCTTTTCCTTCAGTAATTCTTCAGCCTTGCAAGCTCGATCGACAAGTACCACCATTTCTTTTAGTTCAAGGATCCCAACAAATACCTTAATGTCTTCGTGAAGCCCGTCTTCAAATCGTCGGCACATCTTGGCTTCTGTAGGAACATATTCCCTAGCATACTTACTGAATCGAACAAACTCTCTTTCATATTCTGAGACTGTCATATTACCTTGCTTCAGCTCAAGAAACTCTTTACATTTCTGATCAATAAATCTTTCACTAATATATTTCTTACGAAACTCTTCTTGAAAGAATTCCCAGGTTACCCTCTCTTTCGGTACCACTGAAATCAAAGTCTTCCACCAATTATAGGCTGAATCTCTCAACAAAGATGTAGCACATTTCAAACATTCTTCAGGTGTACAAGATAATTCATCAAATACCCGGATAGAATTTTCAAGCCAGAACTCTGCTTTCTCTGCATCATCATTAATATTTGCTCTAAAATCTTCAACCCCTTGTTTACGAATTCTGTCAATAGGGGTTCTGTGAAATTTTATCATATCCACTCCCTAAGGCATCGGAGGCATAGGTTGAGGAATTGGGGGAGGTGGGGGAGGTCGTACATTTGGGTTCGTACGAACGAACTCAGTGTACCATGCACTCATCATTTGGAGAAAGGCTTCCCGATCTCTTTCTCCTCCTCCCTGACCAACAATAGGAGGTGGGTTTTCAGTCGGCGCTGCCCCTTCAGCTGGAGCTGGCGCATTACCCTCTACTTCATCTGCCACAGCTGGATCGGGATCCATTTACTATATAAAAATTCATTTAAAAAGGTCAGAAGTCGTCACACTATCACAATTCATACATATGGCATGTATAGCAAAATCCGTACATACAACACGTAGTCCGAGAGCCGACTAAACCTGCTCTTATACCACCAAATGTAATGCCCCCACGCCCGAGACCATCACTGGAGTCGAGCTTGAGGGGTTACCGAACATAATTTATCAATTTAAGAACTTCAAATCATTTGTTTCTACATTCACAGCTTTCTAGCTACTCGCGTCACAGTTACAAGAAAAATCATATCTCGAGTTACAAAACTCGAAATCAAGATCCGTAAATTTTACCTAAATCTAGACTCATATATCTATTTTCTAATTTTTTTCTAGAATTTTTTTTGGGCCAATTAGTACAGTTTATTAGATAAAGTCTCCCCCTTTTCAGGGTTCGACTGCTCTGACATATGTGTATTACGAATCAGATATCTCTCTATACAGAATTTCAATGACTATGAGGTTTGTTTCTATTAAAACTAGACTCAATAAGGAATCTGTACATATAAATAAAAACTTATAATTATTTTAATAAAATGTATTATGAATTTTTAAAGTCAGAATAGGGGATCCAGAAATCACTCTAGCCCTATTTCGCAAAAGTTTAAATATCTCATAAAATATAATTTATATTCATGTTTTGTTCAATCCATATGAAAATAGACTCATTAAGATTCAATTTCATAACTTACTCATCATTTAGTTCCATTTATACTATTTTTAGTGATTTTTCAAATTCATGTCATTGCTGCAGCAATATTCTATTTTAAGGCAAGTTTCGTCTTTCCATGAATTTTTATGAACTAGATAACCTATTAAACTTCCATAATATGAAACATGATCTAAATTAGCCATCACCATGACTTATCAATATCAAACATTTTCTCAACCAAACATGGCCATATCATAAAACTATTTACACAAAATAAGTATATTGCTATACATGCCATACTTAAGTTTTACAAGCCATTTACCCAGATGAAAGTCCTTTGGATAGTGTGATCGAACCTTCGACCCATCCCGATTCCCGAGCTGGCTTGTTCAAAACTACAGTAAATAAAGAGGAGGGAGTAAGCATAAATGCTTAGTAAGTTCATATGTAAATAACAAGTAACATAACAATACAAATATACCAAACAACTTTAGCATGGTATCACCAAAACATATGTCATATTTCTAAACATCATTCATCATCTTACCACCTTATCGTTGTTGTATCTATTTTCAACCCGAGGGTTAAGAACATACCTGTCCAAAGTGTCCATTTCACAACACTTACCAAAACGTCACTTGCATCTTAAGTTTTCTTCCATTTCACTAGAAATTTCACCCGTTGAACACATCGGAATACAACTCGGATACACAGATAATTTGCACATAAGTGCCTCATATGTAATCAAGAAATCATGTAATCCGCCCCTAAGTGAACTCGGACTCAACTCAACGAGCTCGGGCGTTCGCATCCATAAGTGAACTCGGACTCAACTCAACGAGTTCGGACATTCGCATCCATAGGTGAACTCGGACTCAACTCAACGAGTTCGGATGCTCAACCATCCTAGTGACATGTCACTTGTATCCTAATCAATTCTAAGGTTCAAACAGGCTTTTTCCCTCGATCTCATATTTGTCGTCTTCCATGGAATATCGGAACCGATACTTGGTAGCAATTCATATTTATCAAGTAGTAAACATAATTTACATATTACTCAACATTAACCACAAAGCATAAAATTTCACGATAAAAAAATCAGCATATCATATAATTAACATCAATAACTTAAAAATAACAATTATGCTACATTATTTACACATGAACTTACCTTGGTACCAAAATATAAAGATTTTGCAATTTAGTCCACAATCTTTTATTTTCCTCGATCGCGACTTGAATCTCGTTTCTCTTGATCTATAATGCCAAATTAATCTTATTTAATACATACATTCATCAAAATAGCATTTAATATGAACTTTGGAAAAATTACACTTTTTCCCCTAAACTTTTGCATAATTACACTTTTGTCCCTAGGCTCGGGAGTTAAACTTTATTCCTTATTCTTATGTTTTATAACATGCTGATCACTTTTCCCTTCTATGGCAACATCAAATTCTCTCTCTAACATATACTTGTGACTATTAGGTATTTTTGCCGATTAAGCCCTTTTACTCGTTTTCACTCAAAACCGAGTAGCACAAGTTGTCTAACATAATTTAAAACCTCATATTCTATCATAAAACATCAAAATACACAAATTTCACCTATGGGTATTTTTCCAAATATAAACCCTAGGTTGAATTATTGCTAACATAAGCTTAATCGAGCTACCGGGATTCCAAAAACGTAAAGAACATTAAAAACGGGGCTTGGAATCACTTACTATGGAGCTTGGAAGCTAGAAACAAACCCTAGCTATGGAGAACCCTTGAAATTTCGACCTAATGAAGAAGATGGAAAAAAATTGGCTTTTAATTTTGTTTTTAATTCATTTTAATAACTAAATGACCAAAATACCCTTACTACTAAACTTTCCAAAAATTCCTTCCATGTCCTAATTTTGTCCATGAACTTAAAATTGGTCAAATTTCTATTTAAGACCTCCTCATTAATATTCCAAAACAATTTCATACTAAAAACTTCTAGAATGCAAGTTTTACAACTTATTCGATTTAGTCCCTACTTTCAATTTAAGCACTTTAGGCATAGAATTTCATCATGAAATTTTCACACAATCATGCAATCATATCATAATCATCAAAATAATTATAAAATAATTACTTCTATCTCAAATTTGTGGTCATGGAACCACTATTCCGATTAAGCCCTAATTCAGGATATTACAACTCTCCCCCTTTTAAGGATTGTCGTCCTCGAAAATCTTACCGGTAAACAGGTGTGGATATTGGTTTCTCATAGTTTCTTCAGGTTCCCATGTAGTCTCTTCTACCCCATGCTTTTGCCACAACACTTTCACAACTGCAACACTTTTATTTCTTAGTTGTTTGACTTCTCGAGCTAAAATCTTAATCGGTTCTTCTTCATAAGTCATATCCGGTCGCAGTTCAATTTCTGCCGGTGAAATTATATGTGAAGGATCCGAACGATACCGACGTAACATAGATACGTGAAACACATCATGAATCTTCTCTAATTCGGGTGGTAACGCTAGCCGATATGCTACCGGTCCAACTTTTTCAACTATTTCATACGGTCCAATAAAACGCGGACTTAACTTGCCCTTTCATCCAAATCTAAGGACTTTCTTCCATGGAGACACTTTCAAAAATACCTTATCACCAACTTGAAACTCCATTTCTTTTCGTTTCAAATCCGCATAAGATTTCTGTCTATCTGAAGCAGCTTTCAAACAATCTCGAATCACTTTCACCTTTTCTTCGGTTTCTTTTATTAAATCAACTCCATAAATCTGATTTTCCTTGAGTTCAGTCCAATACAATGGCGTCCGACATTTACGACCATATAATACTTCATAAGGTGCCATATTCAAACTCGTCTGATAACTATTATTATAAGCAAATTCTACCAATGGTAAGTACCTTTCCCAACTATCTTGAAATTCCAATACGCAACATCTGAGCATGTCTTCAAGAATCTGAATTACTCTCTCTGATTGTCCATCAGTTTGTGGATGAAAGGCAGTGCTGAAATTTAACTTTGTACCTAATGCCTCTTCCAACTTTTGCCAAAACCGTGAGGTAAACCTCAGATCTCTATCCGAAATGATTGACAAAGTTATCCCATGAAGTCTAACAATCTCTTGGATATACAATTCAGCCAACTTATTAAGAGAATAATCTGTACGTACCGGAATAAAATGAGTCGATTTAGTCAGTCTGTCAACTATTACCCAGATGGCATTTTTCTTCCCTGGAGTTAACAGCAACCCTGATATAAAATCATAGTAATCCTATCCCATTTCCATTCAGGAACCATAATAGGCTGAAGTAATCCCGAAGGTACCTGGTGTTCAGCTTTCACTTGTTGACAAACTAAGCACTTTGATACAAACTCGGAAATATCTCTTTTCATTCCACTCCACAAGTCTTTTTGTGACATCAAGTATTTAAGACTTTTGTGATCGGTATATACTCGGCACTTTTCACCATACAAATAATGTTGCCAAATCCTCAAAGCAAACACCACTGCAGCCAATTCCAAATCGTGAGTAAGATAATTCCTCTCATGAGGTTTTAACTGCCTCGAAGCATAAGCCACCACTTTTCCTTCTTGCATGAGGACACACCCCAAACCATTTAGAGAAGCATCACTATACACCACAAATTCTTTACCTAATTCGGGTTGTATCAACACTGGTGCTTCAGTTAATAACTTTTTCAATTCTTCGAAACTCTGTTGACATTCTTCCGTCCATTCAAATTTAACATCCTTTCAGAGTAGTCTAGTCATCAGAGCAGCAATTATAGAAAATTCATTTACGAACCGCTGATAATACCCAGCTAGCCCCAAGAAACTCCTAACTTCAGTTACATTTTTTGGTGGTTTCCAATCAACAATGGCTGAAATTTTACTAGGATCAACCCGTATACCATCACCTGAAACAATATGACCTAAAAATCTAACTTCCCGGAGCCAAAATTAACTTTTACTAAACTTAGCATACAGCTGCTTATCTCTTAAAGTTTGCAAAACTATCCTCAGATGCTCAGCATGCTCTGTCTCATCTTTTGAATAAATTAAAATATCATCTATAAACACCACAACAAATCTATCCAGGTATGGCCGAAATATGCGATTCATTAAGTCCATAAACACAGCAGGAGCATTTGTCAACCCGAATGGCATAACTAAAAATTTCTTAATGACCATACCTTGTTCTAAAAGCAGTTTTAGGCACATCTGACTCTTTCACTCGCAGCTGATAATACACAGATCTCAAGTCAATCTTTGAAAACCATGTCGCTCCTTTTAGCTGATCAAACAAATCATCAATTCTCGGTAACGAATACTTGTTTTTGATTGTCACCTTGTTTAACTGTCGATAATCAACACATAATCTCATAGAACCATCCTTCTTTTTCACAAATAACACGGGAGCACCCCAAGGTGAAAAACTTGGTCTCACAAAGCCTTTATCAGTCAACTCTTGCAGTTGCGACTTTAATTCTTTCAACTCTGCTGGTGCTATTCTATATGGAGCAATCGAGATCGGAGCTGTTCCCGGTATCAAATCTATACCAAATTTTACTTCCCTGACTGGAGGCAAACCCGGCAATTCTTCTGGAAATACGTCTGCAAATTCACACACAACCGGCACTGATTCAACTTTCTTTTTCAACTTCTTTTGTATTAATTACATACGCCAAATAAGCTTCATAACCCTTTCTCAAATATCTCTGAGCCGACATCGAAGAAATCATACTAAATATTGCCTCTAATTTGTCTGGTTCAACCCGCAAGATTTCACCACTTTCACATTTTAATTCTATAACCTTTTCTTTGAAATTTACTATAGCATCATGCAATGTCAACCAATCCATACCCAAAATAACATCAAATTCATCAAACGGCAACAACATCAAGTCGGCCGGAAAGTAATGACCCCGAATCATTAAAGGGCATTTCTTGCATACTTTATCAACAATCATGCATTTGCCTAACGGGTTCGACACTCTAATCATAAATTCTGTGTTCTCAACAGGTATATTCATACTAGACACCAGTTTCATGCATACATATGAATGAGTAGAACCGGGATCAATCAAAGCAATAAATTAGTATCATAAAGAGAAAATGTACCGGTAATCACATCGGGTAAGGAAGCATCTTCACGCGCTTTAATAGCATAGGTTCTAGCCGGAGCTCTTCCTTCAGATCTAACTGCTGCATCTCTGGCTACATTCTTACTGCTTGTTTCAGTTCCAGCTTTTCTCGTATACCTTCCCCTCGAGTCTGCACCACTAGATTTTACATTCTGAAATTTTTCTTTCTCAGCTCTCTCTGGGCAGTCTCTAATAAAATAATCTGGAGAACCACATCGAAAACATTCATTTACTCTGCACGGACCAAAATGATTTCTACCACACCGCTGGCACTCGGGTTTAACAAATCTCGTATTTCCCACACTAGCCGCAGAAGTAGTCTGAGATTTAGGACCCACATTTTGCTACTTAAAATTTCCATATGATTGCCCAGCTGAAACTTGGGAACGAGGATTCATATTCCTTGACTTTCCGATTTCCTGTGAGGGTGCATTACTCATTGGTCTTTTCTTCCAATTTCGTGTTTCAGATTCTACCTTTTTCTTTTCCTTCAGTAATTCTTCAGCCTTGCAAGCTCGATCGACAAGTACCACCATTTCTTTTAGTTCAAGGATCCCAAAAAATACCTTAATGTCTTCGTTAAGCCCGTCTTCAAATCATCGACACATCTTGGCTTCTGTAAGAACATATTCCCTGGCATACTTACTTAATCGAACAAACTCTTTTTCATATTCTGAGACTGTCATATTACCTTGCTTCAGCTCAAGAAACTCTTTACATTTCTGATCAATAAATCTTTCACTAATATATTTCCTACGAAACTCTTCTTGAAAGAATTCCCAGGTTACCCTCTCTTTCGGTACCACTGAAATCAAAGTCTTCCACCAATTATAGGCTGAATCTCTCAACAAAGATGTAGAACATTTCAAACATTCTTCAGGTGTACAAGATAATTCATCAAATACCCGGATAGAATTTTCAAGCCAGAACTCTGCTTTCTCTGCATCATCATCAATATTTGCTCTAAATTCTTCAGCCCCTTGTTTACGAATTCTGTCAACGGGGTTTCTGTGAAATTTTATCATATCCACTCCCTGAGGCATCGGAGGCATAGGTTGAGGAATTGGGGGAGGTGGGGGAGGTCGTACATTTGGGTTCGTACGAACGAACTCAGTGTACCATGCACTCATCATTTGGAGAAAGGCTTCCCGATCCCTTTCTCCTCCTCCCTGACCAACAATAGGAGGTGGGTTTTAAGTCGGCGCTGCCCCTTCAGCTGGAGCTGGTGCATTACCCTCTACTTCATCTGCCACAGCTGGATCGGGATCCATTTACTATATAAAAATTCATTTAAAAAGGTCAGAAGTCGTCACACTATCACAATTCATACATATGGCATGTATAGAAAAATTCGTACATACAACACGTAGTCCGAGAATCGACTAAACCTGCTCTTATACCACCAAATGTAATGCCTCCACGCCCGAGACCATCACCGGAGTCGAGCTTGAGGGGTTACCGAACATAATTTATCAATTTAAGAACTTCAAATCATTTGTTTCTACATTCACAGCTTTCTAGCTACTCGCGTCACAGTTACAAGAAAAATCATATCTCGAGTTACAAAACTTGAAATCAAGATCCGTAAATTTTACCTAAATCTAGACTCATATATCTATTTACTAATTTTTTTCTAGAATTTTTTTGGGCCAATTAGTACAGTTTATTAGTTAAAGTCTCCCCCCTTTCAGGGTTCGACTACTCTGACATATGTGTATTACGAATCAGATATCTCTCTATACAGAATTTCAATGACTATGAGGTTTGTTTCTATTAAAACTAGACTCAATAAGGAATCTGTACATATAAGTAAAAACTTATAATTATTTTAATAAAATGTATTATGAATTTTTAAAGTCAGAATAGGGGATCCAGAAATCACTCTAGCCCTGTTTCGTAAAAGTTTAAATATCTCATAAAATATAATTTATATTCATGTTTTGTTCAATCCATATGAAAATAGACTCATTAAGCTTCAATTTCATAACTTACTCATCATTTTGTTCCATTTATACTATTTTTAGTGATTTTTCAAATTCATGTCATTGCTGCAGCAATATTCTGTTTTAAGGCAAGTTTCGTCTTTCCATGAATTTTTATGAACTAGATAACCTATTAAACTTCCATAATATGAAACATGATCTAAATTAGCCATCACCATGACTTATCAATATCAAACATTTTCTCAACCAAACATGGCCATATCATAAAACTATTTACACAAAATAAGTATATTGCTATACATGCCATACTTAAGTTTTACAAGCCATTTACCCAGATGAAAGTCCTTTGGATAGTGTGATCGAACCTTCGACCCATCCCGATTCCCGAGCTGGCTTGTTCAAAACTACAGTAAATAAAGAGGAGGGAGTAAGCATAAATGCTTAGTAAGTTCATATGTAAATAACAAGTAACATAACAATACAAATATACCAAACAACTTTAGCATGGTATCACCAAAACATATGTCATATTTCTAAACATCATTCATCATCTTACCACCTTATCGTTGTTGTATCTATTTTCAACCCGAGGGTTAAGAACATACCTGTCCAAAGTGTCCATTTCACAACACTTACCAAAACGTCACTTGCATCTTAAGTTTTCTTCCATTTCACAAGAAATTTCACCCGTTGAACACATCGGAATACAACTCAGATACACGGATAATTTGCACATAAGTGCCTCATATGTAATCAAGAAATCATGTAACCCGCCCCTAAGTGAACTCGGACTCAACTCAACGAGCTCAGGCGTTCGCATCCATAAGTGAACTCGGACTCAACTCAACGAGTTCGGATGCCTAGTTACATCTCACGAACTCGGACTCAACTCAACGAGTTCGGACATTCGCATCTATAGGTGAACTCGGACTCAACTCAACGAGTTCGGATGCTCAACCATCCTAGTGACATGTCACTTGTATCCTAATCTATTCCTAAGGTTCAAACGGGCTTTTTCCCTCGATCTCATATTTGTCGTCTTCCATGGAATATCGGAACCGATACTTGGTAGCAATTCATATTTATCAAGTAGTAAACATAATTTGCATATTACTCAATATTAACCACAAAGCATAATATTTCACGATAAAAAAATCAGCATATCATATAATTAACATCAATAACTTAAAAATAACAATTATTCTACATTATTTACACATGAACTTACCTTGGTACCAAAATATAAAGATTTTGCAATTTAGTCCACAATCTTTTATTTTCCTCGATCGCGACTTGAATCTCGTTTCTCTTGATCTATAATGCCAAATTAATCTTATTTAATACATACATTCATCAAAACATCATTTAATACGAACTTTGGAAAAATTACACTTTTTCCCCTAAACTTTTGCATAATTACGCTTTTGCCCCTAGGCTCGGGAATTAAACTTTATTCCCTATTCTTATGTTTTATAACATGCTGATCACTTTTCCCTTCTATGGCAACATCAAATTCTATCTCTAACATATACTTGTGACTATTAGGTATTTTTGCCGATTAAGCCCTTTTACTCGTTTTCACTCAAAACCGAGTAGCACAAGTTGTCTAACATAATTTAAAACCTCATATTCTATCATAAAACATCAAAATACACAAATTTCACCTGTGGGTATTTTTCCAATATAAACCCTAGGTTAAATTATTGCTAACATAAGCTTAGTCGAGCTACCGGGATTCCAAAAACGTAAAGAACATTAAAAACGCGGCTTGGAATCACTTACTATGCAGCTTGGAAGCTTAAAACAAACCCTAGCTATGGAGAACCCTTGAAATTTTGGCCTAATGAAGAAGTTGGACAAAAATTGGCTTTTAATTTTGTTTTTAATTCATTTTAATAACTAAATGACCAAAATACCCTTACTACTAAACTTTCCAAAAATTCTTTCCATGTCCTAATTTTGTCCATGAACTTAAAATTGGTCAAATTGCTATTTAAGATCTCCTCATTAATATTCCAAAACAATTTCATACTAAAAACCTCTAGAATGCAAGTTTTGCAACTTATTTGATTTAGTCCCTACTTTCAATTTAAGCACTTTAGGCATAGAATTTCATCACGAAATTTTCACACAATCATGCAATCATATCATAATCATCAAAATAATTATAAAATAATTATTTCTATCTCGGATTTGTGGTCACGAAACCACTATTCCAATAAGCCTTAATTCAGGATATTACAAAAATGCATGCTCAAATGCAGTCTATCAGATTACTCAACCAGTTCAGATTTACATGCTAAGTATCACATCCTTAAAATAGACATCCCATAATCAGATCACGAAATTAAGGGTGTAAGTAATGCTTATCAACCCATTGACAGGTCATAGTTGACTTGGGCGACCCGTTCAACCTTACAGAGTTTTCCAAAAAAATGGGCTCAAGGCCCATGTGGTCTGCCCATGTGGGCCCACACGCTCGTGTGGCCCACACGGCCCAAATTGGACTTGGCCCTATAGATCACATGGCTTGCCCTAAAATCCTGCATGCTTGTGTGGCCCATACGACCCAATAGGTCTAGCCCGTGTGTTGCACACGGCCACACCAGCCATCACACGACCATGTCATGCGCCCGTGTCTTACTCACACGGCCTGGCTCGTCGATCACACACCCGTGTACTATCACACGGTTTACCACACAGGCAACCACACACCCTTGTGGCATCGACAGATTCATTTTTGGCTTTCACCGCTTCTCCTTTTTTTATGTTTTTGGGTACACACTTGTTTCAGTTTTGATGCAATGACATACCCGAGATCACTAGAACCTACAGTTCACCAATTACCTAAAATTAATCGCTTAAAATGATAAATTAATCCAAACTTTCTTGACTAATCAAGTCACAATTCGAATATCTAATGCTTACTTGAATTTTTGAATGCCTACAACTAAGATTCTACGAGAGGCAAGTCCCCTCCTTCATGATTCACTGCTGAACAGAACAGAATTTTAATCTAATGAAAAGGCTAAAGAATACAAAACTTAGACTTTAACGTTTTACCTTCATAATCTAACACTATGAAACCCAAACCATATGTAAAGCGATTATAAATACACTTACTAGCCGACTAAAGAATAGGAGGCCGTAGAACAATGATTAAATGTAGGATTGACGATCCCAGATTAAAGAATTAAAAGAAAGTTTACAGAAAAAGAAAAGAAGAAAACCCGAAGGGAAGAAGAGAAGAATTTTGATGTCAAAATTTTTTTGGGGATTTCTAGAAGACAGAGAAAATTTTGAAATAAAATCAAACATCCCAATCCCGGCCTTTTCTCCCACTAACCCACTAACACACACATTCTCAGACTTCTTATTTGACCAAAACTCTTTTGGTCAAGAAACCGAGCAAAAATAAATGCCCACGCTTGTGCAGGGACTCGAACTCATGACCACCAGCATATTAACACTCCACTTAACCACCAGACCAGTAGGCCCATTCTGATATGATCCTACCAATAATTAAGCTTAAGCCTACTGGGCAAGGTTAAGGCTTTAGTTGGAAAAATTCCAAAAATTTTCCGAAAACATGGGATGAACTTGGGACCTCTCACACACTCCCAGAACATATAACCACTGAAGCAGATATACAGTTGTGTCAATTAATTGCAGATGTAGAAATATAAAATTTGGGGTGTTACAGTGTGAATTGTCAATTTAGGCACTGAAATACTCGATTCTTGAACCTACATTGGAATTTGACCATGTGTGTAAAGAAAAATTCAAAAAATAGCAAACGATGCCAAGCTGAAAACTAAATAGCAAACAATGCCAAGCCGAAAACTAAATTCCTTTTTTTCCAAAACTATATTCAACATAAGAATTTCTACTACAAAACTAAATGCTTTTTATAAGTGTTCTTTTTCAATTTTAATGAATTAACTAAGAGAAAGTGTTTTCTAAAATAAACTGGAAATTTATTTATCAAAAGCTATCACTATTTACTTTACGGATACAAATTGGTTTATGGATTATCAAATGAGTTATCCTAACTTCTCCAAATTTTGCCATGTCGTCCAGGTCGGTTTAAGGTGTTACAAATTGTATATATATCCACCAGTGATTAGTATCTGTGAACAAACATTCTTGGATAACAATATATGTGATGAGATGGTTAGTATGTAGTGGATTGCGAAACATATTTTTATGATATTTTAAGTAAGAAGATAGTACAGGAATGTATCGAAAGTGTAAGTCAGTTTGATAGTTGAAAGAATTGGTATGAGTAAGAGTGTAATAGTTGGCGCATAAGCGTAAGTCTTTAGATTATGATGGTATTCGCCCAAAGCAAAAGTAAATGATTAAGAAAGAGTAGATGGCATAGATGGTCCTGTAGTTATGACATAAGCATCAGTCGAGGTAATTTTTTTTAGTTCTAAATAAGTTCTCCTAAACTTATTCTTGTCATGTTTATGTTTCAGGTATCAATGTTAAGAGACTGCACTTGGAGAGACGATGTTTGGTCTAGGCCAAGTAAGAGGCGTATCGAGTTATTATGCATACAGTGGAAATGTGGTGGAGTCTAGGGCTACACCTTCTATGTTTATTTTTATCGAACTTCTATTTTGTAATAAGTCTGTAGTAATAAGTTATTTTAAATATTTTCCTTTGTTTTTGTATATTAAATCCTCCGGTTAAAGAAATAAATAAAATGTCATATTTAAAGTGTTCAATTGATTAGATAGTTTGTTAAGTATTGTGTTTAGTAGCACCCAAGATTCGAGCCTGGTGACTCGGGTCGGGTTAGGGCGTTAGAAATCAGGTGTTAAACGAGTGTCTAACAAAAACTTTAACCACCACTCCATTTAAGTCAAGATAAAAAAGAAATAATTTAAAGAATTCTTATCAATCCACGAATGATTTTACAGACTAATTTATTCAAATGTCTATTCAAAAATAAAAACTTTAAAGTAATCAAATACGAATTCAGAATCAAATTGCAATCATACCTTAAGACAAATCCTTTAAATAAAATATTTAAAATAAAATAGAGTAGTTTTTTTAAATATTAAACTATTTTATTTTATTAAATTTTTCAGCCAAATGAACTTGAATTCTAAATCAGCCAGTGAATCTACCATTTTGAAACATAGAAAATATGATTATATATTAAGTAAAGAATAATATATAATAAATATATTTTTACAAACTTATTTAGTATGAAACTTATTTAGATAATTTTAAAAGATCATTATGAATGATAAAGATGAACATAAATATTATTTATGCGAAACATTAAATGAATTAATACATTGTAAAATAACCTTATAAAAATAATTATGTAAAAAAAATGCTTAAAATTTCCCATAAATGAAATGTTAATATATATAACAAACTATTAACCAATAAATACTCATATAAATATATAATAATTCTGTAATAGCAATTTAAGCATAAAAAATAACACATAAAAATAAAAGGTTTTTTTCTGTCCTTTCTCTTTCTTCTTCTTTATCTCCTTCCTTTCTCCCTTTACCCTACATCTCCCAAAAAAATAGCTATCATATTTTAAAGATCAATATTTACGGTACATTATTGTGTACTAGCTTAATATAGGTTTTAGATGTACATACTGAACTAGCACCACCAATATTCACCGAATACTATATTGTTGATTGGTAGCATTGGTGAGATTTGATAATTTGTGTATTTATATTTTTTTATAAATCCCTAACATATAATGATCGTGTTTACTTTAAAATATAATAATTCAAAATTTTGTAACTTCATAATTTAGATTATATTTCTTTCAAAAAAATAATTATATTATATTAATTTTCATTATATTTCATATAATTGTTTGCTTATATCTTATTATATTATATTTATGTATCATAATTGTATCAAAGTTACTAGATCTAAGATCGAGTAGAGACACAAAACCTTTGGCATCACAACAATGCAAAGTCAAATCATAAATCATGAGTAAGTGAAACCAAGTTAGGTAAAAGAAAAAGATAAATAGTATTAATCATGTTGAATTAATATGAAGAGGATTTTGTATTTATATAAGAAATATACCGTCACATATTATCAAAATATTCTTTAACTTCGACACCTAGTGAGTTTTGAGCAACCTCGTTGCCTGGGATTAACAGCTTCTTGGAGAAGGCGACGCTAGGAAACAAGACGGAGACCTCTAGATGGTGAGTTGTCATACCAGCATTCATTTGGATCACCTCTTCCATCACCACTATCCAAACAAATTAACCATGTTTTCATATTTGAGACTCCCATTATTGGTCTTTGGTTTTATTGCAAAAATTTTTATATCACCTATTTATAAGGTTTTGGAATGAGACCCTATTTTAGAAATTACATCAAATTAGGTGTTATTGTTTTGATTTTTTCTTTTTTAATTTCTTGTTGTTTAAATTGTAAAATGTGTTAATTTTTTTAAAATAATAAATTTTAGAAATTGGACCCAGTAATCTAAGGTTTTTTATCAATTAGTTGAATATTATGGAATGTGTTTGTGTGTGCACGTGTGTGTGTTTTGGAAAAAAGAAAGATAGTTGAGCTCTAATCTCAATATGATGCAATCTCAATTACACTATATCTTTTCTATGTTATAACTAGCATATCATTCAATAATAAACAAAATATATCATCTGGTGGTCCGGAATGCAAGCATAGTCTCATTGTTCCATATATAATATACATATATGTTATAATGTACTTTCAAATAAATAGTTTAGTAATAATTTTTTTGTTTATATATAAAAACATATTTATATATTTTTATTATTACCTCTACCTTTATATATAATTAGTTTTAATATCTGATGTGAAGCAAATGATTTTACGAGGTTATTTTTTAATTAGTCCTTTACAAATATTGTATTCTTAATTAATATAGTTAATGTAAAATAATATTTTATATTTGAATTCTTGATTATTATTAAAAAATGGTAGTATATTAAAGTATTTTTAACATATTCATTGTACAATATAGTTTTACTTCATCTAATTAATGCAAAGTAACATTGTTCAAAATAATAAGTAATTAACTTAATTAAAATAAATAAATTATTTTAATAATTAAAATATAGTCCTAATAATATATTTATAATATTTATTGAAGTATTTATGAAAAATATAAAAAATGACATATTGTAAATTAAACCTTACATTATTCAATTTCTATTTTTTCTTAATAATAAATAGTTTGACCATGATAATTTGTAGATAATATATAATAATATAAATGTAATTATGTTACATTATTTCATATTATAAAATATAGTAATTATTCATAAAATAATTAAAATTTAGTATTTAAAAATGTAATATATATTTTTTTCTTTTAGCATTTTGGTTAAGCGAAACACAATAATTTAAATAGAGTATAACTCAATATTTATTTGAACATTTCATTAATTATTATATAAATTTATTTAAAAAAATTTTATTACTAAAAGCTAGTATTCTTTATCACTTTTGCTTTATTTTGATATTTGTATACAATTCAATGTTATTACACCAACTGTTTCACCCACATTGTTTGTATATATATTAATATTTAAGTGTGTGACTATGTTGGTGCTATGAGTCAACTAGACACTAACTTAAATAAGAAAACTATTAAAATAACCTTATATTTTTTAAATAAGTTATATTATTACAATGATACTTTTGTATTTTCCTCATTTGCAAATCTTGACCTTTGAACTTATGTCACCAACATCTATAAAATCCTTTCCTTACCATTTCAACCGAAACTTTATTTTGATATTTTTATACATTTCAACTCGTGTCACAAGTCAACCCAATACCAATTAAAGAAAAATGACAATATTGTCATAAATAATTTGAGTACATTTAAAATTCTTAATATGATGTATGTACCTATTTCAATTTCTCTTTACTCTCACTTTAAACTAATTTTTTTATTATTTTAATTTCATATTTATTCTAGATGTATTTACCTATAGTCTAAATATGTGATTTTTGTATGTATATGTGGAACAACCCGTTTTTTGGTGGTGTCAAAAATAGTAGTTTCGGGGTCACAAATACGATGAGTAAGTTCGTAAATATTATTATTTAATATTTTATGAGTTAAATATGATTTTAAAAAGGTTTTTGATATGGTAATTTATGTTATATAAATTATAAATTAAGTTAAAATAGTAAGACCCTAAAGTTAAGTGGTTTTAGAAAATGAGGTATCGAGACCTCGTTTCTATAAACTGAGCCATAAATATTTTTATAAATATTTATGGAGTGTTATTACAGTTATTTTAAAGTTTCGATAAAAAATTTTAAAGTTTCGATAGTTAATTAATTGAAAAGGACTTAATTGTAAAGATGTAAATTTTAATGGCTATAGCTTTATTTGAATTTAATGGATATAAAAGAATGAAATAAGGGGCTAAATTAGTAATTGAACCAATTTAAAGGATAGTGGATGAACATGGCTTGGCATTTGGTGAGATTTGGTTGAGTTTTTAAGGGCAAAATGGTAATAAACCAAAATCTTTCATCATCGTTTACATTTCTTATTCATCGAATTTTAATGGAAAAAGAAGTCATTTTTAACCTTAAAGTTTTGGCAAAAGCTAGCATGGTATGTGATTTTGGCCCTGTTTTAATAATTTTTATATTTTTGAGATCGTTGCCACTAGGTCCAGTTAGTCTCTACCTTCGATTTGAAATTGTTAAAGATATTGAATGTTTCTATTGATAAATCTTTGTGATTTTAGATGTTAAATTTTGAATTTGAAATATTGGTTGATATTTAAAAGTATTTTGTTAAGTAATTTTGATGAATTTACCGATTAAGGACTAAATTGTTGAAATAGTAAAAATATAAGGATTTGTTGTGAAATTATTACACTTTTGGGTTGTATTGGGTTCCATGAATATCTGGTTGGCATGGGTTTGCATTAAAAAGGGTTAATTTGCATGTTTTATGCTTAGGGACTAAATTGAATGAAAGTAAAATATTGGGGCAATTTTGTAAAAATGTCAAAAATACTAAATTGTATAAAATATATTGTTTTACTATCTAAATTAATAAATTGAATGAAATTATTAATTTAGATCAAGATCGAGTGGGAAATCGAGGAGAATGGAAAATTACCAAATAGCTCCTATACTTTACATTTCTGCAATTGAGCCAGGTAAGTTTGTATGAACTGTATTTTGTATAATGTTGATTCAATTTAATATTAATATGTGATTCTATTGTGAATGAATCAATATATATATGCTATCATGCAATTTATCATGTAATGAAACGATGAAAATCCAATGATGTTTCGATGACTATCGAGCCCTGTTTGAACCTTAGGAATTCATATGATACAAATGACATCTTATTAAGGTTTCCATGTAACACCCTCAATTTTGGGGTTAGAAATTTTGAGTTTTGTGGCTAGAGTTAGTGAGAAGGTTGCACTATTGTGTTTAGTTGCGTGTTTAAGTAACAGAATGAGCCTATTGGTCTGGTGGTTGGTGTGTGGTATTTTACCTCTGAGTTCTATGTTCGAGCCCATGTGTGTGCGTTTTGGGTTATATATTTTTATATTGTTAAATAGTTAACTTGTTTTAGTTTTAAAATATAATTATTAGTTTTATTATTATGATTATTTTTATTTTATTATTCTCTCCGGATGTTCTCCTTCTTTTTTTGCTTTCTTTTTGTTTGTTTCTTCTTCTTTTCTTTTTTAAAAACGGTGGGGGTTGTGATTTCCAGAGAGTTTCGATTTCTTGGTCATCGTGTCGGGTTCGGACGTCTCTGATCGTGATTCAGGTGTGGGATTTGAACCTTATCTGTTCTATTTTTATTTTGTGAACTATTTTTCGGCATTTCTGAGTGTGCGCTCCTCGTTAATTTTTGGTTTTTGGTTGTTAAAAAATTTAGGGGAATACTCCATTTTCTAATATACTCTTGTTATGCCATAGGTTGGGGACTTTTTTGATGGCTAAAACGGTAATTTTAGCTTGTTCTGAGATGGTTTTGTGATCACACAGGTGGCCATACGAGTGTGTATCAGTTCACATGGTTGTGTGCTTTAAGAATTAGGGTTCTCCTGTAGGTTTTGGTGCCACACGGTTGGCCATACGATTGTGTCCCCTGGGCACATGGACGTGTGTGTTTGGGAATTAAGGATTTAGTGTTTTGGTGCCACACGGCTGTGTGGCTAATTTGGTGATTTAGGGATCCCACACGGGCGTGTGTTTTGGGCACACGGGCGAGTAAGACCCTCACACAACCGGGTCTGCCCTGTACTCTATTTTAGCACAATTGGACAGTGAGTTACACAACTTGTTCACATAGCTGTGACCCTGGTTCACACAAGCGTGTGCCTCTACCACATGACCATGTGCCTCCCTCCACACGGGCATTTTGACCCCCACACGGCTGGTGCACATGGCCTTGTGGTCCTAACACACCAAATTTTAGTTTGTGTATGTTTTTGAGTTGAAAATGTGTCTATGTATTCCGACCCTTGGCTAGGCTTAAGTGAGGGTATTTAAGTCTCTGTATCTGTAGGCCATGTGCTTTGCTTATGTGTTGTTTATGTCTGTGGTGTAAGATGACTAATCTTGAATCCAGTTAGCTAGGTGTATATGCATATCTGTTTCTATCTGTCTATCTGTCAATGTGTTCATTGTTTCTATGAGACTGTAAGCATTCATGCACTTGCATTAAGTATTTTGGGGTTGGTTGTGAAGAGAAGGAAGATTGATTCTGTTCTAATCTGGCAGTCTTACTAAAACCTATTTGTACAGTGGTTTACCACACTGTACCGCACGTATGTCATCTATGCTGCGTACCATTATCTGATCTGGCAGTTTAAACTACAATGTGTCTGTACAGCGGATTACCGCATTATACTGTACTGCATATACGCTAGCCCTGCTGCGTATTAATATCTGAGTGGCTTTTTCCACATGCATGGTGTGTAAGGTTGGATGGGCCTTTCAAGGTCCTATGTAGTGTGTTTGGTTGGATGAGCTTAATCAGCTCTTATGGGGTGTGGTCGGGGGATGGAGAGGTGTGTTGGCTGGACGGGTGGGTTTTATTACTTGATTGCAATCATACACATCTGTTTGAATGTTCTGGGTGAAGATTATTTGATTGTGTTCTGTCTGATTGAATAACATTTGTGACTGAGTATCTGTGTGTGACACGGTGTGCTTAAATTGTTTCATTCTGTTAGGATGTTGGATCCAAGTTCACTTTCTGGTTCTGTGTATATCTGTATATATGTTTCACTTTCAAATCGGCCTTCAAAAATCTATTGTTATTCATTTGGAACTTGCATTGAGCTCATGTATCTCACCCTCTTAGTGTTTCCCCTTAAAGGTACGTTTCTGAACTCTGACGCTGGATGCAGTATGCGGAGGTCTCTAATTGTCCTGATTTAAAACAAGCTTTAATAGTATTTTAACAATTTCTAAGTTTATAATTAAACCCCTTGAAATGTAAGTATTGTTTTCAAAACTATGGTACAAAGTTCTATGTTTTACGCACGTAAATGTCATTGGGACTGTATTTCTATTGAGAAATCAACAATGTATAACTGAGAATTTTACGTGACTTTAATAATGCAAAGTTTTTTGCTTTGTTAAACTAAAAATTTTCTTCGATCACTTCGGTAGTCAATGTAACCTCCGGGATTCAGTTCAAACTTCTAGGCTAGGTTTAAGGTGTTACATTTAGTGGTATCAAAGTTAGGTTTCCAAAAACTCGTCCTGTGTTTCTACGTATCCGTGTGTGCACATGGTTGTTTTGAAAAAAAATTTGAGAAACTTTAACGTAGTAAGTTGAAAAGATTTGTGTTTTGGAAATGTTTTACTGAAATGAAATTTCTGAGACTTCGATGCTGGTCCAGGTGGAAATTCGAAACTGTGATTTTAGAAATGTAGTTTTTGCATTTATTTTGTTTTCTATTTGTTTTTTTGAAACTGTAGATATTCTAAGTTAGTCACAAGACAGTTATGGATTATAAAGGTAATCAAGATCATGAGGAGTTGTTTGCTTCTCCAAGAGGTTTATCTATTCAGTAGTCAGAGGACAATGCGATTTCGCTAACTTCAGGTAGCGATAACCTGGAGCTTGGTACTGAGGCATTGACTTGGGTAGTGAGGGAAGTGCTAGTGAAAGTGTTTGAGGCTAGGATAAGGGGGAGTAGTTAAACTCTTCAAGCTAGGTGCGTAGATTGTAAGAAGAAAAGAGATCACAGTCCTCTGAGTTTGGAGCCTCATTCTACGAAGCGTGTTAGAACGCATTTGAGTGGCAATAGCAGTTTTGTAAAAGGATGTCAGTGGTGGTTCGAGCGCTCCATTTTATAAGCATTGCAAGAAGCGCCATTTGGGAAATAGCTGGAAAAAGATAGGAGCACGTCTCTGATGCGGGTCCACAGAGTATCAGATCCGAGAGTGTCCTCGACAAATTTGAGACAAGTATGGTTGTGAATGTTTCGACAATTTGGATTGGAACATAGTAATTGTTTGTGATAGGCCAACTGTGTATGTACTTTAGTGGTTAAGTGTTTTGGTTGTGTGTAAGGTCTTGAGTTCAAGTCTAGCATGGTAGTGCTTTGGGACTAGAGTGCACAGTAGGAGCGTAGTGGTGTAGCTTGTGTTAGAAATTTCGGGGAAAAAATTTCTTTAAGGAAGGGTGAGCTGTAACACCCTAAATTTTAGGGTTAGAAGTTTTGAGTTTTTTGGTTATGACCAGTGAGAAGTTTGCACTAGTTTGTTTAGTTACGCGTTTAAGTGACAGAATGGGCCTACTGTTCTGGTGGTTGAATGTGTGGTAGTTTACCTCTGAGTGCTGGGTTTGACCCCTTGTGTATCCGTTTTGGGTGATATATTTTTATATTGTTAAATAGTGGATCTGTTTTAGTTTTACAATATAATTATTAGTTTTATTATTAGGATTATTTTTATTTTTTTATCCTCTCTAGACGTTCTCCTTCTTTTTTGTTTTCTTTTTGTTTGTTTCTTCTTCTTTTCTTTTTTGAAAACTGTGGGGGTTCTCATTTCTAGAGAGTTTCGGTTTCTTAGTCATCAAGTCGGGTTCTGGATGTAATAGCCCAAAATTGGGTCTAGTTGGAACAGAGGTTTCGGGACCATAAAATTCAAGATAGAAATAATTATTTTATGATTATTTTGAGGTCTATGATGTGATTGCATGATTTTGTGAAAATTTCGTGAAGAAATTCTATGCATAAAGTGCTCAATTTGAAGTTAGGGACTAAATTGAATAAGTTGCAAAACTTGCATTCTAGAAGTTTCTAGTATGAAATTGCTTTGAAATATTAATTAGGAGGTCTTAAATAGAAATTTGACCAATTTCTAAGTTATGGACAAAAATTGGACATGGATGGAATTTTGAAAGTTTAGTAACGAAGGGCATTTTGGTCATTTGGTAATTAAAAGAAATAAAAAGGGAAAATAAAGCCAAAATTGGCTCATCTTTCTCATGGAGGCCGAAATTAGCATGGGGGAAGCCATGGCTAGGGTTTTCAAGCTTTCCAAGCTCAATAGTAAGTCCGTTCTAACCCCATTTTTCAAGTTCTTTACGTTTTTGGAATCCCGGTAATTTGATTAAGTTTATTCTAGAAATAATTTAAGCTAGGGTTCATATTTGGAAAAATACCCATAGGTGAAATGTGTTTACTTTGATGTTTTATAATAGAATATGAGGTTTTAAATTATGTTAGACAACTTGGGCTACTCGGTTTTGAGTTAAAACGAGTAAAGGGCTTAATCAATAAAAATACCTAATAGTCATTAGTATATGTTAGAGTGAGAATTTGATGTTGCCATAGAAGGGAAAAGTGATCAGCATGTCATAAAACATAAGAATAAGGGATGAAGTTTAATTCCCGAGCCTAGGGGCAAAAGTGTAAATATGCAAAAGTTTAGGGGCAAAATGTAATTTTTCCAAAGTTTGAGTTAAGGACTGTTTTGAATAGTAAATTAATTAAATAAGTAAAATATGATGTTTTAGATCTCGGAAAATGAAATTTGAACCTAGAATGAGAGAAAAATCGAACATTGGGAAAGTTGGTAAAATGACCGTTTTAGTATCGAGGTAAGTTCATATGTATAATAAGCATTAATTTATGCATGTTTCAATGTAAAATTGATATATCTACTATGATTGCTGAGGTGTTGAAAGTATGTAAGTTGGTGTGATAATAATACAACAATAATGCTGTAATTTATATTTGAAAGTTAAATTTAGTGAATTAATTGAATTATGTTAAATTAAATGTTTATGGTGCCCAGTTTATGAATTGATTTTAAAATATGTATATGGTACATGAAGTGCATTGAATTATCATACATAAATGTGATTTCTATGATTATGGATATTATGAGAAATTGTAAGTTCATATGATTTTTAATAAGGCAATGTGTAATTTAATGTTATTACCTTGATATTAAATGAGATGTCAGTTTATATGTAAGTAATACATCAATTTTACTTGTATTATGATATTTTATAATAATATTGGAAATATGTTTGTGGATGATTACTTGATTGGTGAAATTGTTGGAAAAGAGAGAGAAATCCCGGTTGAACCTTTAGAAAGATTGGATGATACAGATAGTATGTAGCTAGGTCACATGTATGGTGCTGAGTGCACATCATGTGTACAAGAGAGTTACAAGACATTATGATGTAGCTAGGTCGCATGGGTGATACTATATGTACACCATGTAGACAAGAGAGCTACGGGATATATGTAGCTAGGTCGCATGCGTGGTTCTAGGTGAAAGACACCATGTAGACAAGAGAGCTACGAGTTAAACTGGCTAGGTCACATGGGTGGTACTAAGTGTTCACCATGTGTACAAGAGAGCCGAACTATATGATGGGTGGAGCTATGTGCTGAAACCACCAAGTATCAAGGATTGATCCGAAGTGTTCAACAGGAGACTCTCTATGTATTGCTTTGTGAGTTTTGTGATGAATAAGTGCAGGAACATGATTATGTGAATGATGTGTTCATTAAGTGACCAGGATGTGGTGAGGTTATAAACAAGTAAGTTATACATGAGGATGATTTTATGGAGACCTTGTAATCATGGGCCTATACTTGTGATGTATGAAATGTGGTGAAAGTTAAAATAGGTTAATACAAAGAAAGTGTGAAAGCGTGAATTAGCAATAAAACTGTTTTGGACAGTAGCAGTGATGTAATTTTTAAAAATCACCAAAAATAGTAGAAATTGAATCAGAGACTGAATGAGATATCAAATTAAAACGTAATGAGTCTATTTTCATATAAAAGAAATAGACCAAGAAAAGGAGTTCTATATTTTGAGATATTTATGTTTTTGTGAGACTGGTTCAGAATGATTACGTGATCCCTTGTTCTGACTTTGGAAAATCACAAAAGTTTCGAAAAAAATAATTAGAGGCTTAAACTTATATTTTTAACATCCCTAATGAGTATATTTTCAATATAAATCAACAAGAACATTATTCGAGTTTTGTACTGTGAGATAATTAATTTTTAGTGAAGAGAGGTCAGAACTGTCAGAATGTGAAATAAGGGAAAATTTAATGAATAAACTGTACTAATTGGCTAAACCAAAAATTATGAAAATTTTAAGGTGGAAAGATATGTGAGTCTAGTTTTAGGGGAAATTTACGAATTTTAATTTGGAGCTCTGTAGCTCGAATTATAAATAAGTAAGTGACAGTGACTCGTGTGGATAGTTTGATGTGAGCATTTATTAGTAAATTGTGAAATCGTACTTACAAGAATGCTATATACATTAAGGATGTGGAATGGAAAAGAGGAGGGGGAAAATAAATATATGTGGAATACATGGAAACTATGGTATATGAAATATTGATATAATGAAATAAATGATATGTGTTTTTAAGAAAACAGAAAGAGAATTATATGTATCATGATATGTATATATATATATGACTAGGCTCAATGTACTGCTTGTTGGGTATGGATTTGAATTGAAATGTTTCAGGCAAACATGTTATTCTGCACATCTGAATTGTGGTATTTTATAAAGATATGATCTAACTTTAAATATGAATGCTTGATGATTAAGCTGAAGATATTTGGTAAGATGATAATCTTGGTATAAATGTATAAGTGTGTAAGAGATTAAGGTTGACCAATGCTTGGAAAATAGCCTAGGTATATTCCACACAGGCAGAGACACGACCATGTGTCTCAGCCGTGTATGGAACACGACTTTGGGACACGGGCGTGTGGAACCTTAAAGCATCAAATTTCCAAGATTTTCGTAAGTTCTTGGTTTAGTCCCGAACTCTTTCTAAAGTATGTTTTGGGCTCCGTAGACTCAAATAAGGGACTATGTGTAAGTGAATGAATGTTTTGAAATATGAATGAAATTTTATGGCGTCTGTATTTTAGTTTAATGTTTGTATATTTGTCCGGTGATGCCTCGTACCTTATCTCAGCCTAGGGTACTGGTAAGGGGTGTTACATTTAGTGGTATCAGAGAAGGTTTAGTCGATTCTCGGACTAACATAGCAAGTGTGAGAGTTTAGTTATACATGCCACAAATATGTGATAGTGTGATGTCTCCCGACACTAATGAGAACCATTTTGTTTAAAATGAAGTATTCTCCAACCAAGCTACATCTGACCATTTGATAGTAATATTGAAGTATTTGAATAAAGTGTAGCTATGATGTGTTAAACTAGGAAAGGTATGAATAAGAATTTGTGATATATGTATATGTGATAATATATGAGATGAAAGTTTATATAATGATATATTTATTCATATTTGTTTGGCCTTCATATGCTGTTGCATGCTTGACTAAATTGATTAGTAAACGTGATGACTAAAGTTATTCAAAATTCATAGAATGTATGAGTGAGTGCACTTGTTTGAAATGAGATAATTGGAAATTTTATGTAAGAAAGATATGAATAATAATTTTTTTGAAGTGGATAGTATGATTATAATGACATATGTGGATAATGAAAAAAAAATGTGTCATATAGATATATGTCAGAATCGAGTTAGAGACTGTACGACCTTACCCCCCTTACCGATGAGGTATATATAACGGAAATTCATGAGAATCATGTTGACTAAGCTCCTAAGTGTGGAATCAAAGAGTTCAGTGATAAAATAATTATAGATATGACCAGAGACTGAGAATGGTTGACAAGTGAAGGACAGAGTTAGAGAAATATCAGAGTTGACTGAATTATCTTGGGATTCAAATTGATGACAGAGTGTTTCTGAAAGTATCGTGTAACACCCCAAACCCGAGACCGTCACCGGAGTCGAATACGAGGTGTTGACAGACTTTTAAAAATTTTTCCAGACACTGCCCAGTCTGAGTACTAGTCGCTTCAAAAATCATATCTTGAGTTTCACAACTCAAAAATCAGTTTTGTGATTTTTCCCTGAAACTAGACTCATGTCCCCACCTATGGATTTTTTTCTAGAATTTTTGGTCGGGCCCATTAGTACAGTTTATTAGTCAAAGTCTCTCATGTTACAGGGGTCGACTACACTGACCTTTTCCCATTACGACTGGGATAACTCTCTGCACAGGGCTTCAATACTAATGCCGTTTGTTTCTATGGAAACTAGACTCAGAGAGGAATCCATACATATATGGTATGACCCCTAATTATCTCTGGTCAATTTATAGTGAATTTCCAAAGGCGGAACAGTGAATCCAGAAACTGTTCTGGCCCTGTTCCACAAGAACCCGAATATCTCTTTCTGTACTGTTCCTATAATTGTTTCGTTACTTCCATATGAAAGTAGATTCATCAAGGTTTGATTACATAATTTATTCACTATTTAATTCCACTCCTACGAATTTATGTGATTTTTCAATTCTACACCACTGTTGCTGTCAAAATCTGTTTTCAAGATAAACTTTACCTATTTTGTGGTCACCATGGACCAACTAGGATTTTGCCCTACATAGGTCCACATGTGATCATATTTAGCCATTCCAATGGCTGATCATTAGCCCAACACTTCCATTTCAAACCATAGTCACATCGTGAAACCATATATATACATACATAAACACAAATGGTCTAATGCCATACTCCACATCTACAAGCCATTTTCGCATGGCTTTACACACATACATCACAAAAGAACTTAAACAACAGGGGTAGTCCTATACATGCCATATCCAGAGTTCAACTAAAAGAGTACCAAAGAGCTTGATAGTGTAGATGACTTCGACTTCGCTGATCCCGAATCCGATAGCTAACGAGCAAAATCTATAAAACAGAGAGCCAAAGCAACCGGGTAAGCATTTAAAGCTTAGTAAGTCTCAAGTAATGAAATCGGCTTTGACTACAGTATTACATTCACATAGTTAACTAAATCACTTTATTAACACACATTCTCATACCCATACTTACTTCACACTTCACCCACATAGGTACACAAGGTATCAACCTTTATAAAAGCCGAGAATTCGTTAGCCGATCGCACGAATACCATTTAAAACAAACCGACTTTCCAATGCACGTGCAAACATACCTTATCATTCGGGTTGGTCAAGCATAATTATTAAATTAGTTACAGCACAAAATGCTCACATTCAACCCAAGTTTCTTCGGTATTTAACCGAATGCAACCGCAAACACATTTGCCTTCGGGTCTTAGCCCGAACATATCAACTCGCATAATTGCCTTCGGGTCTTAGCCCGGATATATCATCTCGCATAATTGCCTTCGGGTTTTAGCCCGGATATATCATCTCGCATAATTGCCTTCGGGTCATAGCCCGGATATATCAACTCGCATAATTGCCTTCGGGTCTTAGCCCGGATATATCAACTCGCATAATTGCCTTCGGGTCTTAGCCCGGATATATCAACTCGCATAATTGCCTTCGGGTCATAGCCCGGATATATTCCAATGCTCATGCACACATATATCAATAATCATAACACATCCATATCATTTCTTCGTTACTAAGGCTCAAACACAAAACATTTATTAAATCTTTCAAATTTCGGCTCAATAGCCACACACAAAGAGCATAATTTCAATTGGCTTTATAACATAGTCTCTATGCACATTCGACTATCCGTCATAATATGACTAATCATTTCAATATAATTCAAGTAGGGTCATTACTCGAAGACTTACCTCAAATGTCGTCAGACGACTTCAACGGCTATTCAATTACTTTTTCCTTCCCTTTATCGGATCTAGTTCCCCTTTGCTCTTGAGCTTAAGTTCAACAAAAATTAAAATAGTCATTAATCGACTATTCAAATATTACTTTCCGAATAATATTATATATATTGATCCGACTTTCACACACATAGATTATAGCAAGCTTTATATTAATCAATAAATAATTCATCGGCAAACTTTCATTAATGTTTACAACAAAATCTCATATTCACTACGAGCTGTTTTCCTGAGCAGTAGTTACTAAATTACTTATAACTGGAGCTACTAAACTCCAAATCACTTGCCGTTAATTTTCCCTGAATATAGACTCGTATATCTTCCATCCATAAAATTTTCAGAATTTTAGGCTTGGCCAATCAATACCAGATTTTTCTTAAAGTTTCCCCTATTTCACTGTTTGACTATTCTGACCACTCTTCACTACGAATCCAATTTCTCACTTTACAGAATTCCAAGTGTGTTGTATTTAATCTCATTTGAAACTAGACTCATTAAGGAGTCTAAGCATATAAATTTTATCTTATAATCATTTTTGTACAATTTATAATGATTTTCTAAAAACAGAACAGGGAATCCGGCAGTCATTTTGACTCAGCCCCATAATACTTCAAATATCTCTAGATCGGTAACTCCTTTGTTTCTATAGTTTCTTTTGTAAGAAAATAGACCCTTGAAGCTTTAATGACATAATTCACTCAGCTTCTAATTCAACTCCTACAAATTATGGCGATTTTCGAAAATCACCTTACTACTGCTGTCCCAAGTAGAGTACTACCAATTCACCATATATCAACCATTTCATATAGGTTTCTTCTAAACTAATAATAACCGAACCATTTAGTCAAGCTTAAGGCTGATTCTATTTTGTTCATGTTAAGGTCACACCTCCCTTAAAAGAAATTCCAGCCTTCTTAACTTTAATTAGCTACTACCCATTCTTTAAACATTGAACACAATGCACTTAACAATTAAACCTCTATACCGAATTTGCTCACACAATAGTCCTTGACTGAAAGTTCTTAGACTCTAGCTACCCTAATGTCATTCCTTGAAGCACATCCGAATACATATATTTTTCTTTCTCTCTAAACTAGATTCGGCAACCCCATAAGCCATATTAACCTTAACTTTCAAGCTAGAGCACTTAACAATTTAACACATCCAACCTAACTATCCATCTAATGTCATCAAAACTTCTACTAAAAATTTTAAGCTCCTAGGCCGAAATTCAACCCTCATAATAA
The DNA here is from genome assembly GCF_007990345.1 of Gossypium hirsutum. Classification (NCBI taxonomy): domain Eukaryota; kingdom Viridiplantae; phylum Streptophyta; class Magnoliopsida; order Malvales; family Malvaceae; genus Gossypium; species Gossypium hirsutum. Next base: position 47,682,718 of record NC_053430.1, on the reverse strand, counting down.
CCTAACTTCAATCCAAGATTCAAGTAGCTTTTAAACCAAACCTCCAAATTATGCATACATTTTCAAGAGTGGCATAAAACATACCTTTTTGTATCAAAACACCTTAGCCGAAATTCAACAAGAGTTTTTCTTCTTTCTTTCTTCTAGTTTCGGCAATGGAGGAGTAAGGATGAGTCACTTTGGTTTCTCCTCCCACTTCTCATTATAATATTTCCTTCCATACTATAATTCCTTTAATATCAATTATTAAATCCTTTGTTAATACAAAATTATTTTAATTTTTGAATTAGTGGAGCATATTCCTTCCTTGGCCGGCCACCATGTTTATCATGGGTAAATTGACATGCAAAACCCCTCCTTTCAATGTATGTACTATTAGACCATTGTAAAATTAACCTCTCACTTTCCAACAAAGTTTCATATAAGTCCATATAAATAAATTCACATAAAGATGATCAAATTAATGCATGAGACTTTCACACATGCATTTACTCACTTCATAAACACAGAATATAACTTTTAATTATTTTCTTAACTCGGTTTTGTGGTCCCGAAACCACTTCCCGACTAGGGTCAATTTAGGGCTGTCACAACTCTCCCCCACTTAAGAAATTTTCGTCCCCGAAAAACTTACCGGTGAATAGGTTTGGGTATCGTTCTTTCATCGAGCTCTCAGTTTCCCAAGTAGCTTCCTCGATCCCGTGTTTAAGCCATAACACCTTAACTAACGGAACCCTTCTGTTTCGCAACTCTTTCACTTCACGAGCTAGGATGCGAATTGGTTCTTCTTCATAACTCAAGTCAGATTGAATTTCAACTTCCGAGGGATTAATCACATGTGACGGATCGGATCTATAATGTCGAAGCATCGAAACATGAAAAACATTGTGAATCCTTTCAAGTTCAGGGGGTAAAATCAATCTATATGCCACTGGACCAATTCTTTCGGATATTTCATACGGCCCAATGAATCTTGGGCTCAACTTGCCCTTACGGCCAAACCTGAGTATCTTTTTCCAAGGTGAAACCTTAAGGAACACTTTGTCTCCCACCTGATACTCGATGTCTTTTCGTTTCAAATCTGCGTACGACTTCTGACGATCCGTGGCTATCTTCAGACTTTCACGGATTACCTTTACTTTCTGTTCCGCATCTCTAATCAAATCAACTCCGAAAATTTTGCTTTCACCGAGCTCGGTCCAAAACAATGGTGTACGGCATTTACGACCGTACAAAGCCTCGTAAGGTGCCATCTTAATACTTGATTGAAAACTATTGTTGTAAGCGAATTCAATCAAAGGTAAATACCGTTCCCATGAACTACTGAACTCGAGGATGCAACATCTCAACATATCCTCAAGTATCTGAATTATCCGCTCGGATTGACCATCGGTTTGGGGGTGAAAAGCAGTGCTAAAATGCAGCTTGGTACCCAGAGCTTCTTGCAATTTCTTCCAAAATCGTGAGGTGAATCTCGGATCTCTATCCGACACGATAGAAACAGGTACCCCATGTAATCTCACAATTTGATAAACGTACAATTCAGCTAGTTTCTCCAATGAAAAATCCGTACGTACGGGGATGAAATGAGCCGACTTAGTCAGTCTATCAACAATAACCCATATCGCATCCTTCTTACTTGCTGACAAAGGCAGTCCGGACACAAAGTCCATTGTGACTCGATCCCATTTCCACTCGGGTATCATGATCGGCTGGAGTAATCCCGAAGGCACTTGATGTTCCGCTTTCACTTGTTGACATATTAAACATCTCGAAACAAAGTCAGAGATGTCCCGTTTCATACCATGCCACCAAAATTGACGTTTCAAATCGTTGTACATTTTCGTACTCCCCGGGTGAATTGTCATTCGGCTACAATGGGCTTCGTTCAGAATCATCGAAATGAGTTCCGAATTCTTTGGAACACACAACCGATTTCTGAACCTCAAACAATTATTGTCGTCAATTTGAAACTCTGATCCCTCGTTCGGAAAACACTCAGCCCGTTTTGCAACCAATTCATCATCGACTTTCTGAGCTTCACGAATTTGGTGAGTCAATAATGGTTTAGCTTTTAATTCAGCTACTAACACATTGTCTGGTAGAACAGACAAATGCACGTTCATCGCTCGCAAAGCAAACAATGACTTCCGGCTTAAGGCGTCCGCAACCACGTTAGCCTTTCCCGGGTGGTAATCAATGACAAGCTCGTAATCTTTCAATAACTCAAGCCAACGTCTTTGTCGCAGATTCAAGTCTCGTTGAGTCATCAAATATTTGAGACTTCTGTGGTCCGAAAATACATGGCACTTCTCACCAAACAGATAATGTCGCCATATTTTTAAAGCAAACACGATGGCAGCTAGTTCGAGATCATGGGTCGGATAATTCCTCTCGTGTGGCTTCAATTGTCTCGACGCATAGGCCACGACTCGACCTTCTTGCATCAATACGCAACCCAACCCAAGTAGGGATGCGTCACTATAGATGACAAACTCTTTACCCGTTTCGGGTTGCACCAAAATTGGAGCTTCAGTCAAATGAGTTTTCAGTTGGTCGAAACTTTTCTGACATTTCTCCGTCCACTCGAACTTAACATCCTTTTGAAGTAGCTTCGTCATTGGTGTGGCTATCATCGAGAAACCTTTCACAAATCGTCGGTAATAACCGGCGAGCCCCAAAAAGCTCCGAACTTCAGTAACATTTCTCGGAGGTTTCCAGTCAAGTATGGCTGAAATTTTGTTCGGGTCAACTCGAATACCCGACGCGGATACCACATGACCCAAGAAGCTAACCTCTCTTAACCAGAACTCGCACTTACTGAACTTAGCATATAACTGCTTATCCCGTAAAATTTGCAACACTAGTCTCAGGTGCTCAGCGTGTTCGGTCTCATCTCTTGAATAGACCAAGATGTCATCAATAAACACAACTACGAACCGATCCAAATATGGTCTGAAGATCCGATTCATCAAATCCATAAATACTGCCGGGGCATTAGTGAGCCCAAACGGCATCACTAAGAATTCGTAGTGACCGTACCTCGTTCTGAAAGCAGTTTTGGGTACGTCTGAATCTCGAATCCGCAACTGATAATAACCCGATCTCAAATCTATTTTTGAGAACACTGAGGCCCCCTTTAGTTGATCAAACAAATCATCGATACGCGGTAGTGGGTATTTATTCTTTATCGTCACTTTATTCAGTTGACGATAGTCAATGCACAACCTCATGGTTCCGTCCTTCTTTTTCACGAACAATACTGGTGCACCCCAAGGTGAGAAACTTGGCCGAGCGAAACCTCTATCTGTCAATTCTTGCAGCTGAGCTTTCAACTCTTTTAACTCAGTTGGTGCCATACGATACGGAGCTATCGAAATCGGCGTAGTCCCAGGTATAAGCTCAATACCAAACTCTATCTCCCGAACAGGTGGTAAACCCGGCAATTCTTCAGGAAAAACATCCGGGTATTCACAAACCACCGGCACAGATTCGGGTTTCTTTTCTAATTCTTTGTCATCAAGCACATATGCAAGGTATGCTTCGCACCCTTTTCTCACATATTTCTGTGCCAACATTGCTGATATTACAGCTGGTATCCCCTCCAAGTCCGCGGACTCAATTCGGACTACTTCGTTATTTGCGCACCTCAAATCAATAGTCTTGCTCTTGCAATTCACAACCGCATCATGCACGGTCAACCAATCCAACCCAAGGATAACATCAAATTCATCAAACGGCAAAAGCATCAAGTCCGCTGGAAAACAGGAACCTCGAATTGCTAGGGGACATTTCTTACACACTTTGTCGACAAGTACATAACGACCCAAGGGATTTGACACCCGAATTACAAACTCAGTAGACTCAATAGGTAAAGTCTTACTGGATGCTAAGGTTTCACATATGTAAGAATGAGTAGAACCGGGGTCAATCAAAGCAATTACATTAGTATCAAAGAGAGTAAAAGTACCGGTAATAACATCAGGCGAAGAAGCATCCTCGCGGGCACGTATAGCATATGCTCTAGCAGGTGCACTAGCCTCGGATCTGGTCGTAGCATCTCTAGATCCTCTCTGACCACCACTAGCATTGCCCATATTTCTAGATGGTCTACCCCGAGCAGTGGTAGCACCCGGTCTCCCACTCTGATTCACATTCTGTTCAGACAGCCTCGGGCAATCTTTAATGAAGTGGTCCACTGATCCGCACTTGTAACAGGAGCGGTCATGGAATCTACAGCTCCCCAAATGCCATTTGCCGCAATGTCGACATTCCGTTCGGCCTCGACGTTCATTCCCAACACTGGCGACTGAAGTGCCTCGTGTACCCACAGGGGGTCGATCACGATCTCGTCTAAAAAGGCCCGAAGTGCTTTTAGACCGGCCCACATCATCTCGAAATTTCTTCGATGCCTGTTGATGAGACTCTCCCGAGAATCTTTTACGAAACTCCCCGGTTCCCACATCAACTTTTTGTTTTTCCTTTCTAAGCTCTTCGGCTTTACAAGCTCGCTCGACAAGTACTACGAACTCTCGTATCTCAAGAATGCCAACGAACATTTTTATATCTTCATTCAGCCCATCTTCGAAGCGTTTACACATAACAGCCTCGGACGAAACACATTCCCGAGCGTATCTACTAAGTCTAACAAATTTTCGCTCGTAATCAGTAACTGACATAGAACCTTGCTTAAGCTCGAGAAATTCCTTCCGTTTTTGATCAACAAATCTCTGACTGATATACTTTTTCCGAAACTCAGTTTGGAAAAACTCCCAAGTTACTTGCTCCCTGGGCACGACAGAAGTCAGAGTACTCCACCAATAGTAGGCAGAATCACGTAGCAAGGAGATAGCACACTTTAGACATTCATCGGGTGTACAAGATAGCTCATCGAGTACCCGGATAGTGTTGTCCAACCAAAATTCAGCTCGCTCGGCATCGTCGCTATCCGTAGCTTTAAATTCAGTAGCCCCATGTTTTCGGATTCGGTCAACTGGGGGCTTATTTGACCTTATTTGGTCAGTTACCGGAGGTATTGTAGGTGCGGGGGTAGTGTTTGTCGGGAATGGGGGTTGTGGAACAGCCGTATTAGTTCGAATGTATTGGTTGAACCAATCATTCATCACGCTATAGAAAGCTTGTCTAGCTTCATCGTTCGGGTTACTCGCATTAGGTTGAGAGTCCACCGGCGCTGTCCCTTGTGCGGGAGCAGGCGCTACACTCTCAAGATCATCAGCTACCGCTCGGTTGGGATCGGGATCCATTACTATAAATAAACACATTTGCAAATGTCAGAAATCACCACACTATCAATTAATCACATAAAATGGCATGTATAGCTAGACCCCAACACATTACGGTAGTCCTAGAATCGACTAAACCGTAGCTCTGATACCAATAAAATTGTAACACCCCAAACCCGAGACCGTCACCGGAGTCGAATACGAGGTGTTGACAGACTTTTAAAAATTTTTCCAGACACTGCCCAGTCTGAGTACTAGTCGCTTCAAAAATCATATCTTGAGTTTCACAACTCAAAAATCAGTTTTGTGATTTTTCCCTGAAACTAGACTCATGTCCCCACCTATGGATTTTTTTCTAGAATTTTTGGTCGGGCCCATTAGTACAGTTTATTAGTCAAAGTCTCTCATGTTACAGGGGTCGACTACACTGACCTTTTCCCATTACGACTGGGATAACTCTCTGCACAGGGCTTCAATACTAATGCCGTTTGTTTCTATGGAAACTAGACTCAGAGAGGAATCCATACATATATGGTATGACCCCTAATTATCTCTGGTCAATTTATAGTGAATTTCCAAAGGCGGAACAGTGAATCCAGAAACTGTTCTGGCCCTGTTCCACAAGAACCCGAATATCTCTTTCTGTACTGTTCCTATAATTGTTTCGTTACTTCCATATGAAAGTAGATTCATCAAGGTTTGATTACATAATTTATTCACTATTTAATTCCACTCCTACGAATTTATGTGATTTTTCAATTCTACACCACTGTTGCTGTCAAAATCTGTTTTCAAGATAAACTTTACCTATTTTGTGGTCACCATGGACCAACTAGGATTTTGCCCTACATAGGTCCACATGTGATCATATTTAGCCATTCCAATGGCTGATCATTAGCCCAACACTTCCATTTCAAACCATAGTCACATCGTGAAACCATATATATACATACATAAACACAAATGGTCTAATGCCATACTCCACATCTACAAGCCATTTTCGCATGGCTTTACACACATACATCACAAAAGAACTTAAACAACAGGGGGTAGTCCTATACATGCCATATCCAGAGTTCAACTAAAAGAGTACCAAAGAGCTTGATAGTGTAGATGACTTCGACTTCGCTGATCCCGAATCCGATAGCTAACGAGCAAAATCTATAAAACAGAGAGCCAAAGCAACCGGGTAAGCATTTAAAGCTTAGTAAGTCTCAAGTAATGAAATCGGCTTTGACTACAGTATTACATTCACATAGTTAACTAAATCACTTTATTAACACACATTCTCATACCCATACTTACTTCACACTTCACCCACATAGGTACACAAGGTATCAACCTTTATAAAAGCCGAGAATTCGTTAGCCGATCGCACGAATACCATTTAAAACAAACCGACTTTCCAATGCACGTGCAAACATACCTTATCATTCGGGTTGGTCAAGCATAATTATTAAATTAGTTACAGCACAAAATGCTCACATTCAACCCAAGTTTCTTCGGTATTTAACCGAATGCAACCGCAAACACATTTGCCTTCGGGTCTTAGCCCGAACATATCAACTCGCATAATTGCCTTCGGGTCTTAGCCCGGATATATCATCTCGCATAATTGCCTTCGGGTTTTAGCCCGGATATATCATCTCGCATAATTGCCTTCGGGTCATAGCCCGGATATATCAACTCGCATAATTGCCTTCGGGTCTTAGCCCGGATATATCAACTCGCATAATTGCCTTCGGGTCTTAGCCCGGATATATCAACTCGCATAATTGCCTTCGGGTCATAGCCCGGATATATTCCAATGCTCATGCACACATATATCAATAATCATAACACATCCATATCATTTCTTCGTTACTAAGGCTCAAACACAAAACATTTATTAAATCTTTCAAATTTCGGCTCAATAGCCACACACAAAGAGCATAATTTCAATTGGCTTTATAACATAGTCTCTATGCACATTCGACTATCCGTCATAATATGACTAATCATTTCAATATAATTCAAGTAGGGTCATTACTCGAAGACTTACCTCAAATGTCGTCAGACGACTTCAACGGCTATTCAATTACTTTTTCCTTCCCTTTATCGGATCTAGTTCCCCTTTGCTCTTGAGCTTAAGTTCAACAAAAATTAAAATAGTCATTAATCGACTATTCAAATATTACTTTCCGAATAATATTATATATATTGATCCGACTTTCACACACATAGATTATAGCAAGCTTTATATTAATCAATAAATAATTCATCGGCAAACTTTCATTAATGTTTACAACAAAATCTCATATTCACTACGAGCTGTTTTCCTGAGCAGTAGTTACTAAATTACTTATAACTGGAGCTACTAAACTCCAAATCACTTGCCGTTAATTTTCCCTGAATATAGACTCGTATATCTTCCATCCATAAAATTTTCAGAATTTTAGGCTTGGCCAATCAATACCAGATTTTTCTTAAAGTTTCCCCTATTTCACTGTTTGACTATTCTGACCACTCTTCACTACGAATCCAATTTCTCACTTTACAGAATTCCAAGTGTGTTGTATTTAATCTCATTTGAAACTAGACTCATTAAGGAGTCTAAGCATATAAATTTTATCTTATAATCATTTTTGTACAATTTATAATGATTTTCTAAAAACAGAACAGGGAATCCGGCAGTCATTTTGACTCAGCCCCATAATACTTCAAATATCTCTAGATCGGTAACTCCTTTGTTTCTATAGTTTCTTTTGTAAGAAAATAGACCCTTGAAGCTTTAATGACATAATTCACTCAGCTTCTAATTCAACTCCTACAAATTATGGCGATTTTCGAAAATCACCTTACTACTGCTGTCCCAAGTAGAGTACTACCAATTCACCATATATCAACCATTTCATATAGGTTTCTTCTAAACTAATAATAACCGAACCATTTAGTCAAGCTTAAGGCTGATTCTATTTTGTTCATGTTAAGGTCACACCTCCCTTAAAAGAAATTCCAGCCTTCTTAACTTTAATTAGCTACTACCCATTCTTTAAACATTGAACACAATGCACTTAACAATTAAACCTCTATACCGAATTTGCTCACACAATAGTCCTTGACTGAAAGTTCTTAGACTCTAGCTACCCTAATGTCATTCCTTGAAGCACATCCGAATACATATATTTTTCTTTCTCTCTAAACTAGATTCGGCAACCCCATAAGCCATATTAACCTTAACTTTCAAGCTAGAGCACTTAACAATTTAACACATCCAACCTAACTATCCATCTAATGTCATCAAAACTTCTACTAAAAATTTTAAGCTCCTAGGCCGAAATTCAACCCTCATAATAACCTAACTTCAATCCAAGATTCAAGTAGCTTTTAAACCAAACCTCCAAATTATGCATACATTTTCAAGAGTGGCATAAAACATACCTTTTTGTATCAAAACACCTTAGCCGAAATTCAACAAGAGTTTTTCTTCTTTCTTTCTTCTAGTTTCGGCAATGGAGGAGTAAGGATGAGTCACTTTGGTTTCTCCTCCCACTTCTCATTATAATATTTCCTTCCATACTATAATTCCTTTAATATCAATTATTAAATCCTTTGTTAATACAAAATTATTTTAATTTTTGAATTAGTGGAGCATATTCCTTCCTTGGCCGGCCACCATGTTTATCATGGGTAAATTGACATGCAAAACCCCTCCTTTCAATGTATGTACTATTAGACCATTGTAAAATTAACCTCTCACTTTCCAACAAAGTTTCATATAAGTCCATATAAATAAATTCACATAAAGATGATCAAATTAATGCATGAGACTTTCACACATGCATTTACTCACTTCATAAACACAGAATATAACTTTTAATTATTTTCTTAACTCGGTTTTGTGGTCCCGAAACCACTTCCCGACTAGGGTCAATTTAGGGCTGTCACATATCGTCTTGAAAACAATTAGTTAGTAATGCTGGAAATATGAGAAAGATACTAAACCTCACTCCGGTAAGATTTTCGAGGACAGAATCTCTAAAGGGGGGAGAGTTGTAATAGCCCAAAATTGGGTCTAGTTGGAACAGAGGTTTTGGGCCCACAAAATTCGAGATAGAAATAATTATTTTATGATTATTTTGAGGTCTATGATATGATTGCATGATTTTGTGAAACTTTCGTGAAGAAATTCTATGCATAAAGTGCTCAATTTGAAGTTAGGGACTAAATTGAATAAGTTGCAAAACTTGCATTCTAGAAGTTTCTAGTATGAAATTGCTTTGAAATATTAATTAGGAGGTCTTAAATAGCAATTTGACCAATTTCTAAGTTATGGACAAAAATTGGACATGGATGGAATTTTTGAAAGTTTGGTAAGGAAGGGCATTTTGGTCATTTGGTAATTAAAAGAAATAAAAAGGAAAAATAAAGCCAAAATTGACTCATCTTTCTCATGGAGGCCGAAATTAGCATGGGGGAAGCCATGGCTAGGGTTTTCAAGCTTTCCAAGCTCAATAGTAAGTCCGTTTTAATCTCGTTTTTCAAGTTCTTTACGTTTTTGGAATCCCGGTAATTTGATTAAGCTTATTCTAGCAATAATTTAAGCTAGGGTTCATATTTGGAAAAATACCCATAGGTGAAATGTGTTTATTTTGATGTTTTATAATAGAATATGAGGTTTTGAATTATGTTAGACAGCTTGTGCTACTCGGTTTTGAGTGAAAACGGGTAAAAGGGCTTAATCGGTAAAAATACCTAATAGTCATAAGTATATGTTACAGTGAGAATTTGATGTTTCAATAGAAGGGAAAAGTGATCAGCATGTCATAAAACATAAGAATAATGGATAAAGTTTAATTCCCGAGCCTAGGGGCAAAAGTGTAAATATGCAAAAGTTTATGGGCAAAATTGTAATTTTTCCAAAGTTTGAGTTAAGGACTGTTTTGAATATTACATTAATTAAATAAGTAAAATATGATGTTTTAGATCTCAGAAAATGAGATTTGAACCTAGAATGAGAGAAAAATCGAAAATTGGGAAAGTTGGTAAAATGACCGTTTTAGTATCGAGGTAAGTTCATATGTATAATAAGCATTAATTTATGCATGGTTCAATGTAAAATTGATATATTTACTATGATTGTCGAGGTGTTGAAAGTATGTAAGTTGGTGTGATAATAATACAACAATAATGCTGTAATTTATATTTGAGAGTTAAATTTAGTGAATTAATTGAATTATGTTAAATTAAATGTTTATGGTGCCCAGTTTATGAATTGATTTAAAAATATGTCTATGGTACATGAAGTGGATTGAATTATCATACATAAATGTGATTTCTATGATTATGGATATTATGAGAAATTGTAAGTTCATATGATTTTTAATAAGGCAATGTGTAATTTAATGTTATTACCTTGATATTAAATGAGCTGTAAGTTTATATGTAAGTAATACATCAATTTTACTTGTATTATGATATTTTATAATAATATTGGAAATATGTTTGTGGATAATTACTTGATTGGTGAAATTATTAGAAAAGAGAGAGAAATCCCGGTTGAACCTTCGGAAAGATTGGATGATACAGATAGTATGTAGCTAGGTCACATGTATGGTGCTGTGTACAAGAGAGCTACAAGACATTATGATGTAGCTAGGTCGCATGGGTGATACTATGTGTACACCATGTAGACAAGAGAGCTACGGGATATATGTAGCTAGGTCGCATGCGTGGTTCCAGGTGAAAGACACCAAGTAGACAAGAGAGCTACAAGATAAACTGGCTAGGTCACATGGGTGATACTGAGTGTTCACCATGTGTACAAGAGAGCCGAACTATATGATGGGTGGAGCTATGTGCTGAAACTACCAAGTATTGAGGAGTGATCCGAAGTGTTCAACGGGAGACTCTCTATGTATTCCTTTGTGTGTTTTGTGATGAATAAGTGCAGGAACTTGATTATGTGAATGATGTGTTCATTAAGTGACTAGGATGTGGTGAGGTTATAAACAAGCAAGTTATACATGAGGATAATTTTATGGTGACCTTGTAATCATGGGCCTATACTTGTGATGTATGAAATGTGGTGAAAATGATTTGTTATATATAAGTTAAAATGAGGTTAATACAAAGAAAGTGTGAAAGAGTGAATTAGCAATGAAACTGTTTTGGACAGTAGCAGTGACATGATTTTTAAAAATCACCAAAAATAGTAGAAATTGAATCAGAGACTGAATAAGATATCAAATTAAAACATAATGAGTCTATTTTTATATAAAAGAAATAGACCAAGAAAAGGAGTTCTATATTTTGAGATATTTATGATTTTGTGAGACTGGTTCAGAATGATTACGTGATCCCCTGTTCTGACTTTGGAAAATCACAAAATTTTGGATAAAAATAATTAGAGGCTTAAACTTATAATTTTAACATCCCTAATGATTCTGTTTTCAAGATAAATCAATAAGAACATTATCCGAGTTCTGTACTGTGAGGTAATTAATTTTTAGTGAAGAGAGGTCAGAATTGTCAGAAAGTGAAATAGGGGAAACTTTAATGAATAAACTGTACTAATTGGCTAAAACAAAAATTATGAAAATTTTATGGTGGAAAGATATGGGGGTCTAGTTTCAGGGGAAATTTAAGGATTTTAATTTGGAGCTCTGTAGCTCGAATTATAAATAAGTAAGTGACTGACTCGTGTGGACAGTTTGATGTGAGCATTTATTAGTAAATTGTGAAATCGTACTTACAAGAATGCTATATACATTAAGGATGTGGAATGGAGAGGAGGAGGAGGAAATAAATATATGTGGAATACATGGAAATTATGGTATATGAAATATTGATATAATGACATAAATGATATGTGTTTATAAGAAAACAGAAAGAGAATGATATGTATCATGACATGTATATATATATGACTAGTCTCAATATAATGCTTGTTGGGTATGGAGTTGAATTGAAATGTTTCAGGAAAACATGTTATTCTGCGCATCTGAATTGTGGTATTTTATAAAGATATGATCTAGCTTTAAATATGAATGCTTGATGATTAAGCTGAAGATATTTGGTAAGATGATAATCTTGGTATAAATGTATTAAGTGTGTAAGAGATTAAGGTTGACCAAAGCTTGGAAAATAGCCTAGGTATATTCCACACAGGCAGAGACTCGACCATGTGTCTCAGCTGTGTATGGAACATGACTTTGGGACACGGGTGTGTGGAACCTTAAAGCATCAAATTTCCAAGATTTTCGTAAGTTCTTGGTTTAGTTCCGAACGCTTTCTAAAGTATGTTTTAGGCTTCGTAGACTCAAATAAGGGACTATGTGTAAGTGAATGAACGTTTTGAAATATGAATGAAATTTTATGGCCTGTATTTTAGTTTAATGTTTGTATGTTTGTCCGGTAACTCCTCGTACCTTATCCTGACCTTGGGTACGGGTAAGGGGTGTTACACTGGACGTCTCTAATCGCGATTTAGGTGTGGGATTTGAACCTTATCTGTTCTATTTTTATTTTGTGAACTATTGTTTTGGCATTTCTTGAGTGTGTGCCACCCGTTGATTTTGGGTTTTTGGTCTTTGAAAAACTAAGGGGAATACTCCATTTTTCGTTATACTCTTGTTATTGCAAAGGTTGGGGATTATTTTGATGGCTAAAACGAGATTTTGGCTTATCTCAAGGTCGTTTCGTGACCACATTGGTGGCCACACGGGAGTGTACCAGTTCACACGGCCGTGTGCTTTTAAGAATTAAGGTTCTCCGATAGGTTTCAGTGCCACACGACCGTGCGGTCGGTATGGGGTCTTTTTTCAATTTCCACACAGCCGTGTCCCTTGGGCACACGGGTGTGTGTTTGGGAAATTTAGTGTTTTGGCACCACACAGCCGTGTGGCTAAGTTAGGGATTTAGGGATCCCACACAGGTGTGTGTTTTGGGCACACGATCGTTTAGAAACCATAAGTTCTGAAAATATTAACTATAAGCAAAACACATATACATTATTTTTGGAAAACTAAGCACAAAACATATTTATTTTTCAGAAAACTCCTAACCTGATCTTGTTTGAAAACTTCTAATTTCAGTGCGCGTTTTGAAATTATAAATATGGCAAAGCTCTTAAGTATTTTAGAAAAACAATTATACTTTTATACTTTTATATTACAGTAAAACTATCAAGTAATGTAGTAGCAGATTTAAATTTTGAAAACCGATTTCGAATATGATAAATCATACGTTATCGTCGTTTTACGTTAAGAATAATAAATCTAACGGAAATGAATAGAAACCATAAAACAAACCTACAAACCAAAAGATCCTAAATAAACTAATCATATATCAATTTATTTACTTAACCAGAAAATCAGTCCGAGCTCAAGCACACCATCCAGTCCTAAGCCTGAAAACCAACATATTAAATAAATGAGTGAGCTAGAAGCCCAATGTGTAACACATCTAAGCAACAAATCAGAAACACATATACAACCAAATACATTTTCATATACAGATTCAAACATGTTCTCATATACAGAATCAGATGTATACTCATAATCAAATGCAGATGCATATATAGATTTAGATATAGATACAAAGACAGATCCTATCCCCATCCACTACACACCAACTCTGCCTAACCAATCACACCAATTAAGACTATAAGAGTCCACCCATCCCATCACACCTGGTCATAGTGGTATGTCACTCATATAAGTGTAACTGAGCTGGCAAAAATAAAATGTTATGGTAAACCGCCAGAATCATATATATTTGGTTGAGCCACTATAATTGTAGTCAAGTTGCCACAATAAAAATTGCAGATACACCGCCAGAAGGTGCAGTAATACTACCAGAGTCACACTTTCTCCATCACATATCATATCCCACCCCAATGTATATGCAAATACTAACAGACATCAGATGCACATATGCCATATATATTTTCACATTAGACATACTAACAGAATTATTAGATCATAGACCATATACAAATTTCACATTTTAGACATTCCTATAATTGAAACACATATAATATCCCTATCACATACCATAGCAAAGTATCATATTTCTCATTACAGAGTCATTTTTAAGGAAAATGATCCCCACGGGAGGTCTAATTATGAATTTCAAAGTGAAATGGGCCTAAGTAATAAAATTTAGAAAGTGGGCCCACATGACCTAACTAGCCCAGCTTCTGTGGTCCACACAATCTAACACATGCCCATGTAGGCCACACGACCCAAATAGCCCAGACTATGTGACTCACACGACCAGGCACATGGTTATGTGGCGTCGACAGTCCCAATTTAGGCTTTTGCCGATCGCTATTTTCTTGTGTTTTCATTACACACTAGTCAGTTCCAATGCAAACACCACAAATGTAAATCCAGCACCTAAAAATGACATTCAACTTAATGAATTAACAAACAGAACGAAAAATGTCACTAGCTTCCTAAGCCGTTCGACCTAAAATCACAAAACATTTGATCCTTGCAACCCAGATTATAACAAACCAAACCTTATTATAGGTGTCCAACAACTTACCCTTAATGGTAGAGAATTAAACGTATTTTCGATGTCGAATGAGCATTCATCTCATGATTCACATCTAACCAAATCAAAATTCAATTAAAAAAATCACCACAACAAGTCCACATTTACTTCAGATAAAACATTTAAGGAAATTAAACAGGAAATACTTACAATTCGAGCGTTGAACTAAGTATAAATGCTTAATCACACACAATTCACATGAAAAGAAAATTGTACACCCCAACCCGCCCTAGACGTTATGGTTGAATTTAGAAGTGCTACGAAGAAAATATATAAATATGACTTCTTTCTTTTTGAAAACATGGTATCTCTTTGTTACTAAAAGAGTCCACTTATTTAAAAACATGTTGTCATACTTATTACTTAAAATTGTCGATTGTTTACGCTTTCAAAATAAACTGAGATTTTTTCTTTAAAAACAATTGATCGCAGAAACATCTTCATTTTTTGAAAAGTTATTTTATCGTGTCCTATGCCAAAACACAACACAAAATTCCAAATAAAAATAAAAATAATCAAATGTCCAGAGAGCCCAAAAATTACAAAACTCCCAAAAACAAAATTTTGAATGAGCTAAATTAATGTAAATCAAGTTTTACAGAATTGTGGATAAATCTGAGCTCTCGTCGCAATGAGTCGCCTAAGTCTGAGGGCTACTTAAAAGTAATAGACAAATAGAGAGTGAGTTTTATAACTTAGTGTGCAACTTAACATAAACAGATTCACAGATTAAATACATAACAGAACATATACAAATGAATGTCTCATGCAGAATCAGAGTCGCATGTAAATTACAATCCTATCCCCATCTGCTACACACCATCTCTGACCATTCCAACACACCATGTGGGGTATAAAACACCCATCCAGCCCTATACACCACTTAGTGTCCTTGCGACACTTTTCAGAAAAATTGTAGCAGTGCTGCCAATATATTGGTGAGTCATTGCCTCACACAGAACACTTCCTCTTCATAATACATAACCTGCCCCATAGTCAGATACAGACAGAATATCATGTATAAAAAATAATAGATACTAGAACATATATCACATGCATCTTGTATAACATATATTAAACATGCTTATACATAACAGATCAAACATATCACATCTCATTACATGTATTTATGTCTTGTTTATGTCAAATTCATACTATCATATTAACAGATTCCATGCTTTAGGGCTTATACAAACACATACTGACCCCACAGAAGGCCCAAAGTCGATCGAGATGACGTGTATGACGCTAGGGAAAAATTTTAAAATTTAGGACCATGAGTTCATGTGACCCATACACCCCAAATGGCCTAGACTGTGTCCTACATGGCCTTGCACATGGCCGTGTGTCGTTGACAGGCCCCAATTTTAGCTTTTACTGTTTGCTATTTTTCGAGTTTCTCATCACACACCTTAACTGTTTTTTATGCAAATCCACCCAAAAAGCTTCTAGATCCTAAAACATCAATTAACACACCAAATTAAGAATGATTTGTGAAACTTGTATTAAGAATTATTCACAAACATCCTCACTTGGTCCCCAAAATATTCAAACACCTACTGATGAAGCAGACAACAATTAACAATGCCTAAGTCGCTGGAGTAATGCCAAACGTCATTCGATCCTCTCCTAGAACCACATAATACCAATTAACCAAACACCAAAAGAAGAAATCAACCATTACAATTCAAACTCAATATCCAAATGGAAACAAAAATACCATACTATCAAAAGAAAAAACCATACACTTACCAGATGAATTTAAAAACCCAAAAAATATCTGGCAAGAGATTAATCGCCACACCCGTGTGAAGACTTGAATCGAAAAAGAAATACAAGCCTTCCCACCAAACAGTTTTTGATTAAAGATAGTAAAAAGAAAGAATTAATTTGAAAGGAAAAAGGCAAAAAAAAAAGAATCAATTTGCAAAACTCCACCTGATAGAGCTTGGAATGTGGAACGTAGGGAGCGATTTTAGGAGAAAAAATATATATTATTGTTTCAAAATAAAACAAAAACCTAACCCCTAACTTCCTGATAGCTCAACAACTCTTTTAAAAGTTTTAATCCAATTCCAACACCACCAATATGAAGAGCACACTAAGGATTAACAAAAATAATTTAATTTTGGTCACGCAGGAGATTCAAACTCTAGACCCCAATCACAATACCAAGACCCACAACCATAGAACCAAGCACTCAATTAATATCTAAATTTAACGAAGCAAAACTTAAGGTTATTTTTGGAGGCATTACAACTCTGCCCTCTAAAAGAAATTTCGACCTCGAAATTTACCTGACTCAAACAGATGCAAAAATTGTTGACGTATCAAGTCTTTAGGTTCCCAAGTGTCTTCCTTAGTGTCATGATTCTACCACAGAACCTTCACTAACAGAATAGATTTTCTTTTCAAGGCCTTAACGTCTCATTTCAGAATCTAAATAGGCTCTTCCTCAAAAGTCAAATCCGGTCTAGCATCAATCTTTTCAATAGAAGTAATATAAGATGAGTCTAACCGATACCACCTCAACATGGAGACGTAAAACATATCATGGATACGTTCTAACTCCAGAGGTAGCTCTAACTGATAAGCAATTAGTCTCACATGTTTCAGAACATGATACCTCCCAATGAACCTATGGCTCAACTTGTAACACCCCGTACCCGAGACCGTTGCCGGAGTCAGACACGAGGGGTTAACAGACTTAATTCCCTTATTTTTACAGTCCATTTTAAAAATTTCTAGACTAGCTGGCTAACTGCGTCACTATCACCTTAAAAATAATATCTTGAGTTCCAAAACTCAAAAATTAGTTTCATAAATTTTCCCTGAAACTAGACTCATATATCCATCTAAAAATTTTTTTTTTAGAATTTTTGGTCAGGCCAATTAGTACATTTTATTAGTTAAAGTCTCCCCTATTTCAGGGTTCGACTGCTCTGACCTTCATGCATTACGACTTATATATCTCCCTGTACAGGGCTTCAATACTTATGGAGTTTGTTTCTAAAGAAACTAGACTCGAAAAGGAATCTATACATATATGGCATGACTTCTAAATATCTCTGGTTAATTTATAATGAATTTCCTAATTCCGAACAGGGAATCCAGAAACTGCTTTGGCCCTTTCTCACAAAAACTTTAAAATCTCATAAAATACTGTTCATATGATCATTTAATTACTTCCCTATGAAAATATATTCATCAAGGTTAAATTACATAATTTAGTCACTATTTAATTCCATTCTTACTATTTTTAGTGATTTTTCAAATCCACACCACTGCTGCTGTCAGCATCTGTTTTTAAGGTAAACCTTACCTATTTCATGGATTTCCATGAATCAACTAGAGTTTGTCATACATAGCATCAAAATAATCATAATTAACCATTCCCAATGGCTAATCGTTACCAAACATTTCCATACCTCTCAATGAACAACATACAAGACGATTATAATGCTATGCTCAAAGTGTATATAAGCCATTTTCGCATGGCTATCCAAATTTATACAAAACCAAAGGGTACATGACCAACAACAAAAAGGGTAGTCCAATACATGCCATTTTCAGAGTTCAACCAAAAGTGTACCAAAAGGGCTTTGATAGTGTGGACGACTTCGACTTCGACAATCCCGAATCCGATAGCTGACGAACCAAAATCTATAAAGCAGAGATTCAAAGAACGGAGTAAGCATTTAATGCTTAGTAAGTTTTGAGTAATAAAATTAGGCACAACTGAAGTATAGCATTCATATAACTAAACGGATAATTTCATATACACATATTCTCAAAAATCAGTCCTACTTCACATTTCCAACCCTTATATTCATACATAAGGGATCAACCTAACCAAAGGCCCGAAAGCTCACTAATCGACTGAGCGAATAATATTTAAACGAAATCACTACTCCAATGCATATACGAAACGTACCTTATTGTTGGGATTTTACGAGCGTGTTAATTGAAATTATTACAGCAAGATCGCTCATTCCCAAACCAAGTACCTTCGAGGTTTAGCCGGATATAGCTACTCGCTCAAATGCCTTCGGGACTTAGCCCGGTTATAGTAACTCGCACAATTGCCTTCGGGACTTAGCCCGATTATAGTAACTTGCACAATTGCCTTCGGGACTTGGCCCGGTTATAGTAACTCGCACAAATGCCTTCGGGACTTAGCCCGGATATAGTAACTCGTACAAATGCCTTTGGGACTTACACCGGATATAGTAACTCGCACAAATGCCTTCGGAACTTAGCCCGGTTATCAATCCGAATATCCATGCACATATCAATAAATCATGACACATCAATATTTCATTTTCGTAACTAGAATTCAAACACAAGTCACTTATCAAGCATTATCATTTTCAGCTCAAAAGCTACATACAAAGGGCATGATTTTGATTTGCTTATAACATAATCTAATCGAATCATAATCTAAGTTTCATTACTCGAAAACTTACCTCAGATGTGGTCGAACGATTTCGGCGGCTATTCGATCACTTTTTCCTTTCCCTTATCCAACTTTGATCCTCTAAGCTCTTGAGCTTAATAAACAAATAAATTTATTAAATTACTTATCCAACTTTACTATATACAAATATCTATTTATTTAGATTCATTTCGAACTAATATTAGGCAACCGATCATATATTCTCCCCGTGGCGTTATTCAAACATTGTAGCCAAAGAATCACAATTATCGAATGTTTAACTATGATCGGACATATGATATTACCCGTATGTCTTAAGCTAATTGCCGAACCTATTGCCTCAATTTGTGTACATATCAAATATAGTAATCCTTACTTGAACTATTAACCAACCTTATCAATGAACAATTATACTTAAAATACCATATATATATATTCATAAGTGCATAGATACTATGTTACCAACAATTATTTCCTTGCTTAGCAGCCGAACCAATATACACATTACTCCATATATACCCGTCCCGTTTACTCTACTTAAACGAATAAACTTGCACATAAGGTCCTTGGCCGAACCTCACTAAAAACAAGTCAACCAAAATCTTAGTATTCATATTGTGTATAACCTTATTTACCTTCCAAAAATCACAAAAACATCAAACTCTTAATGTTTATGTACAAGGCCGAATCTTAACATGATCCAACCTCCAACTCATTCATTTCAATCACTCACACGGCATTTGTTAATTCTTTAGACAAATCTATGTTTGGCCATTGTACTCATGAGCATTAAAATTTATAATTTGACTACTTAAACCCTTCTCTTCAACAATTCTTCATAAAACATAAAGATTATAACCCAATCTCATCCTTTAATAACTAAAACCGAATGCTCAAGCCATCACCAAGATTTCGAAATTTTTGCATGGGTTGTGTAAGAAATTAGCTAATTAACTAGAAACAAGTTTAAAATTTAAGAATCTAACACAACATACTAACCTCCCCTTAAGCTCAAGGTGACCAAAACCTCTCTTCTTCCTTTCTTCAATTCGGCCAAGAAGAACCAAAGAATGAAGCTCTTTTTTTTTTCTCTTCTTTCAATTCACGGCAATGAAGGGGGCAACCACACACATTTTTTTTGTTTCTCCTCCTACTAACACTAATATTTTATTGCCCATGTTCTTTATTTTATTATTCCTAACATAAGCATTAACATAACATGTTTATGACATGTTTTGCCCATAACATTTTGTCCACCCTCCTTGTCAAGGCCGACCACTTACTAATTAAGGGGGGAAATTGACATGCAAGTCCACCCTTTTGATCTCATGCACTAATAGATCCTTATAGATCGACCTATCACATTTCAAAAGTGTCACACATAAGTCCTATTAGCTAAATTCACATGCAATTGACTAAATCGAAGCTTAAAACTTTCACACATTCATATTCACATATTTAGACAATAATCATTATATTCAAATAATTTGGTGACTCGGTTTAGCGGTCCCGAAATCGCTTTCCGACTAGGGTCACTTTAGGGCTGTCACAACTCTCCCCCACTTAAGAAATTTTCGTCCCCGAAAATCTTACCGGTAAACAGGTTTGGGTATCGTTCTTTCATAGAGTTCTCGGGTTCCCAAGTAGCTTCTTCCATCCCGTGTTTGAGCCATAACACTTTTACTAAAGGAACCTTTTTGTTTCGCAACTCTTTCACTTCACGAGCTAGGATACGAATTGGTTCTTCTTCATAACTCATATCGGCTTGAATTTCAACCTCGGAGGGACTTATTATGTGCGAAGGATCAGATCTATAACGTCGAAGCATCGAAACATGAAAAACGTTGTGGATCCTTTCGAGTTCAGGGGGTAAAAGCAACCTATATGCAACTGGACCAACTCGTTCGGAGATTTCATACGGCCCAATGAATCTCGGACTCAACTTTCCCTTACGCCCAAATCTGAGTATCTTTTTCCAAGGTGAAACTTTAAGAAACACTTTATCTCCCACCTGATACTCAATGTCCTTTCGTTTCAAATCCACGTATGACTTCTGACGATCTGATGCTGCCTTCAGACTTTCATGAATTATTTTTACTTTCTGCTTAGCATCTTTAATCAAATCAACTCCAAAAATTTTTCTTTCACCGAGCTCGGTCAAAAACAATGGTGTACGGAATTTTCGACCGTACAAAGCCTCGTAAGGCGCCATCTTAATGCTTGACTGAAAACTATTGTTGTAAGCGAACTCAATCAAAGGTAGATACCGTTCCCATGAACCACTAAACTCAAGGATGCAGCATCTCAACATATCCTCGAGTATCTGAATTATCCGCTCGGATTGACCATCGGTTTGGGGATGAAAAGCGGTGCTAAAATGCAACTTGGTACCCGAAGCTTCTTGCAATTTCTTCTAAAATCGCGAGGTGAATCTCGGATCTCTATCCGACACAATAGAAATGGGCACCCCGTGTAATCTCACAATCTGAGAAACATACAATTCAGCTAGTTTATCCAATGAAAAATCCGTACGTACGGGAATAAAATGAGCCGACTTAGTCAGTCTATCAACAACAACCCAAATCGCATCTTTCTTACTTGTCGACAATGGCAACCCAGACACAAAATCCATCGTGACTCGATCCCATTTCCATTCAGGTACCATGATCGGCTGGAGTAAACCCGTAGGCACTTGATGTTCTTCATTCACTTGCTGACATATTAAACACTTCGAAACAAAATCGAAAATGTCTCGTTTCATACCATGCCACCAAAACTGACGTCTCAGGTCGTTGTACATTTTTGTACTCCCCGGGTGAATTGACATTCGGCTACAATGAGCTTCATTCAGAATCATCGTAATAAGTTCTGAATTTCTTAGGACACACAAACGACTTCTGAACCTCAAACAATCGTCATCGTCAATTTGAAACTCTGATTCCATGTTCGAAACACATTCAGCCCGTTTTGCAACCAATTCAGCATCGACTTTCTGAGCTTCACGAATTTGATGAATCAATAATGGTTTGGCCTTTAATTCAGCTACTAACACATTGTTGGGTAGAACACACAAGTGTACATTCATCGCTCGTAAAGCAAGCAGTGATTTCCAGCTTAAGGTGTCTGCAACCACATTAGCCTTTCCCGGGTGATAATCAATGACAAGCTCATAATCTTTCAACAACTCAAGCCAACGCCTTTGTCGCAGATTCAAGTCTCTTTGAGTCATCAAATATTTGAGACTTTTATGATCCGAAAATACATGGCACTTCTCACCAAATAAGTAATGTCGCCATATTTTCAAAGCGAATACGATGGCAGCTAATTCGAGATCATGGGTTGGATAATTTTTCTCATGTGGCTTCACTTGCCTCGACGCATAAGCTACAACTCGACCTTCTTGCATCAATACACAACCCAACCCAAGTAAGGATGCATCACTGTAAATGACAAACTCCTTGCCTGATTCGGGCTGCACTAGTACTGGAGCTTCCGTCAAATGGGTTTTCAATTGATCGAAACTTTTCTGACACCTTTCCGTCCATTCAAACTTAACATCTTTCTGAAGTAGCTTCGTTATTGGTGTGGCTATCATCGAGAAACCTTTTACAAACCGTCGGTAGTAACCGGCAAGTCCCAAAAAGCTCCGAACTTCAGTAATATTTCTCGGAGGCTTCCAGTTAAGTATGGCTAAAATTTTGCTCAGATCGACTCGAATGCCCGATGCAGATACCACGTGACCCAGGAAGCTAACCTCTCTTAACCAGAACTCACACTTACTGAACTTAGCATATAACTGCTTATCTCGTAAAATCTGCAACACTAATCTCAGGTGTTCAGCATCCTCGGTTTCATCTCTTGAGAAACCAAGATGTCATCAATAAACACAACTACAAACCGATCCAAATACGGTCTAAAGATCCGATTCATCAAATCCATAAATACCGCAGGGGCATTAGTTAGCCCAAACGGCATCACTAAGAACTCATAGTGACCGTATCTCGTTCTGAAAGCAGTTTTGGGTATATCCGAATGTCGAATTCGCAACTGATAATAACCCGATATCAAATCTATCTTTGAAAACACTGAGGCTCCTTTTAGTTGATCAAACAAATCATCAATGCGTGGTATCGGATATTTATTCTTTATTGTCACCTTATTCAGCTGACGATAGTCGATGCACAACCTCATGGTTCCGTCCTTCTTTTTCACAAACAATACTGGTGCACCCCAAGGTGAGAAACTTGGTCAAGCGAAACCTCTATCCGTCAACTCTTGCAACTGAGCTTTCAATTCCTTTAATTCCGTTGGTGCCATACGATACGAAGCTATCGAAATCAGTGTAGTCCCAGGTACAAGCTCGATGCCAAACTCTACCTCCCGAATAGGTGGTAAACCCAGTAATTCTTCGGGAAAAACATCCGGGTATTCACAAACCACTGGCACAGATTCAGGCTTCTTTTCTAACTCTTTGTCATCAAGTACATACGCAAGGTATGCTTCGCACCCCTTTCTTACATATTTCTGAGCCAACATTGATGATATTACAGCTGGCAACCTATTCAAGTCAGTAGACTCAACTCGGATTATCTCATTATTTACACACCTCAGATCGATGGTTTTTCTTTTGCAATTTACAATTGCATCATGTACGGTCAACCAATCCATACCGAGGATAACATCAAATTCGTCAAACGGTAAAAGCATCAAATCGGCCGAAAAACAGGAACCTCTGATTTCTAAGGGACATTTCTTACACACTTTGTCGACAAGCACGTAACGACCCAAAGGATTTGACACCCGAATTACAAACTCAGTAGACTCAACAGGTAGAGTCTTGCTGGATGCTAAGGTTTCACATATATAAGAATGAGTAGAACCAGGGTCAATCAAAGCAATCACATTAGTATCAAAAAGAGTAAAAGTACCGGTAAGCGTGCGCGAATAGCATAAGCTCTAGCAGGAGCACGAGCCTCAGATCTGGTTGTAGCATCTCTAGATCCTCTCTGACCGCCACTAGCATTGCCCGTATTCCTAGATGGTCTACCCCGAGTAGTAGTAGCACCAGGTTTCCCACCCTGATTTACATTCTGTTCAGACAACCTCGGGCAATCTTTAATAAAGTGGTCAACTGATCCGCACTTGTAACAGCAGCGGTCATGGAATCTACAACTCCCCGAATGCCATTTACCATAATACTGACACTCTGTTCTGTCTCGACGATCATTTCCAACACTGACGACCGAAGTGACTCGTGCACTCATAGGGGGTCGATCACGATCTCGTCTAGAAAAACCCGAAGTGTCTCTAGATCGGCCCAAATCATCTCTAAATTTCTTCGATGACTGTTGAAAGGGCCTCCTCGAAGACCTCTTACGAAACTCCTTTGCTCTCATATCAACTTTTCTTTTCTCCATACCGAGCTCCTCGGCTTTGCAAGCTCGCTCGACAAGTACCACAAATTCTCGGATTTCCAAAATTCCAACATACAGTTTTATATCATCATTCAGTCCATCCTCGAAACGTTTACACATTACGGCTTCTGAAGAAATGCATTCTCGAGCGTACCGGCTAAGCCTTGCAAACTTTCGTTCATAGTCGGTAACCGACATGGAACCTTGTTTAAGTTCAAGAAATTCCTTCCATTTTTGGTCAATGAATCTCTGACTGATATACTTCTTTCGAAACTCGGTTTGGAAAAACTCCCAAGTTACTTGCTCTCAGGGCACAACAGAAATCAACGTATTCCACCAATAGTAGGCAGAATCACGTAGCAAGGAGATAGTACACTTTAGGCACTCATCGGGTGTGCAAGATAGCTCATCGAGTACCCGAATAGTGTTGTCCAACCAAAATTCAGCTTGCTCGGCATCATCGCTGTCAGTAGCTTTAAATTCAGTAG
The DNA here is from genome assembly GCF_007990345.1 of Gossypium hirsutum. Lineage (NCBI taxonomy): Eukaryota > Viridiplantae > Streptophyta > Magnoliopsida > Malvales > Malvaceae > Gossypium > Gossypium hirsutum. Next base: position 47,657,598 of record NC_053430.1, on the reverse strand, counting down.
CCCTGTGTTTTCAGATTCTGTCAACTGGGGGCTTATTTGACCTTATTTGGTCAGTTACCGGAGGTATTGTAGGTGCGGGGGTGGTATTAGTCGGGAATGGAGGTTGTGGAACAGCCGTATTAGTTCGAATGTATTGGTTAAACCAATCTTTCATCACGCTATAAAAAGCTTGCCTAGCCTCATCATTCGGATTGCTAGCAATAGGTTGAGAGTCCGCCGGCGCTGTCCCTTGTGCGGGAGCAGGCGCTACACTCTCAAGATCATCAGCTACCGCTCGGTCGGGATCGAGATCCATTACTATAAATAAACACATTTGCAAATGTCAGAAATCACCACACTATCAAATAATCACAAAATGGCATGTATAGCTAGACCCAAACGTATTACGATAGTCCTAGAATCGACTAAACCGTAGCTCTGATACCAATAAAATTGTAACACCCCGTACCCGAGACCGTTGCCGGAGTCGGACACGAGGGGTTAACAGACTTAATTCCCTTATTTTTACAGTCCATTTTAAAAATTTCCAGACTAGCTGGCTAACTGCGTCACTGTCACCTTAAAAATCATATCTTGAGTTCCAAAACTCAAAAATCAGTTTCGTAAATTTTCCCTGAAACTATACTCATATCCATCTATAAATTTTTTTCTCGAATTTTTCGTTGGTCCAATTAGTACAGTTTATTAGTTAAAGTCTCCCCTGTTTCAGGGTTTGACTGCTCTGACCTTCATGCATTACGACTTAAATATCTCCCTGTACAGGGCTTCAATACTTATGCGTTTGTTTCTAAAGAAACTAGACTCGAAAAGGAATCTATACATATATGGCATGACTTCTAAATATCTCTGGGTAATTTATAATGAATTTCCTAAGTTCGAACAAGGAATCCAGAAACCGCTCTGGCCCTGTTTCACGAAAACTTTAAAACCTCATAAAATACTGTTCATATGATCGTTTCATTACTTCCCTATGAAAATAGATTCATCAAGGTTCAATTAAATAATTTATTCACTATTTAATTCCATTCTTACTATTTTTAGTGATTTTTCAAATCCACACCACTGCTGCTGTCAGCATCTGTTTTTAAGGTAAACCTTACCTATTTCATGGTTTTCCATGAATCAACTAGAGTTTGTCATACATAGCATCAAAATAATCATAATTAACCATTCCCAATGGCTAAACGTTACCAAACATTTCCATACCTCTCAATGAACAACATACAAGACGATTATAATGCTATGCTCAAAGTGTATATAAGCCATTTTCGCATGGCTATCCAAATTTATACAAAACCAAAGGGTACATGACCAACAACAAAAAGGGTAGTCCTATACATGCCATTTTTAGAGTTCAACCAAAAGTGTACCAAAATGGATTTGATAGTGTGGACGACTTCGACTTCGACAATCCCGAATCCGATAGTTGACGAACCAAAATCTATAAAACAGAGATTCAAAGAACGGAGTAAGCATTTAATGCTTAGTAAGTTTTGAGCAATAAAATTAGGCACAACTGAAGTATAGCATTCATATAACTAAAAGGATAATTTCATATACACATATTCTCAAAAATCAGTCCTACTTCACATTTCCAACCCTTATATTCATACATAAGGGATCAACTTAACCAAAGGCCCGAAAGCTCACTAATCGACTGAGCGGATAATATTTAAACGAAATCACTACTCCAATGCATATACGAAACGTACCTTATTGTTGGGATTTTACGAGCGTGTTAATTGAAATTATTACAGCAAGATCGCTCATTCCCAAACCAAGTACCTTCAGGGTTTAGCCGGATATAGCTACTCGCTCAAATGCCTTCGGACTTAGCCTGGTTATAGTAACTCGCACAATTGCCTTCGGGACTTAGCCCGGTTATAGTAACTTGCACAATTGCCTTCGGGACTTGGCCCGGTTATAGTAACTCGCACAAATGCCTTCGGGACTTAGCCCGGATATAGTAACTCGTACAAATGCCTTTGGGACTTACACCGGATATAGTAACTCGCACAAATGCCTTCGGAACTTAGCCCGGTTATCAATCCGAATATCCATGCACATATCAATAAATCATGACACATCAATATTTCATTTTCGTAACTAGAATTCAAACACAAGTCACTTATCAAGCATTATCATTTTCAGCTCAAAAGCTACATACAAAGGGTATGATTTTGATTTGCTTATAACATAATCTAATCGAATCATAATCTAAGTTTCATTACTCGAAAACTTACCTCGGATGTGGTCGAACGATTTCGGCGGCTATTCGATCACTTTTTCCTTTCCCTTATCCAACTTTGATCCTCTAAGCTCTTGAGCTTAATAAACAAATAAATTTATTCAATTACTTATCCAACTTTACTATAGACAAATATCTATTTATTTAGATTCATTTCGAACTAATATTAGGCAACCAGTCATATATTCTCCCCATGGCGTTATTCAAACATTGTAGCCAAAGAATCACAATTATCGAATGTTTAACTATGATCGGACATATGATATTACCCGTATGTCTTAAGCTAATTGCCGAACCTATTACCTCAATTTTGTACATATCAAATATAGTAATCCTTACTTGAACTATTAACCAACCTTATCAATGAACAATTATACTTAAAATACCATATATATATATATTCATAAGTGCATAGATACTATGTTACCAACAATTATTTCCTTGCTTAGCAGCCGAACCAATATACACATTACTCTATATCTACCCGTCACGTTTACTCTACTTAAACCGAAGAAACTTGCACATAAGGTCCTTGGCCGAACTTCACTAAAAACAAGTCAACCAAAATCTTAGTATTCATCTTGTGTATAACCTTATTTACCTTCCAAAAATCACAAAAACATCAAACTCTTAATGTTTATGTACAAGGCCGAATCTTAACATGATCCAACCTCCAACTCATTCATTTCAATCACTCACACGGCATTTGTTCAATTCTTTAGACAAATCTATGTTTGGCCATTGTACTCATGAGCATTAAAATTTATAATTTGACTACTTAAACCCTTCTCTTCAACAATTCTTCATAAAACATAAAGATTATAACCCAATCTCATCCTTTAATAACTAAAACCGAATGCTCAAGCCATCACCAAGATTTCGAAATTTTTGCCATGGGGTTGTGTAAGAAATTAGCTAATTAACTAGAAACAAGTTTAAAATTTAAGAATCTAACACAACATACTAACCTCCCCTTAAGCTTAAGGTGACCGAAACCTCTCTTCTTCCTTTCTTCAATTCGGCCAAGAAGAACCAAAGAATGAAGCTCTTTTTTTTTTCTTCTTTCAATTCACGGCAATGAAGGGGGCAACCACACACATTTTTTTTTGTTTCTCCTCCTACTAACACTAATATTTTATTGCCCATGTTCTTTATTTTATTATTCCTAACATAAGCATTAACATAACATGTTTATGACATGTTTTGCCCATAACATTTTGTCCACCCTCCTTGTCATGGCCGGCCACTTACTAATTAAGGGGGGAAATTGACATGCAAGTCCACCCTTTTGATCTCATGCACTAATAGATCCTAATAGATCGACCTATCACATTTCAAAAGTGTCACACATAAGTCCTATTAGATAAATTCGCATGCAATTGACTAAATCAAAGCTTAAAACTTTCACACATTCATATTCACATATTTGAGACAATAATCATTATATTCAAATAATTTGGTGACTCGGTTTAATGGTCCCAAAACCGCTTTCCGACTAGGGTCACTTTAGGGCTGTCACACAACTTGCCCTTACGTCCAAACCATAAAACTTTCTTCCATGGAGATACTTTAAGAAATGCATAATCACCCATGAAATACTTAATGTCCCTCATTTTTAGATTTGCGCAGGACTTTTGTCTATCAGAAGCCACCTTAAGACGATCTCAAATTAGTCTAACTTTTCTTCAGTCTCAAAAACCAACTCAGGACCTAAAACCTGTTACTCACCCAACTCAATCCAACATAATGGAGTATGACACTTATGATCATATAGAGTCTAGTAAGGTGCCATCCGAATGCTAGACTAGAAACTGTTATTGTAAGCGAACTCGACGAATAGAATAAAATCTTTCTAACTACCTCAAAAATCAATAACACAACTCTGACACATATCCTTCAATATCTGAATCACCCTCTCAGATTGACCACCGGTTTGAGGATGAAACATAATATCAATCTCAAACCCATAGCCTCATGAAGTTTTCTTCAAAACCGAGAAGTGAAGCAAGGATCTCCATTAGAAATAATAAAGACCGGTACCCCATAAAGTCTCATGATCTCAGAAATATATAACTTGGCCAACTTCTGAAGAGAATGATATGTTCGAACAGGAATAAAGTAGGCATACTTGGTCAATTGATCTACGGTGACCCATATAGAATCCTTCTTAGTAGGAGTTAGGGCAACCCACTAACAAAGTCCACAGTCACACGTTTTCATTTCCACATGGGAATCTTAGTGGGTTGCAGAAAACCTGAAGGCAACTAATGTTCAGCCTTAACTTGCTAGTTAGACAACGAGAAACAAAGTCTATCACCTACCGTTTCAAACCAAGCCACCAGTATAGTTCATGAAGATCCTAATACATCTTATTTCCACTGGGATCCTTGACATAAAGCTACTATGCGCTTCCCTTAGAATGGACTGTCTCAAATCAGAATCATTCGGTACAGAAACCCATCCTCGAAAACACTAAACCCCATTACTATTCAGACCAAACTCAGACGTACCACCATCCTCTATCTGACGGAATCGTAGAACCAAAGAATCATCCCCGAACTGTTTATCCTGAATCTGATCGATCCAAGTCAACTTAACTTGCAACTTGGCTAACAGACCCCCGTCATCAAACAGACTTAGGCGAGTATACATCGCCCTCAAATCAGACATGGCCCTACGGTTAAGAGCATCAGCCACTATATTAGCCTTACCAGGATAATACCCAATCGTGCAGTTGTAATCTTTAAGCAACTCGATCCACCTACGTTGCCTAAGGTTCAGCTCTTTCTGGGTAATGAGGTACTTAAGACTCTTGTGATTGGTATAAATAGTACACCTCTTGTTATACAGATAGTGCCTCCAAATCCTTAAGCAAAGACAACACCAACTAACTTGAGATCATATGTCCGATAGTTGCTCTCATGTGACTTATGCTGTCGGGACGCAGAAGCTACAACCTTACCGTCTTGAATCAGTACAAAACCCAAACTGACATGAGATGCATCACTTTAGACCACAAACTTCTTACCAAATTCAAGCTGTATCAGAACAAAAGCATGAGTCAAAATAGATTTGAGCTTCTTAAAGCTCGATTGCTACTCATTAGTCTAGACAAAAGGGGTGTTCTTGCACAACAAATTAGTTAGAAGAGTTGCAATTAATGGGAACCCCTCGATAAATCTTCGATAATAGCCTATAAGGCCTAGAAAACTGCAGATCTGGGAAGCATTCCTAGGCTATTTCCAATTAGGCACAACCTCAATCTTTTTCGAATCAACTCAGATCCCTTCTATAGAAACCACACGCCCTAGAAAAGTTACTTCCTTTAACCAGAATTCACACTTACTCAGCTTAGCATAGATCTGTTTCTCTAGAAGTATCTCAAGGACTACTCTAAGATGCTCATCATGATCATCTTCGGTCTTAGAGTATACCAGAAAGTCGTTGATAAAGACCACAACGATATGATCTAAATACGACTGCAAAACTCGATTCTTTGATCCATGAATGCAGCTGAAGCATTCGTAGAATGAAAGGGCATGAGTAGGAGCTCGTAATGCCTATAATGAGTCCTAACACCAGTCTTGTGAACATCAACTTCCTTTACCTTAAGCTGATGATACACAGAACAGAGATATATTTTAGAAAACATAGAAGCACCATGAAGCTGATCAAATAGGTCATCAATCCTCGGAAGTGGGTACTTATTCCTCACCATTAACTTATTTAACTGACGGTGGTTGATACATATATTAACGGTATTGTCATTTTTCTTTACAAATAACACTGGTGCCCTCCACAAAGACACACCAAGATAGATAAACCCACAATCAAGGAGTTCTTGAAATTGAGTCTTTCACTCCATAAGCTCCTTCGGTGCCATATGATAAGGAGTGATTAACACTGGAGCTATACCCGGTAGAAGTTCGATACCGAACTCAACTTCTAGATTCAGAGGCAAACCTAGAAATTCCTTAGGAAAAACATCAAAAAATTCCTTAACTATTCGGATGTTTGTAGTAGAGGAGTCCACGGAAGCTGAATCACTTATAAAAGCCAAATACGCTTCAAGAGCGGATATCACATTGGATAAGTAATCTCGACGCTCACCAATCCTAACCACATACACATCATCATCAAATCTCGGAACTACCCTCTTAGCAGCAAAATACAAACTGACTCGTTACACTACAAACCAATCTATACCTAGAATTAGTTAAAATTCTCCAAACGCGTAGTTCCATTAGATTAGTTGGAAACACAACCCCTTATACCTCCAATGGTATATTTCGATACAGTCTATTAACCCAAACATATTGGCCCAATGGACTAAGAACAGTAATCTTATCAAAATTGCTCTCAATTGAAACCCCCAAGTTTACAGAAACATAACTAACTACATAGGAATGTGTTAACCCTATGTCTATCAATGCAAAATAAGAGGCATCATAAATAGAGAATGTACCCATAATGAAATCAGCAGTGTCTTTGTCCTCATGATGTCTAGCAGCATAAACCAATGCAGGCTGCCTCACCTCAGTCTGATTAGCACCTCTATCCAGTGCTTTTTGCCCTTTACATATATCATTACCACCCCTGGCCGGACCACAGCTCTTAGGTAGTTGCTAAACTACCCGCTGAGGCTGAACAAAACCCAAAGCTGGAGCTTGCATCTGATCAGAGTGCTGTGGGTAGTCTCTAATACGGTGCTTCATCGGCCCACACTGCAAACAAGCGCCTAACCTCCTCCAACAGTCGTCTAAATGGCGTCTACCACAGCTTCTACATGGCTGAGCCACAATAGGAGCAACTAGAACCCCAACTCTTGAAGGCCTATAAGATCTGGCTTGTTTCTTAGGCCTTTGAATAGAACTAGAGCGCTCTAAATCCCTCTTATTCTTACCTCTCTCAGGGTCCCTATTCTCGCCTCCACGTGCTTAACCTCTTTAGCAATCTTCGCCTTGTCCACCAAAACGACGAATTTCCCTTTGTAGAACTACAAAACCCTTAGCTTATCACTTAAACCATCCTCTAAGTTGACACATTTCTCATACTTAGTCACCACCATCCCACGAACGTAACGGCTCAATCTAAAAAATTTAGCTTCTTACTTGGCCACGGTCTTATCCCTTTGAGTGAGGTTTATAAACTTGCATCTATGAGCATTACATAACTTGCCCGCACATATTTACTCTGAAAGGAAGTCTTAAAATACTCTAAAGAAATCTGTTCTGGTTGAGTACCCTCCTCAACCGTTAACCACCACTGATACGCCTCATTGCAAAGCAAAGATATTGCACCCTTCAACTTCTACTGATGGGTGCAGTCGATATCATTCATTATCCTCTGGGTGGCATCCAACCAGTACTCAGCCACTGTCAGGATGACTCTAGTGACATCCTTAAACAGCTGAGCACCATTAGACCAAAGTCGTTCTGTTATTGACCCAAGGATCCCAGAACTAGAATCTAGTCAACAACCCTCTCTAACACTCTATGCATGGCTGGGGAGAATGAGTCATCCCCAGTCGAGCTACTATGAGACCCAGTCTCAGCAGTAGGTATAGCTGATGTCTCACTTGTATCTGATTAGGCATACTGCCCATCATGGATGACTCAACTTGAGACTTTCTACGGTGCCCACACGCCCACGAGTACCCTGACCACGTGTTCTATGAGCACTCTTCATTTTCACAGTTTTATCTACATTACAAAGTTTTATGTATCAGTTTTAGTGTTTACTAGCAAGTATTTTATGCTAATAATCAGAAGTAAATTTAGAAATTTCAGAAATTTTCAGTCTTTAACTAACTTAGTCCATTTTTAATCGTCTCAGAGTTTTCTAAATAAAGTAATTTTAAGTTAGAAGTACTTACATGATCGGTGCTGGAGACTCGGTATTCCACAAACTTACATTTCAAATTGAAACTAAACTGAGTTTGTTTTCTTTAAAAGCAATTGATCGCAGAAACATTGTCATTTTTCGAAAAGCCATTTTATCGTGTGCTATGTCAAAACCCAAAAAAAAGTCCAAATTAAAAAAAAATAAAAAATAAACCTAAATATCCAGAGAATCAAAAAATTATAAAACTCAATATCCAAATGTAACAATAATACCAATTAACCAAACACCCAAAGAAAAAATCAACCCTTATGATTCAAACTCAATATCCAAATGGAACAGTAATACCATACTATCGAAAGCAAAAATTATACACTTACCCCATGAATTAGAAATACCCAAAAAATATCTAGCAAGAGTGTAACCTCTCAAACTTGGCCTAGACGTTATGGCTAGACTGAGAAGGCTACATTAACCACTGAAATTGCTAAGGTAACTTATGTTACTTTTGAAGTCCTTAAATAAACTCATTTTAGAGAAAACCATAGTTGTACTTTCAATTAGCTAAAAAGCATTCATTCATTAGGTTGTGTATACTTTGGATTCATTTTATTATTCAGAGTGTAGTTTTAGAAAAATTGTTTGTTTGTCACTCTTCTTTAAAAACAACTCAATGTTAAACTAATGTAGTGAAAAAACTATTTTTCAAGTCATTTTGAAAACTAAGTTGCCTTATCGATTTGTTCTTCAAAAACGGTTCCTTTGCAATGCATGGAAACTAGGGAACAATATCAAATTTTACTTAAGCCCAATATCATGCATTATTCAATTATTATGCTAGAGTAATCCATGCATGCAAAAATCTCCAAAAGAAAAGTTACCAAGCCACAGACCAAAAATAATTAAAAATTACAAGCCAAAACCAATAAAGACTTAATAATTCTTATTAATAATAGTCCAAGATCCAAATTGATTCTCTGAATGCCAAGTTCGGTCCTAATTTTGAGGTTTACCTGAAAGTTTAAACACTATTGGAGGGTGAGCTTATGAAAAGCTCAATCTTATTCGAACAATTATTTAAACAAACAAAAACATCAAATATAATGAAACATATTAACATTAATAGAAGAAAACAAAATCATCATAGAAATTTCATATCATTACATAGCCACTATGAAATTGATGTCAAACAGTGTATGAGCATGGGACATCATTCATTCATGTATCAATCATTAATTTTGATATCATTCAATACAAAAAAATACAATACATAGCATAAATCAATAACATTTGAATATGTCATCCATATGATGAAATGCAAAAAGGATCCTACCCATACCATCCACTACACACCATGAGTTCCCCAGAATCCGTCATCTGAAATCCAAAACATTATGGGCTTAAGCCCATTGTGGTTAAAACCATCGATAACAATATGCAGAAAATTCTGCTAATACAAATGTAAACAAGCTGCTAGTAAAAATATGATAAATCACCCCATTCCCCTCGATACTCTAGGTGCAATACACTAGCTAAAAATAATGCAGACTTAATACCCATTAGAAGAAGACATAAGGGGGCAATCAGAGAATATCGAAGAAAACACTCCAATAATACCATCGAAATCAACTCGGAAGCAGATCTTGATCAAGATCGAAGATCTCCTTTTAATTTCTTTCAAAGTTTTATTGAGTTTCTTATGCCTTGTGGTTATTCTAACTTTGAGATGTTTTCATTCAGGATTATGAACTAATTCCCTAGATACCTAGGGAGGATGAAACCTACGATGAATCATTTTATTTAATTTCTACTTTTACGCAATATATACTTGATTTTTGTACTCAATTATGTATGCTTATTTCTTATTTTAATATTTTCAGAATATTAATTCATGTTTAATGTGCTTATTTCAGTGGAGAAAAAGTGTAACACCCCTCATCCGTATCCAACACCGGAATAGGAAGGAGCATTACTGGACTTATAAACCAATTAAACATCCATTTAGCATATATTTTCTAAATTCAATCATTCATCATTCAATCTCAACCAGCTTGTCCCTAATATGAGCCTACGAGGCCTTAAACATACATTGGGAGTGGTTCAGGACTAAACTGATAACTCAAGAAACTTTCACGAAACATTGAAAATTTTTCTCAAAACAGGGGACATACGCTCGTGGGGCTAGCCCGTGTGCCCTAAATATGGTCCAACACGCCAGTGTGACAGGTCGTGTGCTAGGCCGTGCCAAACCTGTAGGGTGTACTGACTTATGCCACACTGTCAAATCACACGCTTGTGTGAGAGGCCGTGTGGATCATATTGACTTGATTTCTAAAACTACACCAAGGAGCACACCACCGTGTACTTGACCGTGTGCCACACACGATTGAGACACACGACCGTGTCTCTGCCCAAACAAATAGACTATTTCCAAGCCAATTCTCCACCCAAAAATGCATATACCTACACAACCAAAATGGCACACAATATAGCATCAATAGACATATATTTCAATTGTAACACCCCTTACCCGTATTTGAAATTGGAACAGTGTACGAGGCGTTACCGGACATAAACTTGCACAATCATACAAGACCGAGATAGAATTTGTGTCCAAATTTAAATATTTTCATTCACATGCATATTATCTCTTATAAGGGCCCTCAAGGCCCAAAACATACATTGGGTCTAGTTCGGGACTAAACTAAGAACTTTCTGAACTTTTACAACACTTAGAAAATTTTCTTATTTTGGGGAGTTACACACCTGTGTGGATAGGCCATGTTTTCACACATGCTCGTGTGGCTTGGGACACACCCGTGTCCTCAGCCGATGTAACTCTCTATTTATGTTGTCATCAGCAAAATAGGGGCACACGGCCAAGTCACATGCCCGTGTGCTAAGGCCGTGTCCTCTACACGGCTAAGACACACGGTCGTGTCTCTACCCGTGTGTTTACTAATGGGCATTTTGTTTTACCTAATTAAGGTGTAGGGGATACACGGTCGGATCACACGCCCATGGGGCTGACCGTGTGTCACATGTGGTCTAGACATATGGCCGTGTGTCTGCCCCGTGTGGACAAATACAAGGCTATTTTCCCAGCCAATTGCCACCCTTATTTGCACAAACACATACATGACTTCAAAGGCACTTAACATGGCATAATTGAGCACTTAAAACATACACAAACAAGACATGATCAGATAATTCCATCTTTACTAATACATGCATAAAACTTCATATTTTGTCAAGTTAAATTTATAAATTTGCATACACTAAAAGTTGAAGTTTTCTTCCATTTAGCATACTTATGTCTTAGTTATTATCATGCCACCCACTCACAATTCCATCATCAAACATCCATAGTCAGATCCACAATTCATCCATGCCAAACAATTTTAACCACATCATGTATGACCTTGGCACATGCATGCATATATGAATAGGTTTACAACAAAATAATCAATATGAACCATATCTTATGGCTATATACAAACTGAATCACCAAATCACTATAAGCCAACACACTTGGCCAAATTAATAATGACATAATTAATAAAAAGACGAAGTCTTTATATATGCCATAAACTTAAAATACTTGTGTTTACTTATACTTAAATGATAGCTTGATAGTGTGATGGCATCTCTGGCGGTCTCCAACCTGAGCTAGCATTCAACCCTATAAAATATGGTAAAGGAAGGGGAGTAAGCTAGAAAGATTAGTAAGTTCATATACAAATAATATACAACTATTAACATTCATTTACTTTATCCATCTGTAAGGATACTATTATTACAATTTACATTAAATCCAATGATTATCACTTACTCATTCATAATGCTTACTCTTTTTGTAACACCCTAAAGTTTGTATATTTGTTTTCGCATATTGATGATTCAATTGAGTATCTGCTTTAGTGGTCATGTGTTCTTGGAGTGTTGAGAAGTCTTGGGTTCAAGCCTTGTCTTGGGTTAATTTTTTTTAATTGAATAAAGCCTTGCTTTTGCTCAATAGGCTTATAGTTAAAAGTTTGTAGAAACATGTCAGAACGGGCCTGCTAGTCTGGTGGATAAGTGGTGTGTTAAAACACTAGAGGTCTTGGGCTTGAGCTGAGCTGGAGTATTATTTATGCTAATGGTGTCGTGTAGTGTTTGAGCTGAAATGAAATGCCGAAGTGGTAGAGGTGTAGTGGGAAGTGTGGAGAGAAAAGTAAGGGATTTTGATGGGAGTGGTTGAACGGTTTTAGGAGGGATTTGGGGAGAAAATTATGGGATTATGGAGTTATCTCAATTTGGGGGATGGTAGATTTTGGCTCCCTCTTTTCACTCTCACAATTTTATTCGGTTTTGGCAAAATTTTTCCTCTTCTCATTTTTTTTCCTCTTTGCCATTTTCTATCCCACTTGCTGCCAATTTTCTATTTGTTTTCCCCCTCTTCTTGTTGCCGAAATCCACCTCTTCTTACCTTTTCTCCTTTTTTTGTTTTGTTCCTTGTTCAATCATTTTCTATCAGACAAAGGTTGTTTCCCTTGTTCAGTAAGTGGTTTTTCTTAGTTCTTGTGGTTTTTTTCGATTAAGAGATTAACAGAGGAATCGTTTTACTTATGTTAGGTGCTGCTCGAAGACTTTAATAGGATTCACAGCATGTGGGGACAACAAGATTATCGTTTTCATCTTAGTAAGATTCTAAATCGACATTGGACTTAGTATTTCAAGTTATAAAATTGGGGTTTAATAAGAATGTTTTCCATAGTTAGAATTAATTGAGTTCTTGGGTGTTGGTTTACCATTTCATAGGACTTGGAGTACTCAAAAATGCTTTTACAAGAAATGGAACTAGGTGTGTAACCACACCACTGAAAACGAGATTGGGCGAAAAGCTAAAAAAAAAGTCTGTCGACGCCACACGGGCATGTGGCCACCCGTGTGATAGGCTGTGTAAGCGAACACGAGTGTGTGATTGACGAGGTTGGCCGTGTGCAATACATGGACTGGATCGAAGTAGGTCGTGTGGGCCTACATGGTAAACCACATGAGCATGTAGGATTTTATGGTCAAGCCGTGTGATCCACACGGCCAAGGCCAATTTGGGCCATATGGGCCACACGAGAGTGTGGGCCCACACGCCCAAACATTATGGGCTTGTAGGCCCATTTTCACTGCTTTACTGGTAAGGTTACACGAGTAGCTCGAGTCGACTGTGGACCTACTGCAGGGTCGGTAAGCTTACCTAGACCCCTAACTGACTGAAATAACTATTTGACTGTTATGAATAAGTATGATGATGTTTCACTGATTTGATACTGTATGCCTTAATTACATTCATGATATTATGTTATAGCATGTCATATTTGTATATTGCATTGCATTGGGTTAGGGTCTTATATTATTCGAAGGAAGTGTACTGAAAGGCCTCGAGCCTAATTTACTAGTAGCTCAGCTGCAAACTACTGTTTAGTGCCGCATTCTGTACTTTTTGAAGTGTAGGCATCGTTGGGTTGATTATATCCCCACATGGAGTGTAGGGTTGGATGGAGTTGGAGTGTAGAGGCTGGTTGGGTAGGATTTGATACTGTATATTTGTTACTGTACTGAATATTGATACTGTAATGGGCCAAGGCCCAAATGCATGACTGCTTCTTTATGGTAATGGGCTAAGGCCCTAACTGAAACTGAAGCTGTTACTGAAATGAGCTTAGGCCCAAGCTATGATTGCATTCTATCTGCTTGTTTATATGGGGATTACACATTGAGCTTTAGTAAACTCACCCTTCTGTTTTATCTGTATAGGTAATCCTCAAACTTAGACCAATTGGAGCAGCGGAGGACTCAACAGTGGCCACACGACCCCTTTTTATAATGTTTCATACTTAATTAGAATTTTTAAAAGTTTTATTTGTGGTATTTTAATGTAATAATGGCCTCTATGGATTTTTGCTTTAAATTTGGATTTTATACTGCCTTATATTTTATATCTGCTAGAGGTAGGTAAAACACTATGTTTTAGCAAAATACCTACAAGGACACAAACTGTTTTAAAAAACTTCCGCAACGTAAAATGTTTTGAAAACTAATGATTGAATCAAAACCACGAATTTGGAGATTAATAAAAGAATGACGAGTTCTAAACGAAAAATGATTTAAGCTAAGTTATGGTTTTTCAACACAATCTACAGTTTTCAAACACACCACCATGTGACATCGCTAGATTGGACCATAACGTCTAGGCCGGGTTTAGGCTGTTACACTTTTATCTTACAAACACTAATTGTTTGTTTTGGCATTAGACTAGCTACCATAATCTCCCCATTATAGCATATCACATTATTAGCAAGTTATGTCAACTAACTTAACAACATGCACATCATTTACGAGTAATCATAATTTTCATATATAGCTTAACAATCTTTCACATATCTATTGAATCGTAGCTTAAGTGTATACATCGTACTAGATCACGATTCAATTAGGCTCATAAGCCCAACACATGATTATTTTTCAATTCTTATCATACATCCATTCATCATAAATGTTGATCTTTAGTCACAAGGTTATCAATAATTCACAGCATAACTTTCTCGTATGCATTCTTACCACATATTCATCATTTACCAAATTCACTTTACATGAGTTATGTGTGCATATCTATGCTGCTCGCAATATAGTTGCATACTTTCTCATTCTGAACATACCCGTTGAAATACAATTTAAGCATATAAACATATTAGATCACATTTCAATTCAGTCCAAAATCCTAACACGTAATCATCATTTATATTTATCATATATCCAACATCACAAGTATGTACACTATCAATCACAATGGATAATAAACAATTATTTCTACAATAATCATGAATTTACAATTATAGACTTACGTATATGCCTATTCACTCGTATTAATTTCATTCTCATACTCATCTTTGATTTACCCATTGAACCACATGGAATACTATCGGATACGTGGAAAGCTTGCACATAGCGCTTCATATGTGGCCACATGCTACCTCATATCACATATCACACATTGCTCGCTCTCAAACTAATCACGGGCCTGCTCACACAAGCTGACAGTCAGGACGTAGCTACACGGGCTACTCACACAACTGACAGGTACCCACAACACATGCCGGGTTACCCAGCCACTGGTAAGACGTACATGACCAGCACTCGGATTCACATAGTCACATATACACATAATCTCATGAGCTCATAATCACATAGTTCCTAGTGACATGTCACACTGTATCCTAAATTATTCCTAAGGTTCAAATGAGATTTTTCTCGATATCACATATTTGTCGAACTCATTCACAATGTCATTCTCATTGACCATAATATCGTTCATACACTCATTATAAAAATCAAACATAGAAATTCTTACATTAATAAACATTAAAACATGATACAATATTGCATTATTTACACATGAACTTACCTCGACACCAAAATGCCAAAGAGGGACCTAACTGTCAATTACTCGTTTTCCCTCATTCTAGGCCCGAATCTCGTTTTCTTTGATCTATAACATCACATTTAGCCACTTATTAGTCACATTATCCAATGTGATCCAAAAATCACATGACGAAAAAATTACATTTTTGCCCCTAAAGTTTCACATATTTAGACTTTTGCCCCTAGGCTAGTAAAATGAAATTTATTCAATTTCTTTAACATACCAGCCTAGTCAAATCATTTTCATAACTATAACAACCCACAATTTCCATTAAAAAACACTTTTACTATATATTTTATAACTTTTACAATTTAGTCCTTTTGGACTTTTTTACCGAAAATCACTTATCAAAAGTTGTTTCTCGAACGATAAACATGAATAATCTTCCATTAAACATCAAAATGCACAAATTTCTAACATGGGTCAAACCCTAAACCTTCATCATAACTCATACAAGTGGTAGAAATAGGTATATCTTGTTATGAGGATTTCAAAAACATGAAAATCATTAAAAATAGGGCTAGAACGGACTTACAATTGAGCTTGAAAAACCCTAGCCATGGCTTCTTCTTGCAAATCTCAGCCAAGGTTTTTATTTTTTGTTTTTAATTCATTTTAACAACTAAATGACCAAAATACCCTTAATGAAAAACTTTGGAAACATGCCTAACCATGTCTATTTTTGTCCACTAACTTAAGCAGTGGTCTAATTACCATATAAGGACCTCCAATTTAAAATTTCATAACAATTGGACACCTCTAGCATGTAGAACTCAACTTTTTCACTTTTTATGATTTAGTCCTTTTGACTAAATTGAGTGCCCAAACATCGAAATATTCGAACAAGATTTTCATGAAGTCATTCCTTGAAATTGTAGACCATAAATATATAATAAAAATAAATTTCCTTACGTCAGATTTGTGGTATCGAAATCACTATTCCGACTAGACCCTAAATTGGGATGTTACATCGATTTCAATCATGCATGACTTATGCCGATTCCAACACCAACCATTACGAAACATAAATACCACATATTGCCATATAAATTCATGCCAATCTTTGTCTTCTCAAAACATCAAATGACTATCTACAAATATGCATTATTATGCTCAATTCCCCAAACATACCAATTCACAAATCATCACCTATGAACATTCAAAATTAGAGTCATGAATCCAACTTCAATCACACAATATAGGTCATTTACCAACTCAAAATAAAATTCATTTGAACACTTATATACATCATCAAATTCACCATCATAAGCAAACTTATGTGATTATATATACAAAACAAAACATGTACATTTACAACCTAATTCATTTGGCAAAAGTCATTACCAAAACATAACCAAAATGACCAAAGTCCCTATACATACCATATACTTAATATACCAAAGTTCAAAGGTACCAAGTGATAGGTAAATAGTGTGATGCGATCTTCGACGATCCCCGAATCCAAGCTAGCTCGATAATACTATAAAACGTGAAAAAAATAAACAAAGTAAGCTATAAAGCTTAGTAAGCTCATATGAAATAAACTCAATACAATCTGACAAATATAATTCAATAAATTGAATAAAACAACATAAAGCTTACTAACTAACAAACCTTCTATATACTCATTCACAAACTATGTAATTTCATCCTCATTTCTTTGATTCAATGCTAAAATAGTTTATACACATACCTCTACCATCCCATACAAATCTCATACACATTCTCGTCTTACATTAACCCATTGAATCATCCAAAATAGAAGTCAGATACTCAAGGATCTCACATGATAAGTACCTATACCATGGCCTATAGCCAAATCAAGGTAACTTATCTCCGAAGTTCTGATATCATGGGCTGAAGCCAAAATCAACTGATACACATGGCCCAAAGACAAATCAATATAACTTGCACCCAAAGTGCTATATCATGGCTCGAAACCAACTCAATGCATCTCCTAATGATATGTCACTAGCATCCTAAACTATTCCTAGGGTTCAACAAGGATGGGATTTCGAATGTCAATTCGTCGTCAAAATACTCTCGTTCTTATCCACAGTCTTGTATTCACAATTTATACCATCGGTGATGTCTTAGATTCAAGTCTTTTTGTGACATGAGATACTTCAAACTTTTATTGTAACAGTCTGGCTTTGACCCTAGTCGGAATAGTGGTTTCGAGACCACAAATCCAAGTTGCAAAATATTTTAATATTATTTTCTGTGTCTGCGATATGTGAATTTATATCTGTGAAATTTTTGTGATTTAAATTGTCTGTTTCTATGTTTAATTACGAAAAAGGACTTAGTCGCGTAAAATGAAAAAGTTGCATGTTAATTGTTAAAGTGCTGATTTGACTTGGCTTTATAAATGAGAGGTATTTATGATGCAATTGGACCATTGTATTAATGCATGGACAATTATGAACATTAATTGGTAAAAATTCAATGATATATGCCATGGGCAAATTTGTAAAAGATGGATATAATGTTTATTATATTAAAACAAAGCATGCAAATGGCTATTTTCACTTTGTTATTGTCGAAATTCAAAGAGAAAGAAAAGAAATATAAGCATTGAGGGTTCGGCTAGATTAAAGCTCAATTAAGGTATGTGTTTTCATCCGTTTTTATAATTTTTACGTTTCTGTAATCGTTGCTTCGTGTTCTTCAAAGCCCATGTTTGAATTTCTGTTTCTGTTAAAGATTCCATGAAATTCCATTGTTGATATCATGAGCTTTGTGATGTTCTTGGATGAATTATGAAAGCTTGGTAGATGATGTATAAGTTTTGTCTTTAATTTTTTATGAAATTGAGCTATTTGGGTTAAATTTTGAAAATGAGGTTTTCAAAGACTAAATTGTGAATTAAACATGTTGTATGGGCTTATATAGAAGCCATGAAAATTTGGCTAGCCCTTGATGTAAATAAATTTTGATTGATGATTTTGTGAAAAATGGACTAAATTATCAAAGCGTGAAAATGTAAGGGCTAAAGTGAAAAGTGCCCAAAATATGTGTATATGGTTGAAATTGAATGAAATGAATGATTGAATGGTTGAATTTGTATTGTATTAGATCAAGAACAAAGAAAATCGGATTTAGATCGAGGGAAGTCGAAAGTAGTCGAATAGTCGACTCATTTTTGTCTGAAATCCATACGAGGTAAGCCAAACTACACTTATGTGTTAAGTTGATTAAATTTCGTGTTTATAAATTGTTATCTACATTGGACGGCCTTGAAAGCCTGATAGAAGAACTTTGGTATTAATCTGAATTATCGTGTAAGACCGTGTATGGGACACAGGCATCGATTTGAAATTTACGTGTAAGACCATGTCTAGGATATCGGCATCATATCTGATTTCGTATAAGACCCTGTCTGGGACAGAGTCATCGATACTGAATTACATGTAAGGCCACGCTGGGGACGTTGGCATTATACTCGTTTATGAATATTTGTATCATTTCTGAACCATCTGATGACAAAGAATGAGATATGAAAATGAACATGTGAAATATGTAGTCTATACAGGTATGTTTGTATCATACTTAATTTCTGAATATGAAAGACTCTGTCTCTGCGAAGTAGGGTCGAAATCATGGAAATGAATATGATATGCGTACAAGCAAATGAGCATGGTTAAGTTTATGAACAACTCTAAGAAATGGCTATGAATTCTTATTGTTGTTTTGAACTACATATATATGCTTTAGTAATTAGACCATTTGTGTTTGGCTTACTAAGGTCTTCATAGCTCACTCTGTGTGATTTCTATCTGTATTTTAGTTGTCGTACCTATTGAAGGCTCGGGTATAGTCCAGGATCGTCACCACACTATCGAACTCATTTCGGTACTCTTGAAGTGTAAATATTTCTAAGTATGGCATGTATAGGCTAGAATGTCTATGTATTAAGTTTAGAATTGTATAAAAGTTATGCCATTTGAATTGGCTAGCAAATGATGAGTTTGAACATAGTTTTGGTGTATGTTTTGTAATGTGCCATGTTCTAATATGAATTAGTCATCTTTAAGCGTGGAATTGGTTGAAAATGTTAGTATGAATGTTTTATATTGTTGCTTGTAGGATTGGACCCAAAAAGGGTTGGCAAATTGGCTTAAACCAAGCCTGCATTGTGCCACACGGCCAGGAAACACGGGCGTGTCTTGTGGCCGTGTGAAAAAGTCAGTAGCTAGCTAAATTTTACACGGTTATGGCACACGGCCGTGTCAGTTGGCCGTGTTAAAAAGTCATTATAAGACCTCTTTTTTGGCACGGTTGGAGCACATGGGCATGCCTTGTGCCCGTGTGAGTCAAATGGCCTAGTCACACGAGCGTGTGACTTTATCAGTTTTGAAAAGTTTGATTAAGTTCTAAAAATTCTAAATGGGTTCGGTTTAGTCCCGACCTTCCCTAAATGTATGTTTTAGGTCTCGTAGATCATTTTAATGGATGAATTGTTGATGAATGCAAATGTATTAAGATTATATGACATCTGTGAAGCTGTGTTGTTCAGAAATACTCTGTCTGTCCGGTGACACCCCTTACCTATTCTAGCGACGGCTACAGGATAGGGGTGTTACATTTATGGTCGGTGAATATATGACAAGTTTCACCAAACAGATAATGTCGCCAAACTTTCAATGCAAAAATAATGGCTGCCAATTCTACGTCATGTATCGGGTAGTTCTTTTCACGTGGTTTTATCTATCTAGAAACATAGGCTATTACCTTACCTTCTTGCATCAATACACAATCTACACCATTTAATGATGCGTCACTATAAATTACAAATTCTTTACCTGATTCAGGCTAAACTAGTACGGGTGCTTCAGTCAACAAGACTTTCAATCTATCAAAACTCTGTTGGCATTTATCAAACCACTCAAATTTTACATCTTCCTACAACAATCGTGTCATCAGGAAGCTATCATCAAAAATCCTGTTACAAATCTCGATAGTAACCAGCTAATCCTAGAAAACTTCTAACTTCAGACACTGTTTTCGGTGGTTTCCAATTAACAGTTGCTAAAATTTTATTCGGGTTAACTTTAATACCTTTAGCGAACACTATATGTCCAAGAAAACCAACTTCCCGAAGCCAAAATTCACATTTTAAATTTGGCATACAGTTGATTTTCACGCAGAGTTTGCAATAGAATTCTTAAATGCTCAACATCTTCATCTTCATTTTGGGAGTATACCAGAATATCATCAATAAACACCCCCAACAAATCTATCCAGATACAGTCCAAAAATTCTATTCATCAATCCATAAATATTGCAGGTGCATTACTCAAGCCGAACAGCATTACAAGAAACTCAAAATGTCGTACCTAGTTTTGAAGCCTGTCTTCGGTACATATGAGTCTTTTACTCGTAACTGCTAATAGCCAAAACAGAGATCAATCTACGAAAATACAGTAGCACCTTTCAATTGATCAAACAAATTGTCAATGCGAGGCAATGGATACTTATTCTTTATTGTGACTTTGTTGAGCTGCCTGTAATCAATACATAACCTCAACGATCCATCTTTCTTTTTAACAAATAAAACTAGTGCACCCCAAGGTGATAAACTGGATCGAGCAAAACCTCTATCAGTTAGTTCTTGCAACTGAGCTTTTATCTCCTTTAATTCAGTAGGATCCATTCTGTAAGGAGCTATAGATATCGGTGATGTCCCCGGTACAAGATCTATAGAAAATTCTATCTCTCTAATAGCTGGTAAACTAGGTAATTCTTCCAAAAACACATCAGGAAACTCACAAACACTTGGCACTAATTTAATCTTCAATTCAGGTACTTTAGTGTCCAACACATATGCAAGATAAGCATCATACCCTTTTTTGACATATTTTTGTGCTGATATAGCTGAGATTACATTAGACAACCCCTCCAATTTATCAGATTCAACATGTAGTAATCCACCATTCTAACATTTTAATACAATATATTTCT
This sequence comes from Gossypium hirsutum, assembly GCF_007990345.1. Classification (NCBI taxonomy): domain Eukaryota; kingdom Viridiplantae; phylum Streptophyta; class Magnoliopsida; order Malvales; family Malvaceae; genus Gossypium; species Gossypium hirsutum. The sequence goes on along the minus strand of NC_053430.1, from coordinate 47,636,086 downwards.
ATTTACAATTCACTACTGCATCATGTTGAGTTAACCAGTCCATACGCAAAGTTACATCAAGTTCATCAAATGGAAACAACATCAAATCAGTCGAGAAATAATAACCTTTTACCATCAATGGACAGTTTTTACAAATTTTATCTACCATCACATATTGGCCAAGGGGGTTCGCAACATTAACCATGAATTCAGTGGACTCAATAGGTCAATTTTTAACAGACATTAAATTAGTGCATATGTATGAATGTGTTAAACCAGGATCAATCAAAGCAGTAATATCTGTATCAAGAAGAGAAAATGTACCAGTAATAACATCAGGTGCAGAAGCATCATGATGTGCATGAATAGCATATGTTCTGGCTGGTGCTCATGCTTCAGACTTAGCAGCTGAATCTTTTCTTGTACCTTAGCTATCGTTTCTATTATCAGGGTTATAAGGTGGTCTACCTCTCGAGGCAAGGTTGCTTAGCCTTGAAGTATGAACAATATCTTTTTCAATCCTTTTTGGACAATCTTTGAGATAGTGGTCAAAAGAACCACATCTATAGTAGGCTCAACTTCTCATATGACACTCTCCGAAATGAAATTTATTACAATGCTTACATTTAGGTTTGGAATTCTTGACACTTCCAACACTTGCTACTGATGGGACCAAAGATCTCAAATTAGAGAGTTGAGAGTCGTGGTCTTTCCCAGAATACCCTACAGATGAGACTGAACGATCATGATATTTCTTTGATTTCTTTGAAGCTGATGATTGTGATTTTCCCATCAATCTTTTAGTTGAAGTTTGGGCTTACATCTCTACTTTCCTCTTTTCTTTATTTAGTTCTTCAGTTTTATTTAGCTCTTTCCCAGCTAACAATTTGATGTCTTCGTTTAATCCCTCTTCAAACCATTTACACATGGCAACTTCAGGCGGAATACACCCTCTGACATATTTACTTAACCGAACAAATTCTCACTCGTATTCAGATATAGTCATATTTTCCTATTTGAGCTCTAAAAATTCATTCTTTTCTTGATCAATGAATCTCTAGCTAATGTACTTCTTTTTAAATTCTGTTTGGAAAAATTCCCAAGTAACTTGTTCTTTTGGCACAACAGAAATTAAAGTATTCCACCACTGATAGGCTGAGTCTTTTAACATAGATACAACATATTTCAAACATTCAACTTAAGTACAAGATAATTCATCCAAAACCCTGATAGTATTTTCTAACCAAAATTCAGCCCTTTTTGGATCGTCTTCAACAGTAGCTCTAAATTCTTCTGCCCCATATTTATGAATTTTATTTATAGGAGGCTTACCAATTCTAATAGGTTCAGTACCCTGTGATATCTCTAGAACTGGTTAAGAAGTAGGAGGGGGTTGTTGTACAATAGGATTTATTCTTAAGAATTCCATGAACCACTCATTCATCATTTGAAAGAAGGCTTATTTTTCCTAATCACTTTGACCGTCAGATACAGGCCTTCTACTACTACTAGATGCTGCTCTTTGAACTGAAACTATTGCATTGCTCTCAGCTTCCTCAGATTCAACTCTAGATTAGTTGGATGACATTACCATATGAGAAACACATTTAAAATGGTTAGGAGATATCTCACTGTCACAAATTATATAAGGGCATGTATAGTTCAAATCATGCTCGCTATTTTAGTCCAAGAATCTACTAAACCATAGCTCTTATACTAATAAATGTAACACCCTAACCCATATCTGTCACCGAAACAGGGTTATAGAGCATTACCCGAGTTTATAGAATAAATACAGTTAATTCATGTCATTCACTATTCATATCCAAAACCAATCACTTATAATCATATTGTCCCTTAATTGGACCTTCGAGACCCAATTTATACATTAGAAATAGGTCGGGACTAAGTTAAAAACTTAAAAGAATTTTTTGCAAAATTTTCAAACATTTTCCTAAATACGGGGGACACACGTCTGTGTGGGTAGGCTGTGTGGCTCACATGGAAAAATGACACGCCCGTGTCTCAGGCCGTGTGAGCATCCAAAATAGGGGCACACAGCCGTGTCCCATCCCATGTCCTTAACCTTGAAACTCTCTGCTTGAGTCACATGGCTAGCCACACGTTTGTGTGCCAAGCTGTGTGGTCAATTTATTTTTTTTTAAATTTAGGTGCAGGATTCACAAGGCCAAGACACATGCCCGTGTGTCACACATGGCTGAGACACACGCCCATGTCTCTGCCCGTGTGTTCAATCTGAAGCATTTTATTTCTCAATTTTAAAGGCGCAAGAGACACACGACCAAACCACATGCCCGTGTGCATGACCGTGTGTCATACACGGTTGAGACACATGCCCGTGTGTCTATCTGTGTGGATGAAAATAGGCCATTTTCAAGGCTATTTTTCTCACCCAGTTTGCCATCAACCTACAACAACACTTGAATACATTTACTAACCAATTCAAGACGTTAAAACTAAATCAAAATCAATCTTATGCATTTTGTATTAGCTCATATGTTTATGTGTTTAAACTTACCAAATTTACAATTATGTTCCTAGGCAAGTTCTTAACAATTTTACCAATTCAAAATCATTCATCCATATGTTCATATACCTCCCATTGTATAATCATTTCAACACACATCAGACTTAATAAATCTTTATATAAATACATGAAAATATGATCAACGCTAGCCATTCCAATAGATAGCTACAACTAAAATATTTCATCATTTGGTCTATTTTAGCCTATACATGCCAAAAGTTAACTTGTTTCATATACCGAGAAGTCTGAGAGATAGATAGTGTGATGTGTCTCCAACTAAATTCCAACCTTCACGAGCCTCCGAGTACTATAGAATAGAGAAAAGAAAATCAAGTAAGCAATTCAAATGCTTAGTAAGTTTGTATAACAAGAATTTAACTTACCAATCATGTACATTAAAGAGAAGTATACAAACATGCATCCAAATCATTATGGCCATTTTCCTAAACACATATGATCTCAAGAAACTTGTTAGACATATATGTCATGTAAACTTCAAGAATCAAGGATGAGCTCATCATGTAATAACTTTCATAAACATGTGTTTTTCATATCATATTTCCATATAATATATGCAATTCCATAATTAATCATCTTAAGTTCAATCTAACCATGACAGAACTCTTCCTATTGAATTTATTTGAAATATCAATGGATACACATGTAGTACACTCAAAGTGTACAAAACTGAAAATCTGTCAATTCATATCCAGGGGTACCCAATAGGGCACATAATCAGGAAGCACTCTCTTGATACATATAAGAGGATACTCATGTGAGCCATGTAACAGGAAACTTATCAAGGCTAAATCATGAAACTCATAAGAGTTTAAAACAGGAAGCTCATTGAGCTTAACAGGTAACTCCGAAGAGTTATTATTAAGGAGCTCTAGATAGCCATATAACAGGATGTTCAAGCTAGCCATATAAGGAAGCTCACAAAGAGCCTATATTAGTACGCTTATAAAGAGCTGCATTTGTGTCTGCAACATATGCAGGATCACAACTAATCATATAACAGGACCCTCACAAAGAGCTGTGGTAGTCCATAACACAAGTAGGGCCACTACCAATCAGGATGCTCGCAGGAACCATATAACAGGAAGCCCAATAGGGCTTATAACAGTATGCTCATAAGAGCTATGGTGTGTCTGCAACATATACAAGACCACAACCAATTGGGAAATCCTATATCCATCGAATTCCATCCATTCAAACAAGGCTTATTATTTATCAAACAATATCGGGCATGTAAATAATTTCATACATTAAACATTTATACAATTCACACATACATAACATTCAATTTAAACATATAAATATACACAATTTAGTTACACAAACTTACCTCGTTACTTGTTCGTATACAAAAATATACTAATCCGAAACTTTTTCTTTTCCTTGATCTAACTTCGTATTTGAGTTATCCATATCTATATAAATGGATTTAACATTAATTTAATAAAGTTCACATTCAATTTCATTCAATTCACATCTTTGGCAAAATTACTATTTTGCCCCTATACTTTTGATTAATTCCAATTTCATCCCTAGGCTCGGAAAATGAAATTCATGCAATTTAATCCTTATTTCAAGCCTAATCAATTTGTACATATAACATTTATAACCCATGTATTGTAATGCCCAAAATTTCTAATTTCATTTTTGTGAAAATATGGCACACATATCTGTCAGCTTTAGTGGTTATCTGTTCTGGGAGTGTTTGGGAGGTCCTGAGTTCAAGCCTTCACTTCGGAAATTTTTGGTATTTTGAATAAATTATGCCTTACTCTATTCAGTAAGCTTTTATTTGATTGTTGATAAAAATATATCAGATGGGCCTGCTGGTTTAGTGGTTAAGCATAGTGTTAGTGGGTAGGAGGTCCTGTGTTCGAGTCTCTGCGCAAGCAGAGTAATTAATTTTTGTTTGAGGCGTGTGGCATGGTGAAGTTCAAATTAAATTGGACTTCTGAGTAGTTGTGTTCTAGTGGGTTAATAGGGAGTGTTTTTAGGAGATAATTGGGGAGAAGTTATCAAAATATGATTTTCATCTTATTAGTTTTCTATTTTCTTTTTTCCCAAAAAAATTTCTGACGTTAGACTTTTGCTTCTCTGCCGTTTCTTCTCCCTTCTTGATCACTTTTGGTTTTTGTTCCCCTTTGGCCGAATCTTGTTTCTTCCCTTTCCCCTCTCTTTTCGTTTTCTTGATTGGCTCATCTCTGCTCTATAGCTGAAATTCTCTTCTCTTTTCCCTACTCTTTTCATTTTTGTATTTTTTATGAGTCATCTCTTTGGGTGAAACTTTCGACTTCATCTGTTTCGGTAAGTGGAATTTTTCCCCTTAGTTATTGTATTTCGATTAGGCAATTAACAAAGGGTTCCTTTTACTCTCGTTTAGGTGCTGTTCAAAGGTTTTAAGTGGATATTCCAGTGTGTGGAGACGACTGGTTATCGGATTCATCGCGGTAAGTTTTTGAATCATTTTTGGTTTAGTTTCTTGAGTTTTATGTTAGGGATATTTGGTTTGATTGACGAATCAAGTGATTAATTAAGGGGCATATTGGTCAAATATAGGTTTTTGATGCCTTGGGTTACTTTGCACAGCGAATCGATACAAGGTGTGTACCTGAAACGCAGAAAACAAGATTTGGTTAAAAGCCTAAATTGGTTCTTGTCAAAAATTAAGAGAAATAAGAGAAAATGATGCAAAAATTGTAAAGAAAGTAAGTAAGGGTGTTATAAACTTGGAAATCAACATTTTGCACTAAAATAGTTTTGGACAACAGCAGTACTCTAAATTTGAAAAATCATAAAAAATAGTGGAAATTGAGTTAGAAGTTGAATAAAATATGAAATTAAATTTTATTGAGTCTAGTTTTTCATGGAAGAAATAGTGTAAGCAATGGAATTGTAAATTATGAAATATAATAAATTTTCTCAGACAAGGTCAAAATGATTTCGAGTTCCCCTATTTTGACTTTGGAAAATCATAAAAAAATTTAAAACAATAATTAGGGGCTTAAATTTATATTTTTAAATCCTTAATAAGTCTATTTTCAATAGAAACAAACAAAAACATCATCCAAATTTCGTACTAAGAGATAAATATTTTTTTGAAAGGAGAGGTTGAGGCTGTCAGTCAGCAGAATAGGGATAAATTTGAAGATTTTAATGTGCTTATTTGATAAACTATAAAGTCTGAAAATTTTATGGTAGAAAGGTATTTGAGCCTAGCTTCAAAAACATCAAGCGAATCTTAATTTAGAATTTTTTAGCTCAAGATATAAATAATTTAGTGACAATGACTCAAGTAGACAGCTTTGAATGAACATATAAGTAAATAGTGAAAACATATATGAATATTTAGTTAACATGGGTTATATTAAACATGAATCACATGGCTAAGGCCAATTTGGGCCTTGTGGGCCACACTGGCGTGTGGACCCATTTTTTTGAAAAGTTGTCTAAGGTTGCACGGGTCGCCTAAGTCAACTATGGACCTACTGAAGGGTCGGTAAGCACTACTTAGGCCCTTATATGAGTGATTTGTCTGTCTGATTTTTGTACCGAGCATGAATTATGATATTTGAATGTATGTACTGTATTTGCATAATAGTATGACATCTTTCGTATGTTGCATTGCATCGGGGTGGGTTATTGTTATCTGGAGGAAGTGTTTGAAATGCTATTAAGCCTGTTATCTGGCAGCTCAACTGTAAATTTTTGATAATGTGCCGCATTTCGGTACAGCATGGTGTGTAGGGATGGGTGGGTTGATTTAATCCCCACATGGTGTGTAGGGATGGACAAAGATGGTGTGTAGAGGCTAGTGGGTAGGATTATGATTTTCTGCTATTGCATATTATATCTTAGATGGGCCAAGGCCCTAAATTATATCTGAGACTGTATCCGAATGGGCCAAGGCCCAAACTAAATCTGTAATGTGCTCAGGCCTCAGACTGTAATTAATTATTTTCTGATGTGTATCTGTATGTATGTTTTTTGTGGGGATTACACACTGAGTTTGTGAAAACTCGCCCATTTTTCTGTTTAATCTGTACAGGTAATCCCTAGACTTAGGCGGATCGGTGCAGCAGAGGGCTGAACGGTGACCACCACTACTGAACTACTTTATTACAGCTTTTGATTTTATATTATCTTTGGGTATTTATTATTGTAATGTTGGGACTTTGGACTGTTTGGTTTAAATTGAGATTTTATACTCTTTTTATGGATTTTGAAACTGCAACTCAACAAAACACGTTTTTTCTAAAAACTAAGATTTTTGGTTTCGTAAAATAATTGGTTTCAAAAACTTCTACTTAAAAGACATGTTTTAAGGCAAATAAGCTAGTTCACATTTTTTTCCAAATTAAATAAAAGCTAATTAACTGGAATTGTTTTAACTTGTCAATCTCGATTTCGATTTCAAACCCCATTCCATGTGATATCGCTAGATTCGGCCATAACGTTTAGGCAAGATTTGGGGTGTTACATGTATTTCACAAAAATAAAAACTTTTCCATGAATTTTACATCTTTACAATTTAGTCCCTAAATCACAATTTCATCAAAATTTCTTTTACACAAGTTGTTTATTTATCAATAACCTTTCATTTTCTACCATAAATTTCAAAATTTCAGCATACTCATCGTTGGAAAACTTTTAATACTTTGATATATTTACAAATTAATCCCTAAAATAGGTAGATTAGATTACTACGATCTCAGAAATATAAAAAATACTAAAAACGAGACAAGAATGCTTACCCAATTAGGCTTGTTTGATTTTGTTTCTCTTTCCTAGGGTTTCCATAGAATTTGGGGAAGAAGATGATATAAAATGATGTTATTAGATATTTATTTTATTTATCATCTTTTATTTATTTCAATTTCCAATTTAGTCCTTTTCTTTTCTTTAATTTCCATGGACGAGTCATCATAAATATCTACTAAATTTTCTTAATGGTCTAATTGCTATATAAGGACTTCATGTTTTGAATTCCATAGCTATTTAATCCTTTTAGCCACTAGAATTCAACTTTTGCATTTTATGCAATTTGGTCCTTTCAATAATTAAACATGTAATCGGTAAAATTTTCTTATCAAAATTTCCATACATCTAGACCATGCAATAATATTAAAATAAATTTTCTTTCTGACTCAAATTTGTGGTCCCGAAACCACTGTTCCGATCTCACTGAAAACGGGCTGTTATAGAAAAAGCCAAACCTTGAGGAGATATTGACGAAGTTTATCTCGATGTCAAAAACCTACTTTCAAAACACTGAAGCAACAGTTAAAAATCAATAAGTATTGATTCAAATAGGTTAGCTTACTAAGTTAATCTCCGAAAGACCACAAGGTAGTTTGCTTAGCAATATCGAAAATAACCTAAGGGAGCAGCTTCATGCAATTACTGTGTGAGATGAAAAAGGATTAATTGAATTCGAACAAGAACCAAGGTAAGAAATTGTGGTAAATAATGATAAGGTTGAGGTAAGCCAGAAAGAGCAAAAGCCGGTTGCTAAAAAATATAAACCTTGAGTCTCATATCCTAACGCGATGAAGAGAGACCACACAAATGAATAGTTTGGTAAATTTCTCAAACTCTTAAAGAAATTGCATAGTAACTATAGTTTGTTGAAACTCTTTCGCAGATGCTCAATTATGTCAAAATTTTAAAGGTGCTTTTGGCAAACTAAAGGAAGTTAGGTGATTTGTTGACTGTGGAGATAAATGCAGTTTGCTCAGCCATATTGCAAAATAAGCTACCCAACAAACTGAAAGATCCTGGGAGTTTTACTATTCCTTATTTAATTGGTAGTTTGAATATTAATAATGCTTTGGCTGATTTAGGCGTTAGTATTAATGTCATGCCCTATAAAATGTTTAAGCAATTAGGTCTTAGGAAACCCAAACAAACTAGGATGAGTATTCAATTAGTGCATAGAACCATTAGATATCCTAGGGGTGTTATTAAGGATGTGCTTGTTAAAATCTATAAATTCATATTCTCCATTGACTTTGTTGTGTTAGACATGGATGAGGGGAGTGAGGTATCTTTGATTTTAGGACGACCCTTTTTAGCAACTGCTAGAACTATAATTAATGTTGGTACGGTGAATTAGTACTTCGTATATGTGACGAAATGATTACCATCCAAGCACGTGATTTTGTGAGAGACTCTAGTAATCAGGATGATTTTAAATGTTTTGTTATTATGAGTAACCATGTGGCTCAACCTTATTTGCAGGAAATCCCATGAGAGAACTTGATGGAGCAATTTTTTAGTCAATGCAATATAAACAGAACAATTTGTCATGATCGAATGTTACAAACCAATAAACTAGATGAATGACGAACACATGTTAAGGAGATACCAAAAAAGCACGATGAAGAGCCAAAGAGATGTCATGATGAGCTCATGATGAGAACAAACCAATTTAAGGTTGGGGATAAGGTCCTATTGGAAAAAACAGATCCACAAATTACCTCTTTGGAGCTTGACGAAAATGGATCAAACCCATTTACGGTACTGGACATCTTTCCCTACGGTACAGTTGAAGTAACTTATTCTAAATTCAGCACATTTAAGGTAAACAAATCTCGACTTAAACCTTACTTTGGTAGTGGAATTGATAACAAGAAAGAGGAGCTTCATATCTGCAAACCATCATGACCATGCGAATACAAGGTAAGTTGAGCTTAGACTTTAAATAAGCGCTTCTCGAGAGGCAACCCAAGTGTTTAACTTTTGCTAATTCTTTTAATTCCATTGCATTTTAATTTAAAATCTTAACTTTAAAAAAAAAAGTGTGTTTCTGAGCCACACGGCCTGGACACACGGGCATGTCCCAAGCCATGTGCAAAATGAGGTGACCGATAGTACATCACACGGTCCAGTGACATGGTGACATGGGCGTGTGATCAATGGGGCATTTGACAGTGAGTTACAAGGCCTGACGACATGGTCATGTGACCCACACGACTTGGACACACGGGCGCGTCCTTGGCCATGTGGATACCGGGACTTATTTTTTCAAAAATTTGAAGGATACGCAGCATAAAATAGTCTAGACAACCGTGTAGCACACACGGGTGTGTTCTAAGCTGTGTGAACCTTGAAGTTAATTTTTTTCAATTTCAAATCAAGTCAGTTAGTTACACGGGCAAAAGACATGGCCATGTGTGAAACACAGTTGGGGCACACGGGCACGCGAGAAGTCAAGGAAATCACACACAGCCTAGACACACGACTATGTGAAAACTGAGCTTAATTTTTAATTGCACACGAGCTGAAAACACCCCACACAATCATGTGGCCTAAACCCTAAAATTTCTTTCTCAATTTGTCTTTTTCTTCTTCCCCAAACAAGCTACCTCCTATCACCCAGCTCCTTTCCCTTCTCCCCATAGTCGACCAACCCTGCCCCCACCCACACACAACACTGCCTCCCACTCGCAACCCCCCGTCATAACTTCGGCGACCGTCTTCCGTCAGTCTTCCTCTTTTACCTTTTTTTATTTTATTTTATTTCATTATTTCATTATTTCATTATTATTTGTTATATTATTTATTTTTATTTTACTGATCTATTTTCTTAATTTCTTATTTTTTATTATTTTTATGCTTAGATTTTAATTCAATTTTAATTTATTTATACTATTTCTATTATTTTTAATGTTGTTGTTTTTCCTATTATTCTTACTATTACCTTTAATTTTATTGGTATCAATGAGTTATTTCTTTTCTTTTTCATTTTATTTTTATTTTTAGTTGAATCTTTATTTTTATCTTTATTTTTTTTTGTTTTTAGTTGCTTTATTTTTATTTTCTTAGACTTATTTCATTTATTATCTTTTGAACTATGTTTTTATTTTTATTTTTATTTTTATGGTTGGTTCTAATTGAGTTGTACCTTCTTAATCTTTTTCAATATTTGTGTTTATTTTTTATTAGTTTTCTTGGAATCATGCACTACATTTAGATTTGTCTACAATTTCGTTTTTCACCATTCTGGCAATTTCATCCAATATTTAGGGCAATTTCAGCTTTCTCCCTCTCTTATGATATTCTTCTTATACTATGATTATATCTACTTGTACATTGAGGAAAATGTACATCTTAAGTGTGGGGAGGTTATTTATATAATTATTAGAAATTCCCTGAATTATGTCTTGTGTTTAAGTAATTTTTTCATACTTCTACTAGAATAAATTTTTATCGATTTGGGATTTTTGTTGATGTGTTCTGGATTAATTTGTAGATATTTGTACATTGGTTGATTTAAACTTTAAGACGTGAGAGAATCAAAGATGATAAGTTTATTTTTAGAATTAAAAAAATTAGGTTATTTTCCTGAATTGAGGTATTATCTTGAAGTTTTAAATTTACAAATTTGACATCAAAAACCATGATTTTTGTGAGATTTTAAGCCTTTAGAGCATACATTTTTTTATTATTTTATTATTGGTTATGAGTGTGTCAATTTGATTTCTTATTCTAGAACTTGCTTCTATTATGCATGTCGAGACTACACATTTGATTTGATATTATTGAGATGATAAAGGAACCTAGGTTTTAACCCACTTATCCCATAAAAAGCCTACGTTCATAATTAACCCTTAATGGACCCCGTTGAGCCTAATACACCATTTCTTGATTTACCCATTAATGTTAACCCATAACTCATTTTTTTCATTAAGACTTTTTCCCATTTTATTGACTCCCTTTTTGTCGAGATTTGATTTAGTTAGTTGCTTAACTATGCTCTTTAGTTTGATTTTCTGAATTATCTTTAATTGTTCTAGATAAATAAATAAAAAAGAGAAAAAAATAAAATTGAAAAAATATTAATTATTATTTTGTTCTATGTTGATTGAGCTTGAACAATTAAATTCATATTTTGAGAAGAAGCTTGTTTTTATTCTTGAATAATTCTTGATTTATGCTTGCTTTTAATTCAGTATTTGTTTATTTTTTTTCTAGTTTTTTATCGATTCAATCTCGATTATAACCAAAATTTTGACCCTTTCTCCATACCCTTAACCTAAGCCCCATTACAACTTCTTAAAGACCTTTCGATTCTTGTATCGTCTCATTTTATAGTAGTGAAGATTTGATTTTCATGCAAGCCTATGGTAATGACCTTTCTTGTTTGACTATTGAGTGCTTATTTGTGAACCTTAAACACTTTGAGAGATTTGAGTGAATCTTTAGTGAAGATATCGATTCTTTTCGATTTTGAATTAAAGGTAATTACTTAGATAAGGGAAGACACCTATATTTTCGTGTTTAAAAATGTTAGCTTGGATTGCTTAAGACTTTAGTTCTTTTTTAGTTGAATTGCCAATGCATGATTATTTGTGAATTATTTTGAGACATTATTGATGAGAATTAAAAGTTGAGAAATATTAATTTTAATGTCAGTTAAGGATTTTGCTTGAGGACAAGCAAACGCTTAAGTGCGTGGATATTTGATAAGGTGTAAAAGTGACATATTTTAATCTCATTCTTAATACATTTTTTGGATGATTAAATATGAAAATTAGTGAATTTGATGCTCCTAATCCTTTAAATTCATGTTTCTATACTTAAGAGAGCATTTGGGAGTGAAAGGAGTGAAAATGAGCCAAAATTGGAAAAATAGAGTTGTTTTCAGAAGCCACATGGCCTGGACATTTACACATGGTCTGGACACATGCACATGTGCCAGCTCGTGTCGATTTTGCATCCTAAAAAACTCAATTTTTAGGCTTTCTGAGCATTCTAAAGTTTATAAATACCCATTATAAGAAGACCGAAGAACACACTCGAAGAACACCATCGGAATCAACTTGCAAGCGGATCTTCATCAATATCGAATATCTCCTTTTAATTTCTTTCGAAGTTTTATTGAGTTTGTTAGGTATTGTGGTTATTCTAACTTTGATATTTTTTCATTTAGGATTATGAACTAATTCCCTAGAAACCTAGGGAGGATGAAACCTATGATGAATCATTTTATTTAATTTCTATTTTTACGCGATAAATACTTGATTCTTGTTCTCAATTATGTATTCTTATTTCTTGTTTTAATATTTCTAGGGTACTAATTCATGTTTAATGTGCTTATTTTAGTGGAGCAAAAGTCTCTATTTAAGAGTAGATCTAGCATAATTGAGTGGAGTTGCATGCAATCCTAGAAATAGGACGACATAATCTACCAGATTAGAGTTAAATCTACTAGGGGAATCCATAGACCAAGTTAATCCGACAATAGGGGTTTTAATTAGAAAGAGATTTCAATAAATCAACCTAGAGTCAATTGTTCTTACTCTCGAAAGAGATATTAACTTAATTAAGAGGTTTCTACAGATCAAGACACAAGTGAATAAATCGTTTAATTCATATTCATAATAATATGTGAAGTCTAGGTGGATTCTTTCCTGGGTATTGTCTATCTCTTTGGTTAATATTCGATTATTTCTTTGATTCATTCTATATTGCGTTCTTAGTTAAATTAGTTTAATAAAGTTAAATTAAAACACATCACTCCAAATTGTCAGCTAAATAATAGAAAAATGTAATTACTAATACTTTTAGTCCTTGTAGATACATATTCCCTACTCACCATAGCTATAATGTTGTTCGATAGATGCGCTTGCCTTTGTCGTATTTATAGTTTGTTTAGTGACCATCACATACCATAAATAAACTTCTTACATATGAGTACACCATTTACCACATCAAACCTTTTATAACATCATAATACATCCCAATTATGCACTTACCATTCATTCCCTTTTCTTACCCATTTCATATGGATCGTACAAGCATAAGCATAAACATCAATCATAACCACAAGCTTGGCACATGCCTAAGCACATCAATAAGACATGTTAGTTCATTTAAACATAACTCATATGAATTTAACATTGATAATCATTATACTTGAGCATGATTCAATTGGATTTATCATCTATCATAACATAACATCCTTTTTATGTATCTAACCATTTCAATGTACTTCATAAATATATGTCTGGTTCATATTGAACACATACCTTTCCTTTCCTTTTTCATACCCGTTGAACCATTTAGATACGAGGGATAGCTCACACTAAGTGTGCTAACATATAACTGTACCATTTCCTTTCCTTTATATCATTACTCACACGAGCTATAAAATAGGTCTGCTCACACGAGTTGTAAAAAGGGGCTATTCACACGAGCTATAGGTCGGAATGTAAGCTACACGATACTGCTAACACAAGTTGTGTAGTATCCGCAACACATGTCAGACCTCAGCCATTGGTAGGAAATTCAAGACCAGCACCCGAAACATGGAATGTAACACCCTAGACTCGGCCTAGAAGTTTGAACCGAATCTCAGAGGTTACAACCACCTAAGTGGTTGAAGAAAAGTTTTAGTTTAACAAACCAAAAAACTTTACAATATTAAAGTCGAGTAAAATTCTTAGTTATATATTACTGATTTCTCAACAGAAAATACAGTCCTAATGACATTTACGTGCGTAAAACATAAAACTTCATTCCACAGTTTTCAAAATAGTACTTACAATTCAAGGGGTTTAATTATAAACTCGGAAATTGTTAAAATACTATTAAAGATTGTTTTAAACCGGGATTGCCTAAGACCTCCGCATATCGCGTCCAGCGTTAGAGTTCAGAAACGTACTTCCAATGGGAAACACTAAGGGGGTGAGCTACATGAGCTCAGTGTGAGTTCCAAATGAATAACAAAAGATTTTCGGAGACCGATTTGAAAGCGAAACATTCATACAGATATACACAGAACCAGAAAGTGAACTTGGAACCAATGTCCCAATAGAATGAAACAATTTAAACACACCATGTCACACACAGATACTCAGTCACAAATGTTATTCAATCAGACAGAATACAGTCAAATAATCTTCACCCAAAACATTCAAACAGATGCGTATGAATGCAATCAAGTAATAAAACCCACCCGTCTAGCAAACACAACTCTCCATCCCCTGACCACACCCTATAAGAGTTGTTTAAGCTCATCCAACCAAACGCACCACATAAGACCACAACAGGTCCATCTAACCCTACACACCATGCATGTGGACTAAGCCACTCAGATATTAATACACAGTGGGGATGGCATATATGTAGTACAGTGCAAAGCAGTAATTTGCTATGCAAACACATTGTAGTTTAAACTACCAGATCAGATAATGGTACGCAGCATAGCTGACGTACATGTAGTATAGTGCGGTAAACTGCTATACAAATAGGTTGCAGTAAGACTACTAGATCAGAGCATAATTAGTCTTCTTTCTCTTTACAACCAACCCAAAATACTTTATTGAAGTGCATGAATGCTTACAGTCTCATAGAAACAATGACCACATTGACAGACAGATAGATAGAAACAGATATCCATAGACACCCAGCTAACCGGTTTCAAGATCACACACCACAGTCACAAACAACACATAAGCAGAGCACATGGCCTACAAATATAAAGACTTAAATACCCTCACTTAAGCCTAGCCAAGGGTCAAAATAAAGAGACACATTTTCAGCTTAAAAACATACACAAACTAAAATTTGGTGTCTTAGGACCACATAGCCATCTGTACTGGACATGTGGAGAAACCTAGGCCGTGTGGAGGTCAAAATGCCCATGTGGAGGGAGGCACACAGCCGTGTGGAGGGAGGCACACAGCCGTGTGGAGGGAGGCACACAGCCATGTGGCAGAGGCACATGCCCATGTGAACCAGGGACACAGTCCTGTGAACATGTTGTGTAACTCACTGTTCAATTATACTAAAATATTAAATTTAGATTCAACCGTAATGTTTAGGACGGGTTTTGGGTGTTACTCGTATTGTGTTTAATAATAGCCGAGATCTGAGCACAACGAATTGGGTCAGTTTAGAGTGTTACAAAATCCGTGTCAAACGAGTGTTCAACAAAAGCATTAACCATGACTCCTTTCAAGTTAAGATTGAAAGAAATAATTTAAATAATTCATTTCAATCCATAAATGGTTTTACAGACTAATTTGTTCAAATGTGTATTCAAAAATAATTTTTTTAAAGTAATCATTTATGAATCCAAAATCAAATTGCAATCGTACATTGAAACAAATCCTTTAAATAAAACATTTAAAAATAAAATAGAGTAGTTTTTTTAAAAAATATATATAATTAAATTATTTTATTTTTTCAACCAAAAGAACCTGAGATCTAAATTGACTAGTGAATCCACTTATGAATCTACTCATTTGAAACACACAAAATATAATTATGTATTTCGTCAAGAGTAATATATATAATAAATAATCTTTTACAAACTTATTTAGGTAAATTTAAAATATCATTATGAAAGATAAAGACGAACAACATTGAAAAACAAATTTCATGATTCTTTTTTTTTTTTTCTAGAATTAGTCTTCATCTTCATGATTTCATGCAATGTTCCCTTCCATTATAAAATTATTCTAAAGGTGAAGCTTACACTCCTCAATTTATAAGAGAATAAAAAGAAATTAAAGTTGATATTGAACTAATTGATCCCTCTGAAAAAAATTGGAGCAATTTAATACCTACTAATTTTGAAACTAAGTAACTAAGAAAAATTAAGTATTGACCACTAAAATTAACATTTTCCATCAATTTACATAATTTTGATTGATATAATAACAAATTAAACCCTCAATATTTACATATTCTAAAGACCAATATGTGCGGTACTTCATTGTATACTACTTTAATAAAGGTTGTAGATGTTGATCAAAACAACTTAATACAAATTGAACTAGCACCACCAATACTCATCGAATACTATATTGTCGATTGGTAGCATTAGTGAGATATGATAATTTGTGTATTTATATGTTCTTTTATAAATCCCTAACATATAATGATTGTGTTTATTATAAAATATAATAATTCAAATTTTTGTAAGTTCGTAATTTATTCTATATTTCTTTCAAAAAATAATTATATTATATTAATTTTTAGTATATTTCATATAATATTCTATTTGCATTATTTTCTTATGTCTTATTATATTATATATTAATTATATTATAATTATGCGTCATAATTGTATCCAAGTTACTAGATTTAGGATCGAGCAGAGAGTCAAAACCTTTTGCATCACAACAATGAAAAGCCAAATCATAAATCATGATTAAGGTGAACCAAGTTAGGTGAAAGAAAGAGATAAAAAGTATTAACCATGTTGTGACGCCCCGCACCCTAGACCATTGCCGGAGTCGAACACTAGGTGTTAACGAACTTAATACATTTATTTACACAGTTCATTTTAAAATTTCCAGACAAGCTGGCTAACTGCATCACTTTCACCTTAAAAATCGTATCTTGAGTTCCAAAACTCAAAAACTGATTCCGTAAATTTTCCCTGAAACTAGACTCATATATCAAACTACATATTTTTTTATAGAATTTTTGGTTGCGCCAATTAGTACAGTTTATTAGTTAAATTATCCCCTGTTTCAGGGTTCGACTACTCTGACCCTCATGCATTACGACTTAGATATCTCCCTGTACAGGGCTTCAATACATATTCCGTTTGCTTCTAATGAAACTAGACTCAAAAAGGAATCTGTACATATAAAGCATGACTTCTAATTATTTCTGGTTAATTTATGGTAAATTTTCAAAGTCAGAACAGGGGATCCAGTAATCGCTCTGGCCCTGTTTCAGGAAAACTTAAACATCTCGTAAATTACGGCTCATATGGTAGTTTTGCTTCTTCCATATGAAAATAGACTCATCAAGGTTCGATTACATAATTTATTCATTATTTATTTACATTTCTACTATTTTTGGTGATTTTTCAAACTTACAACACTGCTGCTGTCAGCATCTATTTTAAGGCAAATTTCACCTATTTCATAGTTTCCATGATTCAATTAGCAAATTAACATACATTATTTCCAAGTATGTTCACGATTAGCCACGACGTACGTAGCACCAATAGAACCATGATTGGCCATTCCAATGGCTAGTCATTACCAAACATTTCCACGTCACTTAATAACCATACCATAAGACCATGATGTTATACTTCAAAATATACGAGCCATTTTCGCATGGCTATACGAATATACATTACAAATGGGTACTCAATTAACAACAAGGGTCAGCCCTATACATGCCATTTTCAAATTGAACTAAAAGAGTACCAAAAGTGGTTTAGATAGTGTGGACGACTTCGACTTTGACACTCCCGAGTCCGATAGCTGACGAACCAAAATCTATAAAACAGAGAATCAAAGAAACGGAATAAGCATTTAATGCTTAGTAAGTTTTGAGTAATGAAATTAGTTTTGACTAAAGTATAACATTCATATGGCTAAATGCATAACTTCATATATGCACATTCTCATAATCATACTTACTTTACGCTTCAATCAATATATTCATACACAAGGTATCAAACCTAACTAAAGGCCGAAAGTTCGTTAATCAATTGAACGAATACTATTTAAAACGAATCGACTTTTCCGATGCATATACGAAACATACCTTATCGTTTGGATTTTATGAACGTATTAATTGAAATTATTGCAGCAAGATCGCTCACTTCCAAACCGAAGTATCTTCGGGATTTAGCCGGATATAACAACGCGCACAAATGCCTTTGGGTCTTAGCCCGGATATAGTAACTCGCACAAATGCCTTCGGGTCTTAGCCCGGATATAATCACTAGCATAAATGCCTTCGGGACATAGCCCGGATATAGCAACTCGCACGAATGCCTTCGGATCTTAGTCCGGTTATCATCCGAATAATCATGCACATATGTCCACAAATCATAACACATCTTTATTTCGTTTTCATTACTAGAACTCAGACACAAGGCACTTATCTACCATTACCATTTTCGGCTCAATAGCCACATACAAAGAGCATGGTTTTGATTCGCTATATAACATGATCTAATCGAATCATAATCTAAGCTCCATTACTTGAAAACTTACCTCGGATGTTGTCGAACGATTTCAACGGCTATTCGATCACCTTTTCCTTTCCTTTATCGGATTTAGTTCCCCTTTGCTCTTGAGCTTAATTTAACAAATAAATTGATTTAATCATTTTGAACATCAAAGAGAAATTTAAGGTACTTAGCCCATATATATTAGGCATTAGAGTCATATATGTATGAAATCATGAATCTAATTAAACATATTAGCCAATATTCTCCTTTAGCCGATTTTCTAAGTCAAGATAAAGCCATCAATATGCTTACCTATAGCCGAACGTACAACATCAATCTATGTATTCATTCATATGGCCGAATATGCATGTCTATGTTGAGGCCGATTATATACTTAATACATTCTACAAATATGGTTACTTGTATTGACTAAATACCATTTTGTTTCAAGTTCAAAACTCGGCTAATACACATATATACACTAGTAATCAAATACTAACATTTGCACTTCACCTTAATAGCTAGCTTAGCAAACCTTAATTTAACATATAATTGTTCATAACACAATTAAAGCATCCTCTCCATTCCATCAATTCAAAACACATACAATTCAAAATCATATTCGCCCTTCGTACACACTTGTTAGCCGATTTTTCTCCATTTAGCAACTAATGCACATATGTGCTCATTTGTTAGACTCTACTTCACCTAACTACCATTCCTCATCCAAATAACATGAACAACAACCATTTCTTGAACATTATCTCATGACCGGTTACTCATGTTACCAACAAGATCCAAAATTTGGACATGGGCTAACTAAGGGACTTAGTAACTAGCTTAATACATTCAACAATTTCAAAAGCTACCATGAATTACATACCTTATTCAAGACTAGAAGGAGTGGCCGAATATTTGCTTCCCCTTCCCCTTTCTTCTTAGCATTTTCGGCCAAGGATGTTAAAAGATGAACATTTTTTTTCTTTTCTTTGTTTTATTCACTTAATTAGTTTAACACCCCTTTTTCTTTATTTTTATTTTTATAATTTATGCCATTAATAAATTATTTTATTGTTATTACCCATCACATTTTGTCTATCCTCATTGTCATGGCCGGCCACTACTATCAAAGTGGGGAAATTGACATGCAAGTCCACCCTTTTGATTACATGCACTAATAGATCCTTATAGATTAACCTATCACATTTCAAAAGTGTCACACATAAGTCCTATTAACTAAATTCACATGCAATTAACTAAATCGAAGCTTAAAACTTTCACACACTCATATTCACATATTTTAGACAATAAATATTATACTCAAATACTTCGGTGACTCGGTTTAGCGGTCCCGAAACCACTTTTCGACTAGGGTCAATTTAGGGCTGTCACAACTCTCCCCCACTTAAGAAATTTTCGTCCCAGAAAATCTTACCGGTAAATAGGTTTGGGTATCGTTCTTTCATAGAGTTCTCGGTTTCCCAAGTAGCTTCTTCGATCCCGTGTTTGAGCCATAACACCTTTACTAACAGAATCCTTTTGTTTCCCAACTATTTCACCTAACGAGCGAGGATACGAATCGGTTCTTCTTCATAACTCAAGTCAGATTGAATTTCAACCTCTGATGGACTAATTATGTGCGAAGGATCAGATCTATAACGTCGAAGCATCGAAACATGAAAAACGTTGTGAATCCTTTCAAGTTCAGGGGGTAAAAGCAGCCTATATGCAACTGGACCAACTCGTTCAGAGATTTCATACGGCCCAATGAATCTCGGACTCAGTTTTCCCTTACGGGCAAATCTGAGTATCTTTTTCCAGGGTGAAACCTTAAGAAACACTTTGTCTCCCACCTGATACTCAATATCTCTTCGTTTTAAATCCGCGTACGACTTCTGACGATTTGATGCTGCCTTCAGACTTTCACGAATTATTTTTACTTTCTGCTCAGCATCTTTAATCAAATCAACTCCGAAAATTTTACTTTCACAGAGCTCGGTCCAAAACAATGGTGTACGGCATTTATGACCGTACAAAGCCTCGTAAGGCACCATCTTAGTACTTGATTGAAAACTATTGTTGTAAGCGAATTCAATCAAAGGTAAATACCGCTCCCATGAACCACTAAACTCAAGGATGCAACATCTCAACATATCCTCAAGTATCTGAATTATCCGCTCGGATTGACCATCAGTTTGTGGATGAAAAGCGGTGCTAAAATGCAACTTGGTACCCAAAGCTTCTTGCAATTTCTTCCAAAATTGCGAGGTGAACCTCGGATCTCTATCCGACACAATAGAAATAGGTACCCCGTGTAATCTTACAATCTGAGAAACATACAATTCAGCTAGTTTATCCAATGAAAAATCCGTACGTACAGGGATAAAGTGAGCCGACTTAGTCAGTCTATCAACAACAACCCAAATCGCATCTTTCTTACTTGCCGACACTAGTAACCCAGATACAAAATCCATCGTGACTCGATCCCATTTCCATTCAGGTATCATGATCGGCTGAAGTAAACCTGTAGGCACTTGATGCTCCGCTTTCACTTGTTGACATATTAAACACTTCGAAACAAATTCGGAAATGTCCCGTTCCATACCATGACACCAAAACTGACGTCTCAGATCGTTGTACATTTTCGTACTCCCCGGGTGAATTGACACTCGGCTACAATGAGCTTCGTTCAGAATCATCGAAATAAGTTCCGAATTTCTTGGAACACACAAACGACTTCTGAACCTCAAACAATCGTCATCATCAATTTGAAACTCTGATTCCATATTCGAAACACATTCAGCCCGTTTTGCAACCAATTCATCATCGACTTTCTGAGCTTCACGAATTTGATGAATCAACAATGGTTTGGCCTTTAATTCAGCTACTAACACATTGTCGGATAGAACAGACAAGTGTACATTCATCGCTCGTAAAGCAAACAGTGATTTACGACTTAAGGCATCCGCAACCACATTAGCCTTTCCCGGGTGATAATCAATGACAAGCTCATAATCTTTCAACAACTCAAGCCAACGCCTTTGTCGCAGATTCAAGTCTCTTTGAGTCATCAAATATTTGAGACTTTTGTGATCCGAATATACATGGCACTTCTCACCAAATTAGTAATGTCGCCATATTTTCAAAGCGAATACGATGACAGCTAATTCGAGATCATGGGTTGGATAATTTTTCTCATGTGGCTTCAATTGTCTCGACGCATAAGCTACAACTCGACCTTCTTGCATCAATACACAACCCAACCCAAGTAAGGATGCATCACTGTAGATGACAAACTCCTTGCCTGATTCGGGCTGCACTAGTACTGGAGCTTCAGTCAAATAAGTTTTCAGTTGATCGAAACTTTTCTGACACTTTTCTGTCCATTCAAACTTAACATCTTTCTGAAGTAGTTTCGTTATTGGTGTGGCTATCATCGAGAAACCCTTTACAAAGCGTCTGTAGTAACTGGCAAATCCCAAAAAGCTCCAAACTTCAGTAATATTTCTCGGAGGCTTCCAGTTAAGTATGGCCAAAATTTTACTCGGATCAACTCGAATACCCGATGCAGATACCACATGACCCAAGAAGCTAACCTCTCTTAACCAGAACTCACACTTACTGAACTTAGCATATAACTGCTTATCCCGTAAAATTTGCAACACTAATCCCAGGTGTTCAGCATGATCGGTTTCATTTCTCGAATAAACCAAAATATCATCGATAAACACAACTACAAACCGATCCAAATACGGTCTGAAGATCCGATTCATCAAATCCATAAATACCGCAGGGGCATTAGTGAGCCCAAACGGCATCACTAAGAATTTGTAGTGACCGTACCTCGTTCTGAAAGCGGTTTTGGGTATATCCGAATCTCGAATTCACAACTGATAATAACCCGATCTCAAATCTATCTTTGAAAACACTGAGGCTCCTTTTAGTTGATCAAACAAATCATCAATGCGTGGTAACAGATATTTATTCTTTATAGTCACTTTATTCAACTGACGATAGTCGATGCACAACCTCATGGTTCCGTCCTTCTTTTTCACAAACAATACTGGTGCACCCCAACGTGAGAAACTTGGTCAAGCGAAACCTCTATCCATCAACTCTTGCAACTGAGCTTTCAATTCCTTCAATTCCGTTGGTGCCATACGATACGGAGCTATCGAAATCGGTGTAGTCCCAGGTACAAGCTCAATACCAAACTCTACCTCCCGAACAGGTGGTAAATCCGGTAATTCTTCGAGAAAAACATCCGGATATTCACAAACCACCGGTACCAATTCAAGTTTCTTTTCTGGCTCTTTATTATCAAGTACGTATGCAAGATACGCTTCACACCCCTTTCTCACATATTTTTGAGCTAACATCGAGGATATTATTGTTGGCAATCCATTCAAGACAGTAGACTCAACTCGGATTATCTCATTATTTGCACACCTCAAATCAATAGTCTTGCTTTTGCAATTCACAACCGCATCATGTACGGTCAACCAATCCAAACCGAGAATAACATCAAATTCATCAAACGATAAAAGCATCAAGTCCGCCGGAAAACAGGAACCTCGAATTACTAGGGGACATTTCTTACACACCTTATCAACAAGCACACAACGACCCAAGGGATTCGACACTCTAATAACGAACTCAGTAGACTCAACAGGTAAAGTCTTACTAGATGCTAAAGTCTCACATATATAAGAATAAGTAGAACCAGGGTCAATCAATGCAATCACATTAGTATCAAAGAGAGTGAAATTACCGGTAATAACATCTGGCGAGGAAGCATCCTCTCGTGCACGTAGGGCATAAGCTCTAACAGGAGCACGAGCCTCAGATCTGGTTGTAGCGTCTCTAGATCCTCTCTGACCACCACTAGGAAGTCCCGTATTTCTAGATGGTCTACCTCGAGCAGTAGTAGCACTCGGTTTCCCACTCTGATTTACATTTTGTTCAGACAGTCTCTGGCAATCCTTGATAAAGTGGTCAGCTGATCCGCACTTATAACAGGAGCGGTCATGGAATCTACAACTTCCCGAATGCCATTTACCACAATACTGGCACTCTGTTCTGTCTCGACGATCATTTCCAACACTGGCAACTGAAGTGACTCGTGTACTCATAGGGGGTCGATCACGATCTCGTCTAGAAAAGCCTAAAGTGTCTCTAGATCGGCCTAAATCATCTCTAAATTTCTTCGATGACTGTTGAAAAGGCTTTCCCGAAGATCTCTTACGAAACTCCTTTGCTCCCATATCAGCTTTTCTTTTCTCCTTACTGAGCTCTTCGGCTTTGCAAGCTCGCTCGACAAGTACCACAAATCCTCTGATTTCTAAAATGCCAACATACAGCTTTATATCATCGTTCAGTCCATCTTCGAAACGTTTACACATCACAGCTTCTGAAGAAATGCATTGTAACACCCCGTGCCCGAGACCGTTGCCGGAGTCGAACACGAGGTGCTGACCGACTTAGTTCATTTACTTGCACAGTTCATTTTAAAAATTTCCAGACAGCTGGCTAACTGTGTCGCTATCACCTTAAAAATCATATCTTGAGTTCCAAAACTCAAAAATCAGTTTCGTGATTTTTCCCTGAAACTAGACTCATATATGCATCTACAATTTTTTTTATATAATTTTTGGTTGGGCCAATTAGTACAGTTTATTAGTTAAAGTCTCCCATGTTACAGGGATCGACTATACTGACCTTCGTGCATTACAACTTGGATATCTCCCTGTACAGGGCTTCAATACTGATGTCGTTTGTTTCTATAGAAACTAGACTCAAATAGGAATCTATACATATATGGCATGACTCCTAATTATCTCTAGTTAATTTAAAATGAATTTCCAAAGTCGGAACAGGGAATCCAGAAACCATTCTGGCCCTGTTTCACGAAAACCTAAATATCTCTTAACATGCAACTCATATGACCGTTTCGTTTCTTCCATATGAAATTAGATTCATCAAGGTTCATTTATATAATTTATTCACTATTTAATTCCATTCTTGCTATTTTTAGTAATTTTTCA
Source organism: Gossypium hirsutum (assembly GCF_007990345.1). Lineage (NCBI taxonomy): Eukaryota > Viridiplantae > Streptophyta > Magnoliopsida > Malvales > Malvaceae > Gossypium > Gossypium hirsutum. The sequence goes on along the minus strand of NC_053430.1, from coordinate 47,611,563 downwards.
CATCCACATCGCTGCTGCTGTCAGCATCTGCCTTTAAGGTAGACTTTACCTATTTCATAGTTTCCGTGATTCAATTAGCCCTTTTTTTTTTGCATACATAGCACAAAGTATAATCATGATTAACCATTCCAATGGCTAATCGTTTCCAAACATTTCCATACCTCTTAGTGATCAACATACAAAACGATTATAGTACTATGCTAAAAACGTATATAAGCCATTTTCGCATGGCTATCCAAATTTACACAAAATCCATGGGTACATGACCAGCAACAAGAAGGATAGTCCTATACATGTCATTTCAAAGTTCAACCAAAATTGTACCAAAAGGGGGCTTTGATAGTGTGGGAGACTTCGACTTCCAAAAATCCCGAGTCCGATAGCTGACGAGCCAAAATCTATAAAACAGAGAAACAAAGAAACGGAGTAAGCAATTTATCCTTAGTAAGTTTTGAGCAAGGGATTCCAGCACAACAAAAGTATAGCATTCATATAGCTAAACGGATAATTTCATATGCACAAATTCTCAATATCATACTTACTTCACATTACCAACCCTTATGTTCATACACAAAAGATCAACTTAGCCAAAGGCCGGTAGCTCATTTATCGACTGAGCGAATACAGATTTGTAAGGGATCAACTAATTCAAAGCACACACGAAACATACCTCATCGCTGGGATTTTACGAGCGTATTAATTTAAATTTTTACAGCAAGATCGCTCGTTCCCAAATCAAGCATCTTCGGGGTTTAGCCGGATATAACCACTCGCACAAGGCATTCGGGTCTTAACTCGGATATGGTCACTAGCATAAATGCCTTCGGGACTTAGCCCGGATATAGTCGCTAGCACAAATGCCTTCGGATCTTAGTCCGGATGTAGTCGCTTAGCACAAAAGCCTTCGGGACTTAGCCCGGATATCATTGGAGTAACCATGCACATATATCAATAAATCATGGCACATTCATATTTCATTTTCATTACCAAAGCTCAAACACAAGACACTTATCACATTTACAATTTCGGCTCAATAGCCACATACAAGAGCATGATTTTGATTTACTTAAGACATAATCTAATCGAATCATAATTTAAGTCCCATTACTCGAAAACTTACCTCGGATGTTGTCGAACGATTCCATGGCTATTCGACCACTTTTTCCTTCCCTTTATCGGATTTAGTTCCCCTTTGCTCTTGAGCTTAATTTAACAAATAAATTGATTTAATCATTTGAGCATCGAAAAGAGGAACTCAAGGTACTTGGCCCACATATATCCATTAGACATTAAAGTCACATATGTATGGAATCATGAATCAAACTCAACACATTAGTTAATACTCTCCTTAGCCGAATTTTCTAAGTCAAGATAAAGCCTTCAATATGCTTACCTATGGCCGAACAACACATCAACCTATGTACTCATTCATGTGGCCGATTATGCATGTCTGTTTTGAGGCCAATTATATACTCAATACCACACACAAATGGCATACCTTTTACTAACTAATGCATTACATATTATAACTCAATACGCATCCATCATGTACTCCATAACCGAAACACCATCATATGTAAATATATACCTTGAGATATTGTATATGTCATACCAATACGTCATGTGCAAACATATATATATGTGCAAGAGCCGAATCTCAAAGTTGATTATAACTGAACATGAACATAAATCCAAAACACAAATCTTACCTACCATGCAATAAGCATAAATCATACTTATGGATATACCATGGCCGAATACATCACAACACCATACCATTTCAATTTTGGTCATGGTTAAACAAAGAACTTAATGTCTCACTCAAAAATGCTAAAAAGAAAATCCAAGAGTCATCAATCCACCATCACATGTATCATTAACAAGCTTCATATTTAGCATGCAATGGCATTAACACAAAATCCACCTAGGCCGAATATCATCCCCATGACATAGCAAAGATTTGAACCATGGGCTAATTAGAACTCAAGCTAGCAACTAAAAACATGCATGAATCTCATGGCACAACCTCAAACATACCTTAATCTAGATACAAGTATGGCCAAACCTCCTCCTAATCCTCTTCCAAACCAAACATGAAGCAAGAACTCCTTCCTTCTTCCTTAGAATTTTTGGCCAAAAGAAATGAAAAAGGATGAAAATTTTTTTTTCTCTTCTTCAACTCACGGCAATGGGGGGGAACACTCACACACATTCCTTTTTTTTTGTTTTCTTCCTTCCATTTCTTACTAGTTTATTGCCCATGCTTCTTATTTTATTTTTCCATTAACATAACATGTTTCATGACATGTTTTGCCCATCATCCCTTGTCATGGCCGGCCACTAGTACTTAAATGGGGGGAAATTGACATGCAAGCCCACCCCTTTGATTACATGCACTATTAGGCCACTTGAATTTGCCTAGCACATTTCTAAATTTTCTCACATAAGTCCTATCAACTAAATTCACATGCAATTAACTAAATCGAAGCTTAAAACTTTCACACATTTATATTCACATATTTTAGGCAATAATTATCACATTCAAATAATTTGGTGACTCGGTCTAGCGGTCCCGAGACCGCTTTCTGACTAGGGTCACTTTAGGGCTGTCACAACTCTCCCCCACTTAAGAAATTTTCGTCCCCAAAAATCTTACTGGTAAATAGGTTTGGGTATTGTTCTTTCATCGAGCTCTCGGTTTCCCAAGTAGCTTCCTCGATCCCGTGCTTGAGCCATAACACCTTTACTAACGGAACCCTTTTGTTTCGCAACTCTTTCACTTCACGAGCTAGGATACGCATCGGTTCTTCTTCATAACTCATATCGGCTTGAATTTCAACCTCTGATGGATTAATTATGTGCGATGGATCAGATCTATAGCGTCGAAGCATCGAAACATGAAAGACGTCGTGAATCTTTTCAAGTTCAGGGGACAAAATCAATTGATACGCAACTGGACCGACTCGTTCTGATATTTCGTATGGCCCGATGAACCTCGGACTCAATTTGCCCTTACGCCCAAATCTGAGTATCTTTTTCCAAGGTGAAACTTTAAGAAACACCTTATCTCCCACTTGATACTCAATGTCTTTTCGTTTCAGATCCGCGTACGACTTCTGGCGATCTGAGGCTATCTTTAGACTTTCACGGATTACTTTTACTTTCTGTTCAGCATCTTTAATCAAATCCACTCCGAAAATTTTACTTTCACCGAGCTCGGTCCAAAACAATGGTGTACGGCATTTACGCCCGTACAAAGCCTGGTAAGGTGCCATCTTAATACTTGATTGAAAACTATTATTGTAAGCGAATTCAATCAATGGTAAATACCGTTCCTATGAACCACTAAACTCAAGGATGCAACATCTCAACATATCCTCAAGTATCTGAATTACCCGCTCGGATTGACCATCGGTTTGTGGATGAAAAGCGGTGCTAAAATGCAGCTTGGTACCCAAATCTTCTTGCAATTTCTTCCAAAATCGCGAGGTGAATCTCGGATCTCTATCCGACATAACAGAAATCGGTACCCCGTGTAATCTCACAATCTGAGAAATGTACAATTCAGCTAGTTTATCCAATGAAAAATCCGTACGCACGGGGATAAAGTGAGCCGACTTAGTTAGTCTATCAACAACAACCCAAATCGCATCCTTCTTACTTGCTGACAATGATAGTCCGGACACAAAGTCCATTGTGACTCGATCCCATTTGCACTCGGGTATCATGGTCGGCTGAAGTAATCCTGAAGGCACTTGATGTTCCGCTTTCACTTGTTGACATATTAAACATCTCGAAACAAAGTCAGAGATGTCTCGTTTCATACCATGCCACCAAAACCGACGTTTCAAATCGTTGTACATTTTCGTACTCCCCGGGTGAATTGACATTCGGCTACAATGGGCTTCATTCAGAATCATCGAAATGAGTTCCGAATTCCTTGGAACAGACAAACGACTTCTGAACCTCAAACAATCATCATCATCAATTTGAAACTCCGATTCCTTGTTCGGAACACACTCAGCCCGTTTTGCAACCAATTCATCATCGACTTTCTGAGCTTCACGAATTTGATGAATCAATAATGGTTTGGCTTTTAATTCAGCTACTAACACATTGTCGGGTAGAACAGACAAGTGTACATTCATCGCTCGCAAAGCGAACAGTGATTTCCGGCTTAAGGCGTCCGCAACCACATTAGCCTTTCCCGGGTGATAATTAATGACAAGCTCATAATCTTTCAACAACTCAAGCCAAAGCCTTTGTCGCAGATTCAAGTCTCGCTGGGTCATCAAATATTTGAGACTTTTGTGATCCGAAAATACATGGCACTTCTCACCAAACAAATAATGTCACCATATTTTCAAAGCAAATACGATGGCGGCTAGTTCGAGATCATGGGTCGGATAATTTCTCTCGTGTGGCTTCAATTGTCTCGACGCATAGGCCACAACTCGACCTTCTTGCATCAATACGCAACCCAACCCAAGTAGGGATACGCCACTATAAATGACAAACTCTTTGCCTGATTCGGGTTGCACTAAAATTGGAGCTTCAGTCAAATAAGTTTTCAGTTGATCGAAACTTTTCTGACATTTCTCCATCCATTCGAACTTAACATCCTTTTGAAGTAGCTTCGTCATTGGTGTGGCTATCATCGAAAAACCTTTTACAAATCGTCGGTAATAACCGGCGAGCCCCAGGAAGCTCTGAACTTCGGTAATATTTCTTAGAGGCTTCCAATTAAGTATGGCTGAAATTTTGCTCGGGTCAACTCGAATACCCGATGCGGATACCACATGACCCAAGAAGCTAACCTCTCTTAAGCAGAACTCACACTTACTAAACTTAGCATATAACTGCTTATCCCGCAAAATTTACAACACTAATCTCAGGTGCTCAGCATGTTCGGTCTCATCTCTTGAATAGACCAAGATGTCATCAATGAACACAACTACGAACCGATCCAAATACTGTCTGAAGATCCGATTCATCAAATCCATAAACACCGCAGGGGCATTAGTGAGCCCGAACGGCATCACTAAGAACTCGTAGTGATCGTACCTCGTTCTGAAAGCAATTTTGGGTACGTCTGAATCTCGAATCCGCAACTGATAATAACCCGATCTCAAATCTATCTTTGAAAACACTGAGGCTCCCTTTAGTTGATCAAAAAAATCATCAATACGCGGTAACGGATATTTATTCTTTATCGTCACTTTATTCAGTTGACGATAGTCAATGCACAACCTCATGGTTCCGTCCTTCTTTTTCACAAACAATACTGGTGCACCCCAGGTGAGAAACTTGGTCGAGCGAAACCTCTATCCGTCAATTCTTGCAACTGAGCTTTCAACTCTTTTAACTCGGTTGGTGCCATACGATACGGAGCTATCGAAATCGGCGTAGTCCCAGGTACAAGCTCAATACCAAACTCTATCTCCCGAACAGGTGGCAAACCCGGTAATTCTTCGGGAAAATCATCCAGGTATTCACAAATTACTGGTACCGACTCAAGTTTCTTTTCTAATTCCTTGTTATCAAGTACATACGCAAGGTATGCTTCATACCCCTTTCTTACATATTTCTGAGCCAACATTGAGGATATTACAGCTGGCAACCCATCCAATTCTGTAGACTCAACTCGGATTACTTCGTTATTTGCGCACCTCAAATCAATAGTCTTGCTTTTGCAATTCACAACCGCATCATGCACGGTCAACCAATCCAACCCGAGAATAACATCAGATTCATCAAACGGCAGAAGCATCAAGTCCGCCGGAAAACAGGAACCTCGAATTACTAGGGGACATTTCTTACACACTTTGTCGACAAGCACGTAACGACCCAAGGGATTTGACACCCGAATTACGAACTCAGTAGACTCAATAGGTAAAGTCTTACTGGATGCTAAGGTTTCACATATATAAGAATGAGTAGAACCGGGGTCAATCAAAGAAATTACATTAGTATCAAAGAGAGTAAAAGTACCGGTAATAACATCAGGCGAAGAAGCATCCTCGCGGGCACATATAGCATAAGCTCTAGCAGGTGCACGAGCCTCAGATCTGGTTGTAGCATTTCTAGATCCTCTCTGACCACCACTAGCATTGCCCGTGTTTCTAGACGGTCTACCTCGAGCAGTAGTAGCACCTGGTTTCCCACTCTGACTTACATTTTGTTCAGGCAACCTCGGGCAATCCTTGATAAAGTGGTCAGCTGATCCACACTTATAGCAGGAGCGGTCATGGAACCTACAGCTCCCCGAATGCCATTTACCACAATGCTGACACTCTGTTCTGTCTCGACGTTCATTCCCAACACTGGCGACCGAAGTGCCTCGTGTACCCACAGGGGGTCGATCACGATCTCGTCTAAAAAGGCCCGAAGTGCCTCTAGACCGGCCCACATCATCTCAAAATTTCTTCGATGCCTGTTGAAGAGACTTTCCCGAGGATCTTTTACGAAACTCTCCAGTTCCCACATCAACTTTTTGTTTTTCTTTTCTAAGCTCTTCGGCTTTACAAGCTCGCTCGACAAGTACTACGAACTCTCGTATTTCAAAAATGCCAACGAACATTTTTATATCTTCATTCAGCCCATCCTCGAAGCGTTTACACATGATAGCCTCGGACGAAACACATTCCCGAGCGTATCTACTAAGTCTAACAAATTTTCGCTCGTAATCAGTAACTGACATAGAACCTTGTTTAAGCTCAAGAAATTCCTTCCGTTTTTGATCAACAAATCTCTGACTGATATACTTTTTCCGAAACTCAGTTTGGAAAAACTCCCAAGTTACTTGCTCTCGGGGCACAACAGAAGTCAGAGTACTCCACCAATAGTAGGCAGAATCGTGTAGCAAGGAGATAGTACACTTTAGGCATTCATCGGGTGTACAAGATAGCTCATCGAGTACCCGGATAGTGTTGTCCAACCAAAATTCAGCTTGCTCGGCATCATCGCTATCCGTAGCTTTAAATTCAGTAGCCCCATGTTTTCGGATTCTGTCAACTGGGGGCTTATTTGACCTTATTTGGTCAGTTCCCGGAGGTATTGTAGGTGCGGAGGTTGTATTAGTCGGGAATGGAGGTTGTGGAACAACCGTATTAGTTCAAATGTATTGGTTGAACCAATCATTCATCACGCTATAAAAAGCTTGCCTAGCCTCATCATTCGGATTGCTAGTAATCGATTGAGAGTCCGCCGGAGCTGTCCCTTGTGCGGGAGCAGGCGCCACACTCTCAAGATCATCAGCTACCGCTCGGTCGGGATCGGGATCCATTACTATAAATAAACACATTTTCAATTGTCAGAAATCACCACACTATCAAATAATCACAAAATGGCATGTATAGCTAGACCCAAACGTATTACGGTAGTCCTAGAATCGACTAAACCGTGCTCTGATACCAATAAAATTGTAACACCCCGTGCCCGAGACCGTTGCCGGAGTCGAACACAAGGTGCTGACCGACTTAGTTCATTTACTTGCACAGCTCATTTTAAAAATTTCCAGACAGCTGGCTAACTGTGTCGCTGTCACCTTAAAAATCATATCTTGAGTTCCACAACTCAAAAATTAGTTTCGTGATTTTCCCTGAAACTAGACTCATATATGCATCTAAAAATTTTTTCTATAATTTTTGGTTGGGCCAATTAGTACAGTTTATTAGCTAAAGTCTCCCATGTTACAGGGATCGACTACACTGACCTTCGCGCATTACGACTTGGATATCTCCCGGTACAGGTCTTCAATACTGATACTGTTTGTTTCTATAGAAACTAGACTCAAAGAGGAATCTATACATATATGGCATGACTCCTAATTATATCTGGTTAATTTATAATGAATTTCCAAAGTCGGAACAGGGAATCCAGAAACCGTCCTGGCCCTGTTTCACGAAAACCTAAATATCTCTTAACATACAACTCATATGACCGTTTCGTTTCTTCCATATGAAATTAGATTCATCAAGGTTCATTTACATAATTTATTAACTATTTAATTCCATTCCAACTATTTTTAGTGATTTTTCACATCCACATCGCTGCTGCTATCAGCATCTGCCTTTAAGGTAGACTTTACCTATTTCATAGTTTCCATGATTCAATTAGCCCTTTTTTTTTTTTGCATACATAGCACAAAGTATAATCATGATTAACCATTCCAATGGCTAATCGTTTCCAAACATTTCCATACCTCTTAGTGATTAACAAACAAAACGATTATAGTACTATGCTAAAAACGTATATAAGCCATTTTCGCATGGCTATCCAAATTTACACAAAATTCATGGGTACATGACCAACAACAAGAAGGGTAGTCCTATACATGCCATTTAAAAGTTCAACCAAAATTGTACCAAAAGGGGGCTTTGATAGTGTGGGAGACTTCGACTTCCAAAAATCCCGAGTCCGATAGCTGACGAGCCAAAATCTAGAGAAACAAAGAAACGGAGTAAGCAATTTATGCTTAGTAAGTTTTGAGCAAGGGATTCCAGCACAACAAAAGTATAGCATTATATAGCTAAACGGATAATTTAATATGCACAAATTCTCAATATCATACTTACTTCACATTACCAACCCTTATGTTCATACACAAAAGATCAACTTAGCCAAAGGCCGGTAGCTCATTTATCGACTGAGCGAATACAGATTTGTAAGGGATCAACTAATTCAAAGCACACACGAAACATACCTCATCGCTGGGATTTTACGAGCGTATTAATTTAAATTTTTACAGCAAGATCGCTCGTTCCCAAATCAAGCATATTCGGGGTTTAGCCGGATATAACCACTCGCACAAGGCATTCGGGTCTTAACTCGGATATGGTCACTAGCATAAATGCCTTCGGGACTTAGCCCGGATATAGTCGCTAGCACAAATGCCTTCGGATCTTAGTCCGGATGTAGTCGCTTAGCACAAAAGCCTTCGGGACTTAGCCCGGATATCATTGGAGTAACCATGCACATATATCAATAAATCATGACACATTCATATTTCATTTTCATTACCAAAGCTCAAACACAAGACACTTATCACATTTACAATTTCGGCTCAATAGCCACATACAAGAGCATGATTTTGATTTACTTAAGACATAATCTAATCGAATCATAATTTAAGTCCCATTACTCGAAAACTTACCTCGGATGTTGTCGAACGATTCCGATGGCTATTCGACCACTTTTTCCTTCCCTTTATCGGATTTAGTTCCCCTTTGCTCTTGAGCTTAATTTAACAAATAAATTGATTTAATCATTTGAGCATCGAAAAGAGGAACTCAAGGTACTTGGCCCACATATATCCATTAGACATTAAAGTCACATATGTATGGAATCATGAATCAAACTCAACACATTAGTTAATACTCTCCTTAGCCGAATTTTCTAAGTCAAGATAAAGCCTTCAATATGCTTACCTATGGCCGAACAACACATCAACCTATGTACTCATTCATGTGGCCGATTATGCATGTCTGTGTTGAGGCCAATTATATACTCAATACCACACACAAATGGCATACCTTTTACTAACTAATGCATTACATATTATAACTCAATACGCATCCATCATGTACTCTATAACCGAAACACCATCATATGTAAATATATACCTTGAGATATTGTATATGTCATACCAATACGTCATGTGCAAACATATATATATATGTGCAAGAGCCGAATCTCAAAGTTGATTATAACTAAACATGAACATAAATCCAAAACACAAATCTTACCTACCATGCAATAAGCATAAATCATACTTATGGATATACCATGGCCGAATACATCACAACACCATACCATTTCAATTTTGGTCATGGTTAAATAAATAACTTAATGTCTCACTCAAAAATGCTAAAAAGAAAATCCAAGAGTCATCAATCCACCATCACATGTATCATTAACAAGCTTCATATTTAGCATGCAATGGCATTAACACAAAATCCACCTAGGCCGAATATCATCCCCATGACATAGCAAAGATTTGAACCATGGGCTAATTAGAACTCAAGCTAGCAACTAAAAACATGCATGAATCTCATGGCACAACCTCAAACATACCTTAATCTAGATACAAGTATGGCCAAACCTCCTCCTAATCCTCTTCCAAACCAAACATGAAGCAAGAACTCCTTCCTTCTTCCTTAGAATTTTCGGCCAAAAGAAATGAAAAAGGATGAACAAAATTTTTTTTTTCTCTTCTCCAACTCACGGCAATGGGGGGGAACACTCACACACATTCCTTTTTTTTTGTTTTCTTCCTTCCATTTCTTATTAGTTTATTGCCCGTGCTTCTTATTTTATTTTTCCATTAACACAACATGTTTCATGACATGTTTTGCCCATCATCCCTTGTCATGGCCGGCCACTAGTACTTAAATCGGGGGAAATTGACATGCAAGTCCACCCCTTTGATTACATGCACTATTAGGCCACTTGCATTTGCCTAGCACATTTCTAAATTTTCTCACATAAGTCCTATCAACTAAATTCACATGCAATTAACTAAATCGAAGCTTAAAACTTTCACACATTTATATTCACATATTTTAGGTAATAATTATCACATTCAAATAATTTGGTGACTCGGTCTAGCGGTCCCGAGACCACTTTCCGACTAGGGTCACTTTAGGGCTGTCACATGCATTCTCGCGCGTACCAGCTAAGCCTTACAAACTTTCGTTCATAATCAGTAACCGACATGGAACCTTGTTTAAGTTCAAGAAATTCTTTTCGTTTTTGATCAATGAATCTCTCGCTAATATACTTTTTCCGAAACTCGATTTGGAAAAACTCCCAAGTTACTTGCTCTCTGGGCACAACAGAAATCAACGTATTCCACCAATAGTAGGAAGAATCACTTAACAAGGAGATCGTACACTTTAGGCATTCATCGGGTGTGCAAGATAGTTCATCAAGTACCCGAATAGTGTTGTCCAACCAAAATTCAGCTTGCTCGGCATCGTCGCTGTCTGTAGCTTTAAATTCAGTAGCCCCGTGTTTTCAGATTCTATCAACTGGGGGCTTATTTAACCTTATCTGGTCAGTTACCGGAGGTATCGCAGGTGCAGGGGTTGTATTAGTCGGGAATGGGGGTTGTGGAACAGCCGTATTAGTTCGAATGTATTGGTTGAACCAATCATTCATCACGCTATAAAAAGCCTGTTTAGCTTCATCATTCTGATTACTAGCAATAGGTTGAGAGTCCACCGGCGCTGTCCCTTGTGCGGGAGCAGGTGCTACACTCTCAAGATCATCAGCTACCGCTCGGTTGGGATCGGGATCCATTACTATAAATAAACACATTTTTAACTGTCAGAAATCTTCACACTATCAAATAAACACATATCGGCATGTATAGCTAGACCCGGACGTATTACGGTAGTCCTAGAATCGACTAAACCGTAGCTCTGATACCAATAAAATTGTGACGCCCCGCACCCGAGACAGTTTTTGGAGTCGAACACGAGGTGTTAACGAACTTAATTCATTTATTTACACAGTTCATTTTAAAATTTCCAGACAAGCTGGCTAACTGCATCATTGTCACCTTAAAAATCATATCTCGAGTTCCAAAACTCAAAAACTGATTCCGTAAATTTTCCCTGAAACTAGACTCATATATCCAACTACATATTGTTTTCTATAATTTTTGGTCTAGCCAATTAGTACATTTTATTAGTTAAATTCTCCCCTATTTCAGGGTTCGACTACTCTGACCTTCATACATTACGACTTAGATATCTCCCTGTACAGGGCTTCAATACATATTCCGTTTGTTTTGAATGAAACTAGACTCAAAAAGGAATCTGTACATATAAAGAATGACTTCTAATTATTTCTGGTTAATTTATGGTAAATTTTCAAAGTCAGAATAGGGGATCCAGTAATTGCTCTGGCCCTGTTTCACGAAAACTTAAACATCTCGTAAATTACGGCTCATATGGTTGTTTCGCTTCTTCCATATGAAAATAGACTCATCAAGGTTCGATTAAATAATTTATTCATTATTTATTTACATTTCTACTATTTTTAGTGATTTTTCAAACTTACAACACTGCTGCTGTCAGCATCTATTTTAAGGCAAATTTCACCTATTTCATAGTTTCCATGATTCAATTAGCAAAGTAACATACATTATTTCCAAGTATGTTCACGATTAGCCACGACGTACGTAGCACCAATAGAACCATGATTGGCCATTCCAATGGCTAGTCATTACCAAACATTTCCACGTCACTTAATAACCATACCATAAGACCATGATGTTATACTTCAAAATATACGAGCCATTTTCGCATGGCTATATGAATATACATTACAAATGGGTACTCAATTAACAACAAGGGTCAGCCCTATACATGCCATTTTCAAATTGAACTAAAAGAGTACCAAAAGTGGTTTAGATAGTGTGGACGACTTCGACTTTGACACTCCCGAGTCCGATAGCTGACGAACCAAAATCTATAAAACAGAGAATCAAAGAAACGGAATAAGCATTTAATGCTTAGTAAGTTTTGAGTAATGAAATTAGTTTTGACTAAAGTATAACATTCATATGGCTAAATGAATAACTTCATATATGCACATTCTCATAATCATACTTACTTTACGCTTCAATCAATATATTCATACACAAGGTATCAAACCTAAATAAAGGCCGAAAGTTCGTTAATCAATTGAACGAATACTATTTAAAACGAATTGACTTTTCCGATGCATATACGAAACATACCTTATCGTTTGGATTTTATGAACGTATTAATTGAAATTATTACATCAAGATCGCTCACTTCCAAACCCAAGTATCTTTGGGATTTAGCCGGATATAACAACTCGCACAAATGCCTTCGGGTCTTATCCCGGATATAGCAACTCGAACAAATGCCTTCGGGTCTTAGCCCGGATATAATCACTAGCATAAATGCCTTCGGGACATAGCCCAGATATAGCAACTCGCACGAATGCCTTCGGATCTTAGTCCGGTTATCATCCGAATAATCATGCACATATGTCCACAAATCATAACACATCTTTATTTTGTTTTCATTACTAGAACTCAGACACAAGACACTTATCTACCATTACCATTTTCGGCTCAATAGCCACATACAAAGAGCATGGTTTTGATTTGCTATATAACATGATCTAATCGAATCATAATCTAAGTTCCATTACTCGAAAACTTACCTCGGATGTTGTCGAACGATTTCAACGGCTATTCGATCACCTTTTCCTTTCCTTTATCGGATTTAGTTCCCCTTTGCTCTTGAGCTTAATTTAACAAATAAATTGATGTAATCATTTTGAACATCAAAGAGAAATTTAAGGTACTTAGCCCATATATATTAGGCATTAGAGTCATATATGTATGAAATCATGAATCAAATTCAACATATTAGCCAATATTCTCCTTTAGCCGATTTTCTAAGTCAAGATAAAGCCATCAATATGCTTACCTATAGCCGAACGTACAACATCAATCTATGTATTCATTCATGTGGCCGAATATGCATGTCTATGTTGAGGCCGATTATATACTTAATACATTCTACAAATATGGTTACTTGTATTGACTAAATACCATTTTGTTTCAAGTTTAAAACTCGGCTAATACACATATATACACTAGTAATCAAATACTAACATTTGCACTTCACCTTAATAGCTAGCTTAGCAAACCTTAATTTAACATATAATTGTTCATAACACAATTAAAGCATCCTCTCCATTCCATCAATTCAAAAAACATACATTACTCAATAATATTCAAAATCATATTCGGCCTTAGTACACACTTGTTAGCCGATTTTTCTCCATTTAGCAACTAATGCACATATGTGCTCATTTGTTAGACTCTACTTCACCTAACTACCATTTCTCATCCAAATAACATGAACAACAACCATTTCTTGAACATTATCTCATGACCGATTACTCATGTTACCAACAAGATCCAAAATTTGGACATGGGCTAACTAAGGGACTTAGTAACTAGCTTAATACATTCAACAATTTCAAAAGCTACCATGAATTACATACCTTATTCAAGACTAGAAGGAGTGGCCGAATATTTGCTTCCCCTTCCCCTTTCTTCTTAGCATTTTTGGCCAAGGATGTTAAAAGATGAACACTTTTTTTTTTCTTTTCTTTGTTTTATTCACTTAATTTGTTTAACACCCCTTTTTCTTTATTTTTTTTATAATTTATGCCATTAATACATTATTTTATTGTTATTACCCATCACATTTTGTCTATCCTCATTGTCATGGCCAGCCACTACTATCAAAGTGGGGAAATTGACATGCAAGTCCACCCTTTTGATTACATGCACTAATAGATCCTTATAGATTAACCTATCACATTTCAAAAGTGTCACACATAAGTCCTATTAACTAAATTCACATGCAATTAACTAAATCGAAGCTTAAAACTTTCACACACTCATATTCACATATTTTAGACAATAAATATTATACTCAAATACTTCAGTGACTCGATTTAGCGGTCCCGAAACCACTTTCCGACTAGGGTCAATTTAGGGCTGTCACACATGTTGCATTAATATGCAGAGGCTCACATATTATCAAAATATACATAAACTGTTATCAAAATATACATCAACTTCGACACCTAGTGAGTCTTGAGCAGCCACGATTCCAAGGATTAATAGTTTCTTGGAGAAGGCGACGATAGGAAACAAGACCGGAGACCTCTAGATGGTGGATTGTCATAGCTGCATCGATTTGTACCACCTCTTCCATCACTACTATTCCAATTAGAGCCAAACAAATTAACCATTCTTTCATGTTTGAGACTCCCATGATTGGTCTTTGGTTTCATTAGAATAATTTTGATATCACCTATTTATAGGGTTTTGGAATGAAACCCTATTTTAGAAATTACCTCAAATTAGGTGATATAGTTTTTCTTTTTTTCTTTTTTTAATTTCTTGTTGTTTAAATTGTAAAATGTGTTAATTCTTTTTTTAAAAATACATTTTAGAAACTGGACTCGGTAATCTAAGGTTTTTCTCAGTTAGTCGAATATTATGGAATGTTTTTGTGTTTGCGTTTTGGCAAAAAGAAAGATAGTTGAGCTCTAATCTCAATAATGATACAATCTCAATTGGACTATATCTTTCCTATGTTACATGTTGCATATCATTCAATAAGAAACAAAATCTATCATCTGATGGTTGAGAATGTAAGCAGAGTCTCATTATTCCATATATAATATAGAAATATGTTGTAGTGTACTTTCAAGTAAATTGTTTAGTATGAATTTTTGTTTATATACAAAAAAAAATATTTATATATTATTATTATTACCTCTACCCTCATATATAATTAGTTTTTAATGCAGATGTGAAGCAAGTGATTTTAGGTATTGTTGAATATTATTAAAAAATGATAGCATATTAAAGCATTTATACCATATTCATTGGGGAATATAGATTTGCTTCATCTAATTAATACAAAGTAGCATTGTTCAAATTAATAAGTAATTAATTTAATTAAAATAAATAAATTATTTTAATAATTCAAATATAGTTCTAATAAAATATTTATAATATTTATTGAATTATTTATGAAAAATATAAAAATTGACATATTGTAAATTAAACCTTCAATTTTTGTTTTTATTTTCTGAAAAGTAAATAAATTGACCATACTAATATGTAGATAATATATAATTAATATAAATGTAATTATGTTAGATTATTTAAGATTACAAAATATATTAATTATTCATAATTTTTTGTATATGAAATATAATGTCCCTTATTACAAAAATAATTAAAATTTACTATTTAAAAAAGTAGTATATATATTTTCTTTTACTCTTTTTGGTTAAGGAAAATGCAACAATTTAAATAGAGAATAACTCAATATAAAAATTGACCTTTTCATTTATTATTATATAAATTCAAAATTTATGCTGATAAATGTAATAAATTTTATAAATAAAAATATATTTAAAATTATAAATCCAACAACGTAATGAACAACAAAGGCTATAGAGTCATTTCAATGTTTCTTTGGACTTGTGTTTTTATATAAATTATAGATATATGCATTTTTCACTTTGTTAAATTTGGAATTTATCTATACTATTATTTAAGTGCGGACAACAACTCATTCAAGAAAATTATTAAAATAATCTTACAGATTTTAAAAATTATATTATTACTCGAATACTTTTTCCTTTTTCTTATTCAAGAAAAAACCTATAAAGAAATTGAAAATGTTGAGATTTGAACCTATTCCTCCAGCATTTATAAATCTGTTCTTTACCACTTTAGTTTTATTTTGATATTTGTATACAATAAAATGTTATTACACCAATTATTTCACCCACATTGTTTGTATATATATATATTAATATTTACGTGTGTGACTATGTTGGTTCCATAAGTCAATTAGACACTAACTTAAATAAGAAAACTACTAAAATAACATTACATATTTTAAATAAGTTATATTATTATGATTATACTTTTATATTTTCCTCATTAAAATAACCAACAAAAAATTGCAAATCTTAATCTTTGAACTTATATCATCAACATCTATAAAATCGTTTTATTCCAACTTCAACCAAAATTTTATTTAGATATTTTTATACATTTCAACTTGAGTCACAAGTCAACTCAATACCAACTAAAGAGAAATGACTATATTGCGATAAACAATTGGAGTAGATTTAAGCTATTTTTTTTATTTCATATTTATTCCATATGTATTTACCTATAGTCGAAATATGTGATTTCTTCATGCATATGTGTGTGATAAGCAATTGGAGTACATTTAATATTCTTAATATGATGTATTTACCTATTTAACTTCCTCTTTACTCTCAATTTAAACTAAATTTTTTTATTTCATATTTATTCCATATGTATTTACCTATAGTCGAACTATGTGATTTCTTCGTGCATATGTGTGTGATAGAATTTCTATTATATAAAACCTTGAAGGAAAGTGTTGGGGATCGATCCGTATATGCAACAAGAAAATAAAAGTAAAAGCAGAAAAAGATCAAATATACAAATATTTATATGGAAAAATTCCACCAAAGAAGAGGACAAAAAACTACGAGCAAATGAGACATCACTAAACAAGCAAAAACCGAAAGAGTAGAAGATGGAGGTAATCTCAATAAATTAACCATGTACCTCGAAAGAACAAAGTACTCTGACTCAAGCCCGAAATTCCCAAAACTCTTAAAACTCTCTCAATACAAAAAAAGGATGAAGATGATTAATGTAACACCGAAAAACCCGGTCTAGAAGTTTCGACCGACATCTGGAGGTTATATTGGCCTCCAGAATGGCCCGCAACAAAATAAAGATCACATTCCTTGGTTCCATTTTGAAAACTTCTTTTTCTCATGCTTAACAAAAACAATATTAAGCTTATCTTATGTTTTTCAACATTAACTTAATCATCGTAGTAATTAATTTAAAACCAAATTAATATTTCCTTACCTGGATTGCAAAACATTTTAGATTTAGCAAATGTCAATTAAAATATCAAAATCAGTTTTGCAACGGAAATTTTGACATTTTTCGACTAAGTGAAGTTTATAAATTTAAGCATTTAAAAATTTGACTAAAAAGGAGGAAAACAATTATTTGACTAAAACCCATGCATGAAATTACTAATCTACTTCAACTTTACAAGTCCAAAATCAAAACCCATACCATAGTTCATATAAACTTATTTACAATCCAATTAAAAATAATTTATTAAATCTTAAGAAAAACTTATTAAACCAAACCAAAAATGAGAAACTCTGAGACCTCCAATTCATTGAGCTTGAGACCTAACCTCGCGAATTACCTGGAAAGGGAAAACTAAGAGGGTGAGCTACAAAACTCAATATGAGTCTAAAAAATATAATTAATCTGAGCCGAACAAAACACAGTAACACATAGTCACTCAAACATACAAAATAAAAATTCGGATCACAAATAGATATCATATCAGAGTAAATAATCATAGAGCTTAAACATTAATCAGATGTACAAATATTATATACGAATGCAATATGACACAAAATCGCACCTATCTAGCTGTTGTGCACCAACTCCATCACACACCAAGAAGGGTATACTAGACCCTTTCAAACCTCTACACACCAATATTGGGTTATGGTGGACCCATCCAACCGAAACACACCTTAATATGGTCATTTGCCACTTGAATTATTGCCGATTTATCGCCAAATTATAATAATGCTATGAAACTACTAAATCAAACTTCTTTCTTCTGTTAACCAAATCCCAACCAAAAATGCAAATGCAAACACAAACAATATTATGCATACGGATAAACAGAATTAGACATGTTAATTTTCAGTTTCCATAATCAATAAATATATTTGCAGCCAGTTTAGTTTAGCTAAAATCAGAATTAGACAAACTTGTATTTAATTACTTAGTGGTAACAACAGTATACACAATTTCTAGTTATCACATCATATAAGCACTTAAAGCAAACAATAAAATTTAATCTTATAAGTACACATACATAAATAAGTTCAAGCTGTAATGGTGTGCCAAACACTTCTACAGAGGATTAAACGTGCAAGAAAGCAACTAGGGACTAAAATGAACCATTTAACGAATAAGGAGTAAAACCTGCAAAAGTAGGATAACACAGTCGTGCGGGATGCTCAGACTGTGTGACAGGAATACACAATCGTGTGATTGAGATACACGGTCATATGGGTAGACCGTGTAACTCTCTGACCTCATGTGACAAATTTCACAATTTAGAAACAAAGAAGACATAGCCATGTGGCTGAAAGACACACCCGTGTAACTGAGGCACACGACCGTGTACCTGAGAGACATGCCTGTGTGTAATCGACAAAATCATTAACAGAGGTCACACGGTCATATAGCCAGGCCATGTGAGCCACTCCAGGCTATGTGACAAGAAAATTTGCCTAATTTCTAAAGTAACACACAGTCGTGTAGACCACCATTGTGCGGCATATACCCATGTAGCTTCTCGTTTGGTTTAAAAACCACCCCAAATCTTGCTACAAATGACAAAAATCAGCATTAAAATAACCCAAAATTACAAGTGTTTAAGAATAAACACCTGAAATGCTCTTCCAAAATAGTATGAATCGATCGAAACACCTCCACAAAACTGATCTAAAACTTGATTATACAAATACACAAAGACTAAGAAAGTTCTTAATTCTAACAGGATAAAAAGATATGGAGAAAATTGATTAAAACTCATTTCACAGTACTTCCCCTTTTCCCCTTAAAATCCTAATTAAACAAAGGCAAAAGAACAAGCAAAACCTTAAAAATCTTCAATTGACAACAAGGTTAGAACAAATAATGCAACACCAAAATTATTAGAGCTTTGGAATATAATCACAGTAGGACAAAGAGAAACACAAATTAAAAGAAATAGGGAAGATGGTGAAGCAGAGAATATTGTAGCAAAAAGAGTAAAAAAACTGAAAATGAAAACAAAATGTAAAATATAAGATTGACGTGAGAGAAAGTAGGAAACAAACGTGACAGGATTTTAGGTAAAATTTCTAAAATTAGATTTCCCACTCAACCCCTTAACCCTGTAACGCACTGAATAATTTATTTCTATTTCTAAAATAGCTAACACAACTATGTATCTTCTTCAGTTGTTAAGTATTTTGAGTATATGTGTGAGGTCTTGGGTTCAAGTCTCACATTTGCCAACTTTTGTTATTTTTCTAATCCTAGCCTTACCCTTGCTGAGTGGCCTTACATAAAATTGTTTGTTAATTCATGTTAGAATAAGCCTGCAGGTTCGAGTGGTAAGGGAGTTGGTGTGTTGGAGGTCCTGTTTTCGAATCCCTGCATTAGTAAGGGTGTTAATTTTTGCTCAATTGTCTGATAGAGTTTCGGTGAAACTAAAATTATAAGGTTTTTGTGAGTTAGTAGGTTAGTAGGAGGAAAATTAGGGGGGTTATCAAATTTTTGATTTTGTTAGTTTTGTTTTCTTTCTCCTAACAAAAATTCCCTTCTTGATGTTTTCTCTTTTCTCCTATCTTCCACTTTTAATTTATTTTTGTTCTTCTTTAGATTATTGTTGTTTGCTCGTTCAACTGTTGCTACTACGATTTTTGGATTTGTTAATCAGTTTGGTAAGTGAAGTTTGGTTTTTGTAATGACTGGTTTTGGAATTATGGGCAATCTTAATGATAGCCGATAAATAGTAGTAATTGATGATTTCTGTGGCATAGGAGAAGGTGGTGAGTCAGTAGTTATGACTCCAACGGTTTAGCTTACTGCGTGTGATCATTTTTAAAGGTTATAAGTTGTAGGTCGTTGATCGATTTATTTTTTTTAACTTGATTTTGGTTGGTAAAAGGTGTTGGATATTCTAATTTTAGGTGCTGGTGGTCTCGAGAGTATTTTAGCATCGAAATCGTGTTAGGTGTGTACCAGAAATGTAGAAAATCAAACTTCGAAAAAAGTTGAAAAACTATTTCATCGATGCCACACGGGCGTGTGGTCACTCGTGTGGTAGGCCGTGCATGACACGGTATGTCGTTGATGAAGGCATTACCATGCACATGACATAGCCGTGTTGTAATGTGGGTATGGCTGTATAGGCCACATGGGCTAGGCTAAGTTAGGCGTGTGGGCCCACACGAGTGTGTGGATTTTAGGCCAGGCCATGTGGGTCACATAGGCATGTAGCCCCACACGGGCAAGCCAGACGAGTGTGTGGGCCTAAATTTTTTGAATTTTCCCTAAGATCGCACGAGTCGTTCCGGTCGACTGTGGGCCTACCATAGGGATGGTAAGGGCTAACCAAACCCTAGATTATGTGATCTTGTATTCTGATAGTATGCTCTGAGTAGGACACCATTATGCATGTCTAACCATTCTGTTATATGTATGTCTATTATCTATATATAAGCATGCTAAGCATGTCTAGTCTGTAATTTCTGTATATGATAGTTGTAATTGTTTTGTGGTGGGATCTGTATATGTGGAGGAAGTGTTTTGTATGGCGATCATCGCCTATATTCTGACAGCATGGTTGCATATTATCTGATATGTGTCGTAATGGCATGATATGGTGTGTAAGGATGGGTGGCTGTTTTTAACCCCACATGGTGTGTTGGGATAGACAGAGTTGGTGTGTAGAGGATGGGGGTAGGATTCTGTATATCCGTATCTGAAATGGACATAAGTCTATATTTGTGTCTGACTAAGCTTGAGATTTCTGAATGTTTTGCCTGTCTATTTCTGTTGGGTTACACTCTGAGTTTACGAAAACTCACATTTGTTGTCTGTTCTATACAGGTAATCCACAGACTTAGATGGATTAGTGCAGTGGAGACTCAATGATGACCACTCATGCAAGAACTGATTATACTCAGTGTTTATGGTTTTTATTTAAATTTCAAACTTAATTAAGAGTTTGTAATTTATGGGACTCTCTAGACTGGACGGTTTTTAAACTTTTGATTTTTGTTTGTTTGCTTGTTTATGCAAACAAAAGTTTTTCTCAAACAAAAAGGTTTTTTCGAAAGCACGAATTAGATTTCCAAAATATAATGGTTTTATTAGACTTCTACTATAAAATATGTTTTGGCAAATAAACCAATTAATTAACTTTTTTCACAAGGGATATAAAAAGAATATGAGTTAATAAGCTAAGATGATTTAACATAAATGACTCTATTTTCAAAACCCATTCCTTGTGACATATCCCGATTCGGCCATAACGTCTAGGTCAAGTTTAGGGTGTTATATTTAGTGGTATATGAGCAAGGCTACAAAACTTGGGTTGTGAAATTGTGGGTTCCAAAATTTTGTTTCAAAAAGAACTTATTTTCAAAATAATTTGACTATTTGAGAAACTATGTGGTTCATCGAGTCTCTGGCACCTATCCTATAAGTATCTTTGAACTTTAGTGTATTCTGAAAACACTGTAGTTAGCACTTTCTGAAACTGAACTAAGTTAGTTTGAGACTAAAACCTCTGAAAACATCTTTGAACTTCTAATAATTCTTGCATAAAATATCTGTTAAAAAATATTGGAAAATGTAGATGAAATTTGAAACTTACGATGAGAGTTGGTGGAATTTGTAGATGTGGTATTTGTGGCCATGGTAGAAGCCGTAAGGGTTTGAGCTGAGTCTTCCTCTCTGGGTAGTATGCTAAACTTAGATACGAGTGAGACGCTAGTTTCACCTGCTGCTGAGATTGGGCTTCAAAGCCGTTCGATTGGGGAAGACGCACTGTCCCAAGCCATGTTAAGGATATTGGAGAGGGCGCTAGACCCTATTCTAGATCTAGGGGTTGTGGGTCTGTAACTGTACGACTCTAGTCTAACGGTGCTGAGTTGTTTTGGAGTGTCACTGGAGTCGCCCCTATTGCGGTCAAGTATTGGTTTGAGGCCACCGAATGGATCATGAATGATATAGACTGTACTCCCTAGCAGAAACTTAAGGGTGCAGTCTCTTTACTTCGCAACAAGGCATATCAGTGGTAGTTATCGGTTGAGGAGGGTACTCCGCCTGATCATCTGAATTGGGACTTCTTCAAGATTGCTTTTCAAGGGAAATATGTGGGAGCGAGCTATGTGGATGCTCGTAGGCATGAGTTCATGAATCTCACACAAGGTGATAGATTTGTGGCCAAGTATGAGGCCAAGTTTTTGAGGTTGTGCTGCTACGGTCGAGGTATGGTGGCGTCTAAGTATGTGAAGTGAAACCACTTTCAGGATGGCTTGAGGGATAATTTGCCGGTTCTGATTGCTCTACAGAGGGAGTAAGAGTTCACGGTTCTGGTTGATAAGATGAAGATCGCAGAAAAGGTTAAGCGCGTGGAACAACAAAATATGGACCTTGAGGGATGCAAGAACAAGAAGGAGTCAGAGCCTTCTAGTTCTATTTAGAGGCCTGAAAAAGGCCAGACCTGATGGGCCTGTTAGAGTGGGGGTTCCTGTTGCTCCTACTAGGATTCAACTATGTGGAGATTGTGGTAAGCGCCATCTGGGCAAGTGTTGGAGGAGGTTAGGGGCTTGTTTGAGGTGTGGATCTTTAGAGCACCTTATTAGGGAGTATCCACAGCAGGCCGATTAGATGCAAGCTTTTGGATCGAGTTCTGTACAGCCTCAGAGGGTAGCTCAGTAGCCACCTAGGAGTCGTGGACCGGCTAGGGGTGGTAATGGTATTGGCCATGGATAGAGAGCACCGGGCAGAGGTGGTAGTCAGATTGAGGCGAGGCAGCCAGCATTGGTTTATGCTGCTCGACGCCGAGAGGACAGAGATGCTCCTGATGTTATTACCAGTACATTCTTTATTTTTGATGTACCTTATATTGCTCTGATAGACATAGGTTCTACACACTTCTACGCATTTCTAAAAATCTGGGAATTTCCACTGAGAGCACTTCTAGTGAGATAACTGTACTAAGTCATTAAGAACCCGATTCTTGGCCTAGTCAAAATAGTGGTTTCGAAACCACTAAACCGAGGTTAGTGAAATTATTTTTATGTTATTTTATGTGTTGCAGCATGATTATATAAGTGCATGAGAATTTTGGTGAAAAAATTTTAGCGATTGCATGCTTAATTGTGAAAAAGGACTAAATCGCATAAAGTGTGAAAGTTTTGTTTTGCTAGCTAAAGGTGTTAAATAGCTAGAGAACCATAATTAGGGACCTTTAAAGATCAAATATACCTTTATAAAAAGCTTGGCCAGCCATAGAGACAAAGAGATGAAAAATTTTTATAGGTTAGATGAATTTGGTGACTTGTTTTGACTAGAAATAAAATAAAATAAATAGAAAGTTATATCTTATTTTCACCTTCCTCCTCTCCACAAAAATACTAGCAAAATAGGGGTTTTGAAAGCTTGAAATTTGTATCCACTCTTTGCTCTTGCAAGTAAGTGATTTTGATGATTATTTTTTATGGTTTTTGGAATTTTGGAACCCTTATAGCTTAATTTAGCTAATGAGGGGACTATTTTACAAAATGGTGAAAGTCTAGGGTTTTTACATGAGATCATTTATGTTGTTAGTTGAAACTTAATGAAAGAAAACGAGTTAGGGTGGTTAAATAAACAACTCTTGTGAAGTGGTGTTCATGAGAAACACCTAAAATGACCATTTTGTGAAATTGATAAAATAGGTTGTAAATGGGTGGAAAAATTGGAAATAATGAGTTTCTATAAGCATAAAAACTATTTGATTAGGCTTGGTTAATGAGGAAATTCGGTAAAATTTGATTTACGAGCCTAGGGGTAAAATCGTAATTTTTGTTAAAGTCTAAGGGCAAAATGGTTATTTTGCCGAAGTATGAATTGTGGAAAGTTTTTATTAATTTGATAATTAAACAAAAGAATTTTTATCGTTATAGATCAAGAATTACGTAATCCAGACCTAGACCGGGGGAAAGCCAAACGAGTGGAACAAATACAATTAGTCGCCCACATTTTGTATACCAAGGTCAGTTGTGCGTAAATATTACAACTTTATTGTTATTATGAATAGAATGATTACTATCGCATAAAATGTTTGATTGTGACTATGAACAATGTATGATGAAATTAAGGTGGTAATTTCCTGGTTAGGAATAAATTTGATATCCATGCTATGACATTTGGGTGATATGTGCACTAGTGTAAGACCATGTCTGGGACATGTCATCGGCCACATTATGTGAGCTAGCGTAAGACCATATTTGGGACATGGCATCGACCCCGACATGTGTGTGTCAGTGTAAGACCATGTTCAGGACATGGCATCAGCACCGGTAGATGAGAGCCAGTGTAACACCATGTCTGGGACATGGCATTGACTTCAATATGTGAGAGCCAATGTAACACCATGTCTGGGACATGGCATTGGCCTTGATACGTGAGAGTCAGTGTAAGACCACGTCTGGGACATGGCATCGACTTTGATGTATGAGCCAGTGTAAGACCATGTCCAGGACATTACATCAGCATCTTGCCCTATGTTTGAGGTTTAATGAATATCCAGTAGTATTCCAAAGGGTTCAATGGGAAAATTTACTATTTATCTTGGAATAAGAGAGGTTATGACTATGCAAGGAGTGGTACAGGTATTCACATGAATTTTATGATATGCAAGCTCAATTGATATTGTAAGAGTAGGTAGAAATGAACATGAGTAAGTTATGCATACGACTATTTGTGTATTTGGTGCAAATTACGATATGTTATAAGTACATTAATGTAGGGTAATTTGTTGTTATATATTTACATGCAACTTACTAAGCTTTGTGCTTACCCTTTTTCCTTTCCATTTTCTTACGTGCCACCTAATTAGCTTGTGGATCAACGGACGTCAGAGGCATCGTTCACACTATCAATTGTAGCACTCGGTATAGTTAGTTTTTCTATTTTGAGTATGGCATGTATAGGGACTTATTCTTTTGTTAGCATCATTTTTTTGGGGTCAATGTGACAGCCCAAAATTGACCCTAGTCGGGAAGTGGTTTCGGGACCGCTAAACTGAGTCACCGAAATGTTTGAATGTGATATTTATTGTCTAGAATACGTAATTATGAATGTGTGAAAATTTCAAGCTTCGATTTAGTCGATTGCATGTGAATTCAGTTAGTAGGACTTGTGTGACACTTTTGAAATGTGATAGGCTAATCTATAAGGATCTAATAGTGCATGTAATAAAAAGGGAGGATTTGCATGTAAAATTTCCCCCCTAATTAGTAGTGGCCGACCATGCTATGAGTGGAAACATGTCACAAACATGTTATGTTAGTGAGGTATGTTAGGAAAAAATAAAATAAGGAGTATGGGTAATAAAGAAATGGAAAAAAAAAGAAAGAATGTGTGTGAGTGTTCCCCCCATTGCCGTGAGTTGAAGAAAAGAAAAAAAAATTGTTCATCCTTTTTCATTTCTTTTGGCCGAAAATTCTAAGGAAGGAGGAAGGAGTTCTTGCTTCATGTTTGGTTTGGAAGAGGATTAGGAGGAGGTTTGGCCATACTTGTATCTAGATTAAGGTATGTTTGAGGTTGTGCCATGAGATTCATGCATGTTTTTAGTTGCTAGCTTGAGTTCTAATTAGCCCATGGTTCAAATCTTTGCTATGTCATGGGGATGATATTCGGCCTAGGTGGATTTTGTGTTAATGCCATTGCATGCTAAATATGAAGCTTGTTAATGATACATGTGATGGTGGATTGATGACTCTTGGATTTTCTTTTTAGCATTTTTGAGTGAGACATTAAGTTCTTTGTTTAACCATGACCAAAATTGAAATGGTATGGTGTTGTGATGTATTCGGCCATGGTATATCCATAAGTATGATTTATGCTTATTGCATGGTAGGTAAGATTTGTGTTTTGGATTTATGTTCATGTTTAGTTATAATCAACTTTGAGATTCGGCTCTTGCACATATATATATATATGTTTGCACATGACGTATTGGTATGACATATACAATATCTCAAGGTATATATTTACATATGATGGTGTTTCGGTTATGGAGTACATGATGGATGCGTATCGAGTTATAATATGTAATGCATTAGCTAGTAAAAGGTATGCCATTTGTGTGTGGTATTGAGTATATAATTGGCCTCAACATAGACATGCATAATCGGCCACATGAATGAGTACATAGGTTGATGTGTTGTTCGGCCATAGGTAAGCATATTGAAGGCTTTATCTTGACTTAGAAAATTCGGCTAAGGAGAGTATTAACTAATGTGTTGAGTTTGATTCATGATTCCGTACATATGTGACTTTAATGTCTAATGAATATATGTGGGCCAAGTACCTTGAGTTCCTCTTTTCGATGCTCAAATGATTAAATCAATTTATTTGTTAAATTAAGCTCAAGAGCAAAGGGGAACTAAATCCGATAAAGGGAAGGAAAAAGTGGTCGAATAGCCATCGGAATCGTTCGACAACATCCGAGGTAAGTTTTCGAGTAATGGGACTTAAATTATGATTCGATTAGATTATGTCTTAAGTAAATCAAAATAATGCTCTTGTATGTGGCTATTGAGCCGAAATTGTAAATGTGATAAGTGTCTTGTGTTTGAGCTTTGGTAATGAAAATGAAATATGAATGTGTCATGATTTATTGATATATGTGCATGGTTATTCGAATGATATCCGGGCTAAGTCCCGAAGGCTTTTGTGCTAAGCGACTACATCTGGACTAAGATCTGAAGGAATTTGTGCTAGCGACTATATCCGGGCTAAGTCCCGAAGGCATTTATGCTAGTGACCATATCCGGGTTAAGACCCGAAGGCCTTGTGCGAGTGGTTATATCCGGCTAAACCTCGAAGATGCTTGATTTGGGAATGAGCGATCTTGCTGTAAAAATTTAAATTAATACGTTCGTAAAATCCCAGCGATGAGGTATGTTTCGTGTGTGCTTTGAACTAGTTGATCCCTTACAAATCTGTATTCGCTCAGTCGATAAATGAGCTACCGGCCTTTGGCTAAGTTGATCTTTTGTGTATGAACATAAGGGTTGGTAATGTGAAGTAAGTATGATATTGAGAATTTGTGCATATGAAATTATCCGTTTAGCTATATGAATGCTATACTTTTGTTGTGCTGGAATCCCTTGCTCAAAACTTACTAAGCATAAATTGCTTACTCCGTTTCTTTGTTTCTCTGTTTTATAGATTTTGGCTCGTCAGCTATCGGACTCGGGATTTTTGGAAGTCGAAGTCTCCCACACTATCAAAGCACCCTTTTGGTACAAATTTGGTTGAACTTTGAAATGGCATGTATAGGACTACCCTTCTTGTTGTTGGTCATGTACCCATGGATTTTGTGTAAATTTGGATAGCCATGCGAAAATGGCTTATATACGTTTTTAGCATAGTACTATAATCGTTTTGTATGTTGATCACTAAGAGGTATGGAAATGTTTGGAAACGATTAGCCATTGGAATGGTTAATCATGATTATACTTGGTGCTATGTATGCAAAAAAGGGCTAATTGAATCATGGAAACTATGAAATAGGTAAAGTCTACCTTAAAGGCAGATGCTGATAGCAGCAGCGATGTGGATGTGAAATATCACTAAAATAGTAGGAATGGAATTAAATAGTGAATAAATTATGTAAATGAACCCTGATGAATCTACTTTCATATGGAAGAAACGAAACGGTCATATGAGTTGTATGTTAAGAGATATATAGGTTTTCGTGAAACAGGGCCAGAACGGTTTCTGGATTCCCTGTTCCGACTTTGGAAATTCATTATAAATTAACCAGAGATAATTAGGAGTAATTCCATATATGTATAGATTCCTATTTGAATCTAGTTTCTATAAAAACAAACAGCATCAGTATTGAATCCCTGTACAGGGAGATATTCAAGTCGTAATGCGGGAAGGTCAGTGTAGTCGATCCCTGTAACAAGGGAGACTTTAACTAATAAACTGTACTAATTGGCTCGACCAAAAATTATAGAAAAAAAATTATAGATGCATATACGAGTCTAGTTTCAGGGAAAAATCACGAAACTGATTTTCGAGTTGTGGAACTCAAGATATGATTTTTAAGGTGACAGTGACACAGTTAGCCAGCTGTCTGGAAATTTTTAAAATGAACTGTGCAAGTAAATGAATTAAGTCGGTCAGCACCTCGTGTTCGACTCCGGCAACAGTCTCGGGCACGAGGTGTTACAGTCAAGGTGTTAGCTTGTTATGGAATTTGTCATTTTGTATAAGGCCATGATCAATGGCTAATATTCATTATTAATATATGCAAATGATGAAATTTTCATGGATGAGAAAATTGCATGATTGAATAAGTGCATATTTGGATCGTTAAAGCATAGTGAAGGTCGCTTTTAAATGTCATGTCGTGGTTGATTTGGTCTCGTATTACTGTATGGATTGGTTTTGTTTGGTGATGCTTAATTGGTGCAAGTAAGGGTGGCAAAAAGGTTTGGTAGATAGCCTTGTTGTTGTCCACACGGGCAGACACACAGACAAGTTTCTAGGCCGTGTATGACACACAATTTTCCCCACGGGCGTGTAGCTCGGTCGTGTGGCCACTACACCTCAATTTTACAAGTCAGTACGGATGGTAGTAAACACACGAGCAGAGACATGGCCGTGTGTCTCCACCATGTGGAGGACACAGCCTAACACATGGGCATGTGCCTTGGTCGTTTGCCCCTAATTGGTTGATGACGCTAGAAATAGAATGTCAAGGTTTTTGTACACAGGCTGAGACACGGGCATGTCTTGGCCGTGTGAGGGACATAGGCCATGGACACAGGCGTGTGCCAGGCCGTGTGAAAACCCCTGTAGGTTCGAATCCAAAAATAAATCCACACGGGTTAGGGACACGAGTGTGTCCAAGTATGCCCAGGCCCTGTCAGCTACATAGGCCTTCAACACCATCATGTTAAGACAACACATGAGCGTGTCACTTTTCCACACGGGCGTATGCCCTGTTTACCTTGAAAATTTTCAAAGTACTCTAAAGTATTTAGTTAAGTTTTGAATCTTTTTCGAAGCATGATTTGGGCCTTGTGGGCTTGTATTAACGATTTTATGTTTGGTTTTCAAATTTTTTTAATTTGGAAAAAAAATTTATGGCATGGAAATGTTTGTAAGCATGTGTTTAAGTACGGTAACTTCTCATATCTTGTTCCGGCATTGAACTCGGGTAAGGGGTGTTTCATTTAATGGTATCAAAGCCATGGTTTAGTCATTTCTAGGACTAATCTAGCGTGTGTATGAGTCTAGCTATACATGCCATAATTGTAATATGATAGTGTGACAACTCTTGACGATTGAAAATTGTGTTTTCATATAGTAAAAGGATCCTGACAGAGCTATGTTCGATGATGTGGAAAGTAATGCGCTAGCTCCAGCTAGAGGGACTGCTCTAGTTGAAAGTGGGCCCGTGACATTGAGTCAGGGTGGAGAGGCTAGACAAGCCTACCTCTATATGATGGATGCTTGGTACTCTTAGTTTGTTCGTGCAAATCCAAACACTCTGCCTCCTCCACCTCCTCCGATTCCTCAGCCTACCCATATGGCTCCCCGAGGAGTAGAAATGGTTAGGAGAGAAAAACCTTCGGTAGATAGAATTCGTAAGCATGGGGCCGAGGAATTTCAGGCTAAAATTGATGATGACCCATAGAGAGTAGAGTTCCGGTTGGAAAATACCATTAGGGTATTAGATGAATTGTCTTCCACCCCTAAGGAGTGCATGAAGTGTGTTGTGTCGCTCCTGTGAGACTCGGCCTACCAATGGTGGAACACCCTTGTGTCGGTTGTACCAAGGGAAAGGATTACATGGGAGTTTTTCCAGGAGGAATTCCGAAAGAAGTATATTAGTCAAAGATTTATAGACCAGAAGAGGAAATAATTTATAGAATTGAAGCAGAATTTTGGTAATAGAATATGAGCGAGAGTTCATGAGACTCAACAAATATGCTAGGGAGTGCAAATCTACCGAAGCCACTATGTGCAAGAGGTTTGAGGATGGTTTGAACGAAGACATCAGATTGTTGGTTCGTATTTTGGAGTTAAGAGAATTTGTAGTACTTGCTGAGAGAGAGTGTAAGGCCGAAGAATTGGCCAAAGAGAAGAGGAGAGTTGACATTGAGTCACGTGACTCAAAGAAAAGACAAATAGAAAGATCATTTCAGACCTCATCCAAGAGATCGAGGGAGTTTCCTACTCGAACAAATGCGTCG
Organism: Gossypium hirsutum; assembly: GCF_007990345.1. Lineage (NCBI taxonomy): Eukaryota > Viridiplantae > Streptophyta > Magnoliopsida > Malvales > Malvaceae > Gossypium > Gossypium hirsutum. The sequence goes on along the minus strand of NC_053430.1, from coordinate 47,580,837 downwards.
ATAGGATTCTCTAGTAGAAACAAGAATAAGCAGTATGCAACATCTAAAGGTCAGTCCACTTCTATTGTGAGCATTGGTAGTGCTTGACCGAATAGACCGGAGTGTTCGTAGTGTGGTAGACGACACTTCAGTGAGTGCCGAGAAAATGATAGAAGCTGCTTCAAGTGTGGTTCACTAGACCACTTTATTCGAAACTGTCCTGCAATGGAGGAGAAAGACAAAAAGGAAGATGTGAGAGCGAGTAACGCTCCCTCGAAGGGTAAACCACAAAATAACCCTAGGAGTGGGGCTAGCAACAAAGGTACACCTAGAGATTCTACTGTGAGATCCGAGGGTAGTGCGCCTGCGGAGATGCTGCATCTTTCGATGTGATTATGGGTACCTTTTCTATCTATGATATACCTGTGGTTTCTTTGATTGACTCGGGGTCTACCCACTCTTATATTTGCATGAAATTGGTACCTAGTACGAATATACTAGTGGAGTCTACTAAATTTATGGTAAAAGTGTCCAACCCGTTAGGCAAACATGAAATAGTTGACAAAGTGTGTAGAAACTGTCCTTTAATGATTAGAGGCCACTGTTTTTCGGCTAACCTCATGCTACTATCATTTGATGAATTTGACTTAATTCTTGGCATGGATTGGCTGACTGTTCATAACTTGTTAGTAAACTGTGGTAGTAAGTTTATTGAATTGACATGTGAAAATGGGGATATTATTTGAGTTGAATCAGGTGAATCGGATAGCTTACCAATATTGATTTCTTCTATGACTACTGAAAAATACATGAGAAAAGGGTATGAGTCCTATCTTGCATTTGTGTTGAATACCTAAGAGTCGAGATTAAAGATTGAGTCAGTGCCACTGGTATGTGTTTCTGAAAGAATTACCCAGATTATGACTAACTAGGGAAGTTGAGTTTGGTATTGAGTTAGTTTTTGGTACGACACCTATCTCAATTGCTTCGTATAGGATGGCTCTAACGGAGTTAAAGGAGTTAAAAGTATAGTTAAAGAATTAACAGATAAGGGCTTTGCGGGACCAAGCTATTCCCGTGGGGTGTCCCAGTACTTTTTGTGAAAAAGAAAGACTAGTCAATGAGGTTATGTATAGACTACAGATAGCTCAACAAGGCCACGGTGAAGAACAAGTATTCTTTGCCAAGGATCGATGATCTGTTTGACCAATTGAAAGGAGCCACAGTGTTTTCTAAGATAGACTTAAGGTCCAGTTCTTCCCAACTAAGAGTAAAGGAGCAAGATGTACTGAAAACTGCATTTTGGACAAGATACGGGCACTATGAGTTCCTTGTCATGCCCTTTGGCTTAACAAATGCCTCTATCATGTTTATGGACTTGATGAATCGTATTTTCTGGCCGTACTTACATAAGTTAGTGGTTGTTTTTATCAATGATATATTAATTTATTCTCGTGATGAGAGTGAGCACGTGGAGCATTTAAGAACCGTTTTGAAGATATTAAAAGATAAGCAGTTATATGCCAAGTTAAGTAAAAGTGAGTTTTGGCTCCGAGAGGTTGGATTCTTGAAACACATCATGTCGGGAGATGGAATTAGAGTTGACCCGAGTAAAATATCAACTATTGTTAAGTGGAAACCTCCACGGAATGTATCAGAGATTAGAAGCTTTCTAGGCTTAGCAGGTTACTACAGACGATTCCTTAAAGGATTCTCCACGATTGCTACTCCGATGACAAAGTTGCTCCAGAAAGATGTCAAGTTCAAATGGATGGAAAAATGCCAACAGAGTTTTGAGAAACTAAAGGCGTTGTTGACTAAAGCTCAAATTTTAGTGCAACCAAAACCAGGAAAAGAATTCCTGGTGTTTAGCGACGTATCCTTGAATGGAGATGTGTGCTCATGCAAGAAGGCCAGGCAATAGCATATGCCCCGAGACAACTGAAGCAGCATGAGAAAAACTATCCGACTCACGACTTAGAGTTAGTCGCCATAGTGTTCCCACTGAAGATTTAGAGGCACCATCAATATGGCGAGAGATACTGAATATTCATTGACCATAAAATTCTAAAGTATTTGATAACTCGAAAGGAATTAAACTTTCACCAACGGAGATGGCTAGAGTTGATAAAAGATTACGAGTTGGTAATTGACTATCATCCGGGAAAGGCGAACGTGGTCACAAATGCATTGAGTAGAAAGTCATTATTTTCCTTAAGGGCTATGAAGACTCAGTTGTTAGTAACCGATGATGGCTCAATTTTAGCTGAGATGAGAGTGAAACCAATGTTCTTGCAAGAGATCTGCAAAGCTTAGAAAGATGATAAAGATTTGCACGCCAAGATGGCTCAATGTGAGACGAGTATAGAATCAGACTTTTGGATTAGTTCAAATGGCTGTCTAATGTTTCTAGACTGAATTTGTGTACCTAAAGATGATGAGCTGATCCAAAAAATTTTGCATGAGGCGCATAACAGTTGTATGTCTATCCATCTGGGTAGTGCGAAAATGTATTGGTGGTCGAGAATGAAGAGAAACATTTCTGAGTTTGTCTCTAAGTGCCTAATCTGTTAGCAAGTGAAAGCCAAACACCAAGTAACTTTGGGTCTACTTCAGTAGGTGATGGTTCTCGAATGGAAATGGGACCGTATTACTATGGATTTCGTGTCTAGATTACCTTGGACACCAGGGAAGAAAGATGTCGTATGGGTTGTAGTTGATACGCTAACAAAGTCAGCTCATTTTATACAGGTGCGTATGGATTATCCGCTTGAGAAACTAGCTGATTTGTATGTATCCGAAATTGTGAGACTTCATGGAGTGCCCTTGTCAATTATTTCGGATAGAGACTCAAGGTTTACCTCACAATTTTGTGAAAAGTTACAAGAAGCTTTAGGGACAAAGTTAAATTTTAGCACAACTTTCCATCTGTAAACCAACGGTTAGTCAGAGAGAGTGATTCAGATTCTTGAAGACATGTTGTGGCATTGCGTCATAGAATTCCAAGACAATTAGGAAAAAAATTTACCACTGGTAGAGTTTGCCTACACCAATAGCTATCAATCGAGTTTGAAAATGGCACCTTTTGAGGCTTTGTACAGGAGTAAGTGTCACATGCCCTTGTATTGGACTGAACCCAGATAGAATTAGATTCACGGAGTTGACTTGGTCAAAGAGACTGAAGAGAAAGTGAAGCTGATTTGCGACTGTTTGAAGGTCACATCGGATAGACAAAAATCCTACGCGGATTTGAAATGAAAAGAAATTGAGTTTCAAGTCAGTGATAATGTGTTTTTGAAAACATCCCCTTGGAAGAAAGGCTTCAATTTCGATAAGAAAGGAAAAATAAGCCCACATTTTATTGAACCTTATGAGGTGACTGAGAAAATTAGACCGGTAGCTTATCCGCTAACCTTGCCATCCGAATTAAAGAAGATCCACAACGTTTTCCATGTGTCAATGTTACGCCATTACCATTCTAATCCTTCACATGTTCATTCGCCAACAGAGATTGAGATTCAGTCTGACATGACTTAGGCGAGGAGCCGGTTAAGATCTTAGCTCGAGAGTTTAAGCATTTGAGAAATAAGAGTGTAGAACTTGTGAGAGTATTATGGCATAGACACGAGGTAGAAGAGGCCACATGGAAGCCCGAGGAAATTATGAGAGACCAATGCCCAAACCTTTTTATCGGTAAGATTTTTGGGGACGAAAATCCCGAAGGAGAAGAATTGTAACAGCCCAATTTTGGGCCTAGTCGAAACAGTGGTTTTGGAACCACTAAACCGAGGTCAGAGAAATTATTTTTATATTATTTTATGTGTTATGACATGATTATATGAGTGCATCAAAATTTTAATGAAATAATTTTAACGATTGCATGCTTAATTTTGAAAAAGGACTAAGTCGCATAAAGTACAAAAGTTTTTATTTGCTAGCTAAAGGTATTAAATAGCTAGAGAACCATAATTGGGACCTTTAAAGAGCAAATAGACCTTTAGGAAAGGCTTGGCCGGCCATACAGACAAAGAGATGAAAATTTTTTAAAGGTTAGGTGAATTTGGTGACTTATTTTGACTAGAAATTAAATAAAATAAAGAGAAAGTGATATCATCATTTCACCTTCATCCTCTCTAGCAAAAATACTAGCAAAATAGGGGTTTTGAAAGCCTGAAATTTGCAGCCACTCTTCACTCTTGCAAATAAGTGATTTAGATGATTATTTTTTATGGTTTTTGTACTTTTGGGACCCTTATAGCTTAATTTAGCTAATGAGGGGACTATTTTGCAACATGGTGAAAGTCTAGGTTTTCCCATGAGAGCATTTATGTTGTTAGTTGAAACTTAATGAAAGAAAATGAGTTAGGGAGGTTAAATAAACAACTTTTGTGAAGTGGTGTTCATGAGAAACACCTAAACGAACTATTTTGTGAAGTTGATAAAATAGGCTGTAAATGGGTGAGTTGCTGTAAGCATAAAAAGTATTTGACTAGGCTTGATCAATGAGAAAATTCAATAAAAATTACTTTACGAGCCTTGGGGTAAAATCATAATTTTTGTAAAATTCTAAGGGAAAAATGGTCATTTTACCAAAGTATGAATTGTGGAATGTTTTTATTAATGTGATAATTAAACGAAAGAATTTTTATCGTTATAGATCAAGAATTACGTAATCCGGACCTAGACTGGGGGAAAGCCAAGCTAGTGGAATAAATCCAATTAGTCGCCCACATTTTGTATACCGAGGTAAGTTGTACGTAAATATTACAACTTTATTGTTATTATGCATAGAATGATTGATATCACATAAAATGTTTAAATGTGACTATGAACAATGTATGATGAAATTAAGGTGCTAATTTCCCGGTTAGGAATAGATTGGATATCCATGCTATGACATTCAGGTGATATGTGCGCTAGTGGAAAACCATGTCTGGGACATGGCGTCGGCCACATTATGAGAGCCAGTGTAAGACCATGTCTAGGACATGGCATCGGCCCTGACATGTATGTGTCAATGTAAGACCATGTCTGGGACATGGCATTGACACCGATAGATGAGAGCCAGTGTAAGACCATGTTTGGGACATGGCATCGACTTCAATATGTGAGAGCCAGTGTAAGACCATGTCTGGGACATGGCATCGGCCTCGATACGTGAGAGTCAGTGTAAGACCATGTCTGGGACATGGCATCGACTTTGATGTATGAGCCAGTGTAAGACCATGTCTGGGACATTGCGTCGGCATCTTACACTATGTTTGAGGCTTATTGAATATTCAGTAGTATTCCAAAGGGTTCAACAGAAAAAATTGCTGTGTATGTTAGAATAAGAGAGGTTATGACTATACAATGAGTGGTACAGGTATTCACATGAATTTGATAAGATGCAAGCTCAATCGATATTGTAAGAGTAGTTAGGAATGAAAATGAGTAAGTTATGCTTACGACTATTTGTGTATTTGGTGCAAATTACGATATGTTATGAGTACATTAATGCAGGGTAATTTGTTGTTATATATTTACATGCAACTTACTAAGCTTTGTGCTTACCCTTTTCCCTTTCCATTTTCTTACAGTGCCACCTAATTAGCTCGTGGATCAACAGATGCCAGAGGCATCATTCACACTATCAATTGTAGCACTTGGTATAGTTAGCTTTTCTATTTCGAGTATGTCATGTATAGGGACTTAGTCTTTTGTTAGCATCATGTTGTTTTGGGGTCAAGGTGTTAGCTTGTCATGGAATCTTTCATTTTGTTTAAGGCCATAAAAAATGGCTAAAATTCATTACTAATAGATACAAATGATGAAATTTTCAAGGATGAGCAAAGTGCATATTTGGATCGTTAAAGCGTAGTGAGGGTCACTTTTAAATGTCATGTTGTGGTTGATTTGGTCACGTACTGTTGTATGGATTGGTTTTGTTTGGTGATTCTTAATTGGTGCAAGTAAGGGTGGCAAAAAAGCGTGGTAGACACCCTTGATGTTGTCCACATGGGAAGACACATGGGTGTGTGTCTAGGTCGTTTGTGACACACGGTCTGCCCCACAGGCGTGTAGTCCAGCCGTGTGTCCCATGCACCTCAATTTTACAAGTCAGTATGCATGGTAGTAAACACACGGGTTGAGGCATGGCCGTGTGTCTCCGCCGTGTGGAGGATATGGCCTAACACATGGGTGTATGCCTTGGTTGTGTGCCCTTAATTGGTTGATGATGTCAGAAATAGAATGTCAAGGATTTTGTACACGGATGTGTCATGGCCGTGTGAGCGACATGGGCAATGGACACGGGCGTGCGCCAAGCTGTGTGAAAACCCCTTTAGGTTCAAATCGAAAAATAAATCCACACGGGTTAGGGACATGGGCATTTCCAGGTATGCCCAGGCCGTGTGAGCTATACGGGCCTTCAGCACGATCGTGTTAAAATGACACACGGGCATGTCACTTTTCCACATGGGCGTGTGCTCTGTTTACCTTGAACTTTTTCAAAGTATTCTAAAGTACACAGTTAAATTTCGTATCTTTTTCGAAGGGTGATTTGGGTCTTGTGGACTCGTATTTGGGACTTTATGTTTGGTTTTCAAAAAGTTTTAAGTTGGAAAAAAGTTTATGGCACAAAAATATTTGCAAGCATGTGTTTAAGTACGGTAACACCTCATATCCTTTTCCGACATTGAACTAGGGTAAGGGGTGTTTCAGTGTTCGTTGGGGGCAGTCTGTTCGAGTTAGTAAGCTTTATAGAGATATTTTGTTAGAGGTGAAAGGGGTGGTATATATGGAAAATCTGATGGAGTTACCATTTAGGGATTTCGACTTGATTCTGAATATGGATTGGTTGGTTGCGTGACTAAAAGGGACGTTTTGAGGACGAAGGATGATAAAGAAGTGGTTGCGATCACTGAGCAACGAGACTATAATGTGATCTCCGCTTTTGTGGCTGAGAAATTAGTTCGAAAAGGGTATGAGGCATATTTGGCTTATGTTAGTGTTTCTGTTTCTGGGGACTTTTTTGTTGGGAATATCAAAATAGTTAAGGATTTTTTGGATGTTCTTCCTAAGGAGTTGTCGAGTTTATCTCCAAGCCAGGAAGTTAGGTCCTGCATTGAGCTTCTACCGAGTACAAATTCGGTGTCTATCACTCCGTTTCGTATGGCACTGAAGGAGCTTACAGAGTTTAAGGCGCAACTTCAAGAGTTTCTGGATCGTGGCTTCATCCGGCCTAGTATGTCTCAGTGGGGGGCACCAGTTTTGTTTGTAAAGAAGAAGGATGGGATCATGAGGATGTGTATTGATTATTGGTAACTAAATAACCTGACGGTGAAGAATAAGTATACACTTCCGAGTGTCGATGATTTGTTTTATCAATTCTCAAGGGCTTCAGTGTTTTCAAAGATTGATCTTTGTTCTGGGTACCATCGGCTTAGGGTTAAGGAAGCTAATGTTCATAAGACTGCATTTAGGACTCGTTATGGACATTACGAGTTCCTAGTTATGCCTTTTGGTCTGAAAAATGCTCTGGCTGCATTCATGGATTTGATGAATCGAGTGTTTTAGCCATATCTGGATCAGTTCGTCATAGTCTTTATTGATGATATTCTGGTTTACACGAAGACTGAGGATAAGCATGATGAGCATATTAGAGTAGTGCTTCAGATACTTCGAGAAAAATAGCTCTACGCTAAGTTGAGTGAGTGTGAGTTCGGGTTACGAGAGGTAACTTTTTTGCGGCACGTGGTTTCTGCTGAGGGGATCCATGTTGACCCGAAGAAGATTGAGGCTGTGCTTGAGTGGAAACAACCTAAGAATGTATCTGAGATCCGTAGTTTTATGGGTTTGGTGAGATATTATCGGTGGTTTGTCGATGGGTTCTCTCTGATTGCAACTACTCTAACTAAGCTACTCCGCGAGGGTGTTCCTTTTGTCTGGATTGATATGCAGCAATTGAGCTTTCAAAAGCTCAAGTCTCTTCCGACTCAGGCTCTTATTTTGATATAGCCTGAATTTAAGAAAGAATTTGTGGTATACATGATGCGTTGCATGTTGGTTTGGGTTTTATTCTGATGCAAAATGGTAAGGTCGTGGCTTATGCGTCCCGTCAGCTTAAGACACATGAGGGGAATTATCCGACGCATGATCTCTAGTTGGCTACGGTGGTTTTTACGTTGAAAATCTAGAGACACTATCTGTATGGTGAGAGGTGTATTATGTACACTGATCACTATAGCCTCAAGTATCTCCTTACCTAGAAGGAGTTGAATCTTAGGTAGGGTCGATGGATTGAGCTGCTCAAATATTATGATTACACGATAGATTATCATCCTGGTAAGGCCAATGTGGTGGTCGATGCTCTTAGTCGTAGAATGATGACTGATTTGAGAGAAATGTTCGCTCGCATTAGTCTATTCGATAATGGGAGTTTGTTAGCCAAGTTGCAAGTTAAGCCAACTTGGATTGATCAAATTTCTAAATAAGTAGTTAGGGGATGAGTCTCTGGTTGAGAATTGCAGTACTTCAAATTTTGGGCTGCATAAAGATGGAGTTCTGTGTTTTCGAGGTCAAATCTATGTGTCAAATGATTCTGATTTGAGGCAGGCGATTCTGAGAGAGGCGCATAGTAGCCCTTATGATATGCATTCCGGTGGTATAAGATGTATCACGATCTTCGTGAGTTGCACTGGGGTTCCTATTTCAATAATTTCTAATAGAGATCCTCGCTTTACGTCTCGATTCCTGAAGAAATTGCATAGGGCTCTGGGTTCAAGACTGGACTTCAGTACAGTGTTCCATTCTCAGACCGATGTTCAATCTGAGAGTGTGATTAAAATACTGGAGGATATGCTTTAGAGTTGTGTGTTAGAATTCTAAGGTAGTTGGAAGGATTATTGGAAACACAAAAAATTATATATTTTTTCATACCCAATTTTACTTAAATTCATTCAAAATCAGTTAAATTCTTGTCGAAAAATAAATAAATATTATAAAATAATTAAATCATGTTAAAAATATGAACATGGTGAATTTATTTAATTTTATACTTAATTTTGATTAATTTTGACTATTTTCGGCAGATTCGTGCAAAGGGCGAAAATTGGCTCGGCTGACACTACTGAAAGCACAAAATCGAGAAGCAATTTGAAGTGTCAAGGCACTTTAATTTCCAGCCTAAGATGGTCCAGAAATGTGTATAATTCATAATTTAATTAATTTTAATTTATTCCCCATTTAATGTGGGTTAAATAAATTATTTTTAATTAATTATGGAGAAAGGGTCCAGTTGAACCGCACTGGTCGAGCCAAAATGAGTGAACTGAACCAGCCACTAAATGGGCAGTCCAGAACCTTCCATATGCTGACCCAAATCAGCATTTTAGCTGATTAAATATGCTTTCAAAAAAGCCCTCAAAATACTTCTAAATTGTATTCAAACACCACCTTAAATTATATCTTTGTAGATTTGCCCCAAGCTTAAAATAGAAAAGTTGAAACTCTCAACTTTGCCATGTGTGTGGCCGGCCAAGGGAGGTCTCTTTGGCTGATGGAATTTTCTATTTTTAGCAGCCACAATCAGCTATAAAAGCCACCCCTTGCTGATCATTCAAAGCATCACTCACTTCACATCATTCTCTCATTCCCTTTCTCACTTTTCTCTCATTTTTTCCATTCCATTCCCTCTTGTTCAAGTACCGATTTCTTCTCTTGAAAATGTGGCTTCTATCAGCCATTTTGGAGCAGGAATTAGGTTTTCATAAGCCACCTTGATAGCCAAGGCCAATGAAGAATGAAGAACGGAGCAACTAGTCAAGCTACGAAGAAACACCAAATTTGCCTCTTGTCCCCTAACTCTTTAATTTTTGTTGTTGTTTTGACGAACATGTTTATGAACATTTATGCTATTCAAATGGTTATTTTAATCAATTCAGCTTAGATTATGTTTGTGTTGGGTTGATTATATTCTGCCTGCTTAAATTGTTAAAATGATGTTTATGCTGTTATAAGCCTCGGTAAGATGCTTGATTAAGTAAAACAATGCCTAAGTTATTCTTGCGTTACGACTGTGAGGTAACTAATGAATTAATTATTTAAACGGATAGAAATTGTAAATAATTTAAACAGTACTTAATCAGTACATGTTTATTATTCTAAGGTAGCTGAAGGGTAAATTAGCAATGTATCTGGCGATATTATTGCCTTGCATAACTTGCAAGATTATTTTGATTAAATTGTTTCAAGGTAGGGATGACTTGTTACTTTACAAAGTCTTTTATATGCTTACTAGATTTAATTAATTGTTTGAATTGACATAGGGATATGCAAGTGATTGGTTCAATTTAATGAGTATGTATGTTCAATAGCATGTTTGCTTGCTAGAATATGTTTAGTCGGTTGAATTGACATAGGGATATGTCAAGAGATGGAAGGATTTTTGTATGTAAGTTTGTTCATAAGTTAGCAAATTACCAGGTTGCTGTGAATTTATTCGTAATAGTATAAACATGAGTTTAATAATTCTGAGCTCAAGAAATATAATTAATCCAACACAAGTATGTTACATTGATTAAATCTTATTTGAAATCGTGCATTGGAACTCTTTTGTTATTTTTAATTATTTAGTTTTTAAATAGTTTTTGACCACCTTTTAAAACCAAATTATTTTTACCTCACCGAAGTGTTTTACAATTAATTTCATAAATAATTCTTTTACAGTCCCTGTGGGTACGATAACTCGACATTTACTTGCCACTTTATTACTTGTTGCGATTGTGTACACTTGCACATTTTTCCGTCGTGCTAAGTTTTTGGCGCCTTTTGTCGGGGACTACTTCAAAAAGTCATTATTTGTGAATTTGTTAGTTTTACATTTTAGTTTAATTTTCTATTTAATTTTTAACTTAATTAATTTTTCTGTGATTATTTTAGGTGTTTATGAGTATTGATCGAATTATTGACCTACTCCCTCTAAACCCTAAGATTGAACGAACTTTTCGACAGTGAAGAAGGACTAAAGGAATGAATTTTGAGAATATGAATCAAGGAAATGGAGGAAACCTTGCTCAAAATCCTATCCTTATTGCTGATGATAGGGATAGAGCCTTGAGACAGTATGCAGTGCCTGTTTTTAATGATCTTAATCCGGGTATTAGGAGACCCGAAATCGAGGCACAACAATTTGAGCTGAAGCCAGTGATGTTCCAAATGCTTCAAACAGTGGGCCAATTCAGTGGAATGCCTACAGAAGATCCTCATCTTAATTTAAGACTGTTTATGGAGGTGAGCGACTTTTTCAAATTAGCTGGAGTTTTCAAAGATGCATTATGATTGAAGTGTTCCCGTACTCACTAAGGGACAGAGCTCGAGCCTGGTTGAATTCATTACCACCAAACTCAATTTGTACATAGCAAGAGTTAGCCGAAAGATTCCTCATGAAGTATTTCCCACCTAGTAAGAATGCTAAGTTTTGGAATGAGATCACTGTTTTCCAACAAATAGATGATGAGTCCTTGTATGAGGCATGGGAACGATACAAAGACCTATTACAGAAATGCCCTCATCATGGAATCCCACATTGCATCCAACTTGAGACATTTTATAATGGTCTTAATGCTCACATGAGAATGGTAGTGGACGCTTCTGCTAACGGTGCTCTCCTTTTTAAGTCCTATAATGAGGCTTACGAAATCATCGAGAGGATCGCCAGTAACAATTATCAAAGGCCAACCAATCGAGCAGCGTCAGGAAGATGAGTCGCTGGAATACATGAAGTGGACGCTCTCACTTCACTCGCATCTTAGGTATCTTCAATATCCTCAATGCTTAAGAATCTTACCACTAATGGGTCTAACAGTTTTGTAGCCCAACCACCTCACCAATTTGAGAGTATAGCCTGTGTTTATTGTGGGGAGGGACATTTGTTCGAAGAATTTCCATCAAACCCTGAATCCATATATTAGATGGGTAACCAGAACCGAAACCGAGGAAGGCAAGGACTACAATCCAACTTCTATAACCCATCGTGGCGAAACCAGCCGAATTTTTCTTAGAGCAACCAAGGGGCTGGAACTAGTAACAACTACGCTCAATCTAGACAGACTCAGCCACCTAGTTTTTCCCAGGAAGTTCAGAAACTAGCTCAGGCCGAATCATCTAATAGCTTAGAGAATTTATTGAAGGCATACATGGAAAAAAATGATGCCACTCTAAGGAATTTGGAGAATCAAGTGGGCCAACTGGCTAATGAACACGAGAACCAACCACAAGGTGCTTTACCTAGTGACACAGAGAATCTAAGGAATCCGGGGAAGGAGCATTGTAAAGTGTTGACATTGAGGAGCGAAAAGACAATAGAGCCCAACACTATCGAAGCTAAAAAGGAGCCAACTGATGCTCAAGACTCAGAGGAAGTTCAAATGCGTGCTGAAATTCCAGTTGCACAAGAACCAAAATCTGAAAAACCCAACAAGGTAATTCCAGAACCAACTAATTCCAATCAACTAACAAATCTGTTAGATCCAGAATTACCATAGAAAATGAATCAACCAATTCCAGTAAAGAAACCACCACCACCCTACCCTCAAAGAATTCAGAAACAGAAGTAGGAAATTTAATTCAAGAAATTTCTAGACGTACTCAAGCAACTTCACATCAACATCCCATTGGTTGAAGCACTTGAACAAATGCCAAACTACGTCAAGTTTATGAAGGATATCCTGTCCAAAAAATGAAGACTTGGAGAATTTGAGATGGTAGCTCTAACGAAGGAACGTAGCGCATATCTTCAAGATGCCAAACTACCCCCAAAGCTGAAGGATCCCAGATGTTTTACCATACCATGCAACATTGGAGCAATATATTGTGGTAAGGCTTTATGTGACTTAGGTGTGAGTATTAACTTGATGCCTATGTCAATATTTAGAAAGTTGGGGATAAGTGAAGTTAGACCTACCACGGTTACACTTCAGCTAGCAGATCGATCCTTAGCACATCTAGAAGGAAAAATCGAAGATGTATTGGCACGTCAAGTTTATGAAGGATATCCTGTCCAAAAAATGAAGACTTGGAGAATTTGAGATGGTAGCTCTAACGAAGGAACGTAGCGCATATCTTCAAGATGCCAAACTACCCCCAAAGCTGAAGGATCCCAGATGTTTTACCATACCATGCAACATTGGAGCAATATATTGTGGTAAGGCTTTATGTGACTTAGGTGTGAGTATTAACTTGATGCCTATGTCAATATTTAGAAAGTTGGGGATAAGTGAAGTTAGACCTACCACGGTTACACTTCAGCTAGCAGATCGATCCTTAGCACATCTAGAAGGAAAAATCGAAGATGTATTGGTACGAGTAGATAAATTTATTTTCCCTGCTGATTTTTTTATCCTAGACTTTGAAGCAAACAAAGAAGTGTCGATTATCCTAGGAAGACTGTTCTTAGCAACCGGAAGGACCCTTATAGATGTGTAGAAGGGTGAGCTTACGATAAGTGTTCAGGATGATTAGGTAACATTTAATGTTTTTAAGTCTATACGATTTCCTAACACAATTGATGATTGTTCTGCAGTATCCGATTTAGAGGATTCAATAGGGGAAAAGGAGCTCAACTATGTTAAGGATCCGTTGGAACAAATTTTGACATCAGATCCCCCAAATGATGAAGAGGAGGATGAATATTTAACTTTGTTAGAAGCTAATCAAAGGGGATTTAATCTGCAATCCTGCTTTGAATCTTTGGAGTTAGATAAGAGGGAGTATGCTCAACCAAAAGTGTTAATCGAGGAACCACCTAATTTAGAACTCAAGGTATTACCTTCACATTTAAAATACGTATATTTAGGGAACGCTTCTACTTTGTCTGTGATTGTTTCAGCAGAATTAACTACTGAGCAAGAAGAGAAACTTATCTTGGTGTTGAAACAATTCAAGAAGGCTATTAGGTGGACCATAGCCGATATCCGTAGTCTTAGTCCATCTGTATGCATGCACAAGATTATCCTGGAAGATGGCGAAAAAGGGACGATTGATGGACAACGAAGACTGAACCCCCTTATGAAGGACGTGGTGAAAAAGGAGATTATCAAGTGGTTAGATGCAGGTATCATTTATCCCATCTCAGATAGTTCGTAGGTAAGTCCAGTCCAGTGCGTGCCAAATAAGGGAGGTATCACAGTCGAAAAGAACGAGAATAACAAGTTGACACCAACTAGAGCAATTACGAGATAGAGGATTTGCATTGATTACCGAAAACTGAACAAGGCGACAAGGAAAGATCACTTTCCTTTGCCAGTCTTGAATCAGATGTTGGATAGACTCGTGGGGCAAGGCTATTATTATTTTCTTGATGGATACTCAGGGTATAATCAGATTACAGTAGCACCAGAAGATCAACAAAAGACAACGTTCACCTGCCCGTAGATACATTTGCATTTAAACGCATGCCATTTGGTTTATGTAATGCACCTATTACATTTCAAAGATGTATGATGTCTATTTTTACTGACAAGGTTGAGAAGTACTTGGAAGTTTTTATGGATGACTTTTCAGTATTCGGTGATACTTATGATGATTGCTTAGCTAATCTAGCTAAGGTACTAAGGCGATGCGAAGAAACGAACCTAGTACTTAACTGGGAAAAGTGTCATTACATCATACGAGAAGAAATTGTTTTAGGGCATTGGATAATGAGACATGGAATCAAGGTAGATAAAGCAAAGGTAGATGTTATCGAGAAACTCCCACCTCCAACATCTGTAAAGGGTGTTAGGAGCTTTTTGGCCCAGGCTGGGTTCTATCGAAGGTTTATCAAGGACTTCTCCAAAATTGCTAAACCCTTGTGTAAATTATTGGAGAAGGACACAACGTTCAAGTTTGATGATGAATGCTTAAAGGCTTTCAAATATTTGAAGAGTCGATTAGTTACGGCACCTATAATCATCACACTAGACTAGGATTTGCCATTTGAATTAATGTGTGATGCAAGCGACTTCGCAAAAGGGGCTATCATGGGCCAGCGAAGGAAATTTTTTTTCATCCCATCTACTATGCAAGTCAAATTCTTACAGGAGCTCAATTGAACTATACGGTAACAGAAAAAGAGCTACTTGCGATTGTATTTGCTTTTGACAAGTTTCGATCTTATCTTGTAGGTACGAAAGTAACTGTTTATACGGACCACTCGGTAATTAAATACTTGCTTGCCAAGAAAGATGCCAAGCTGAGACTAATCCGGTTGGTGCTTCTACTTCAAGAGTTCGATTTAGAAATTCAAGATCGGAAGGGAGTAGAAAACCAAGTAGCAGATCACTTGTCCAAATTGGAGCTGGAAGAAAGGAATTCACCTAGTATACCAATTCAGGAAACATTTCCAGATGAACACATATTGAAGGTAAGTCATGTTCATAGTACCTATTGGTTTGTTGATATTGCTAACTATTTAGGTTGTGGTTTGATGCCAATCGATAAGGCGTATCAACAAAGGAGAAAGTTCTTTCACGATGTGAAGTACTATTTCTGGGAAGAGCCGTAGTTGTTTAAAAAGTGTGAGATCAGATGATCAGGAGATGCATGGCAGAAGATGAAGTAAAAAAGATTTTATACCATTGTCACTCAGCTCTGAGTGGGGGACACTTCGGAGGAACTCGTATGGTAGCCAAAGTATTGGAAGCTGGATTTTTTTGGCCAACACTATTCAAGGATACATATGCATACGTAAAGAGCTGTGACCAATGTCAAAGGGTCGGAAATGTCACCAACAGAAATGAGATGCCTCGAACAAACATCATTGAGGTAGAATTTTTCGATGTATGGGGTATTGATTTTCTTGGTCCTTTTCCTCCGTCTTTTGGTCACAAGTATATATTGGTAGCAGTAGATTATGTGTCCAAGTGGGTCGAGGCTGAAGCCTATCCGACAAATGATGCTAGGCTTGTAATTAAGTTATTGCAAAAACACGTGTTCACAAGGTTTGGAACCGCAAGAGCTATCATTAGTGATGAAGGATCTCACTTTGTGAACAAGTGGTTAAAATGGTTATTAGACAAGCACGGAGTGAAACATTTGGTTGCAACTGCTTACCATCTGCAGACGAATGGGCAAGCTGAATTGGGAAAGAAGGAAATCAAGGGCATACTTGAGAAAATAGTTTGCCCAACCCGACGTGATTGGTCCAAAAGGTTGGATGATGCTTTATGGGCTTACAGAACAACATACAAGACACCTTTAGGGATGTCACCTTACGGGTTGGTCTTTGGGAAAGCATGTCATTTGCCCTTAGAGTTAGAGCACAAGGCTTACTCGGCTCTTCGACAACTCAACTTGGATCCTAAGCTTGCTAAAAAGAAATGGATGCTCCAACTCAATGAGCTAGAGGAACTCCAGCTATTCTCCTACAAAAATGCCAAATTACTCAAGGAGAGACTTAATAAATGGCATGACAAGCACATTCGAGTTCGAGAATTTGAAGTAGGTCAGCAAGTTCTGTTATTTAATTCCAAACTAAAGTTCTTCCCAGGTAAGCTAAAATCACGTTGGTCCGGTCCATTTACGATTCATCATGTCTATCCATACGGAGTTGTCGAGCTCCAAGGTAAGGGAGGTAATTTTCGAGTTAACACTCAATGCCTGAAACACTATTGGGGAGATAAGATTGAACGGAATGAAATTTCGTTCGTTTTATTAGATGTTTAAAATTTTCCTATGTTCCTTTTTAATAAATGATTTAGGGTATATTTTCAGGATTAGTATGTTTAAATAAATTATGTCTAGGAGATTGGAACTTAAGCGGGACAGCTATCACCCCTCCAATCTTTCCTGGGAATTAATTTTAACATAATTTTCCTAAAAATTATTCTCTAAATAGAGATTTTAATCTTTGATTTTTCAAATAAAAAGGTCAATTTTGACCCGAGTTTTAAATTGCGACTCAATTTCAAATTTTCATTAAGTCTAGGGACTTAATTGAAGTATTTTTAAAATTTGGTTGCTCTTTTCGTGAATAATAAAATCTAGATGCCTCTTTTTGTAAATATTTTCAAATGGCTTCTAGAATAAATGTTTTTAGTTGTAAAAAAAAAAGGGAAAAAATTGATAATTATTAATATATAATTATATCCGTTATAATATATATTAATTATTATCAATTTTAGGATTTTATTTGATAAGTTTTTAATAAAGATAATAAGATGATAATCTTTAATATATAATTATATCTATTATAATTTATATATTAATCTTTATCAACTTAGAATAAAAATAGGATTAATTTTATTTTATCTTTGTCTAAAATAAATTAAATAGCAATTAATAATTTAATATGCATATATCAATTATTAATTGCTGTTATCTTTATCTAGGATTAGAACTTAGAATTTTTATTAATTAAATTGTTTTAAGAATTCTACTCTAATTCCTATTTCTCCCTCTATAAATACCACCCATCTTCCCATTCATCTAACACTTAAAACCCAAAGCACCAAAAAACCAAAATGCCGAAGCCCTTAGCAACAGCAGCACCAAGCAGTCGACCAGCACACGCCCAGCTCCATCGCATGCACATCCCGCACACACAACGCGCGCGTTGCCTCGAGCTGCCCCAGCCTCAGCTCGCGCCAAGCCTTCGGCCCGCGTGCGATACCTGCCCTCCATACCATCCTGTGCACGCCCAAGTCCTACCTGCTGCCGAACGCCCGTGTTGCTGATTGCTTCTAGCCCTGCTGCGCATCACTGCTCCCACACGCCCGCATGCCCTAGCTGCTTGTGCGGCATTCTCCTTTCATCCAACCTAAGCCACTAACCCTCCAACCCTCCTATTAAATTGCCATTTTTTTCCTTCATTATTATTATTATTTTTCTAGAGTTCTTATATTTTTACAAAAAAGGTGGTAAGACCTAGTTTTCTCTTAATTTTTAATTTTATTCAATTAATTAATTTTTTTAATTCATTGAATTCTTAATAATTTTTATTAAATCTTATTAGAAAAATAAATTTTTTCCATCTTATGTTCAGGTTAAACATGCCTCGTAAGAGAACTCGTGCTTCCGCTCAAATTGATGAAACACAAAACAAGTTCCACTATGAAGAAGCCAAAGTGAGATACGAAAGTATCTTCAAAAATCAACCGATGTATCTAGAAAAAGGCTTTACATTAAAGGAGAGAAACTACCGAGACTTTATGTCACGTATTTGTCAAGTTGCTGAAACCCTCAATTGGGAACTATTTTATGGAATGAGACCTAGTGTCGACGAGGAGCTAATTCGTGAGTTCTATGCGAATTTAACTTCAAGCAAGATGAAAGAAGTTCCAGTTCGTGGAATCAAGGTATCGATAAATTCAAATGCTATTAATGATTTCTTTGAATTACCAGATTTCAAAAACAACGAATATTCCACATTGATGAGCAATATCAAGCCTGAAAATTTGTAAGAAATTCTTGAGGAACTAACTGTTCAGGGTTCCATATGGACTGTGTCAAAACAAGGAATCCACACTTGTCGAAGAGAATATTTGACGCCACTTCCTAAGGTATGGTTTTACTTCATCCGATTCAGCCTTATGTCTAGCTCACATGGGACTACAATCTCATTATAGCGAATGGTCTTATTGTACTCGATCCTAACTGGTAAGACCATTGATGTGAGGGAAGATCATCTTGAGGGAGATACGGAATTGTGCCGTTAAATGCTCTGGCCCTGCTCATTTCCCCTTTTCAATAACAATTCTATGCTTGAAAGCTGAAATTCTCGCAAATGTAAGGAAGATAGGGTATAGCCAAGGCACAATCACAGATTGGGACCTCTACCGAGTAGCTGGAGACTCAGTTTTACAACAATGAGTTGAAGTAAGTGAGGAACCATATGTCCCTGATGAAGAAGAAGATCCCACAAATGCAAGCATTTGAAGAGAAGATCCCATGATGCAATCATTTGAAGTCCCTGATAAGGTAGAATCAGTGGAGCCAGAAGCTGAACCTGATGCTGAAACTTCAATATTTAGAGCTCAACTGCCTAGCCCAGACCTTCGAGATGAGCTATCAAAATTGATAGACTTAATGCAACATATGCAATGGCAGCAACAAGCCTACTAGAGATACTAAAAAATAATGGATGACTCGATGAGAAGTGCTTTTAAGAAAATATACAATGACCCGTTTATTTTTGTGCCTGAGTTTCCAGATTTCATATTTGAACCATCGAGTCCCTTGTCAAAGAAGGAGCGAAGCGATTCATGGAAAGGCGATAGTGATGGAGCAAAAGATGAGTCAAATTCGGAAGGGTTTGCAAATAAATAAAGGGAGATATTGACTTTATTTTATTTCTGTTCTTAGGTCATTTTAGGATTAAGTTTAATTAGGAATCTTTTATTTTTTGCATAATAAAAAAGAGAGGAAAGTCACTAATAAAATATGAAAAGTCACAAAGTATAAGTGTGGCAATGGATATATACATGTCTAGGATTAGATTTAGAAAGAGCTTGGTACTTAAGCAGTCAAATTGACTCACCTTCTCTTTTCTAAAATCTTATCTGGTGTATAGTATCTGCTCACTTTAAACAATGAGGACATTGTTCATTTTAAGATGGGGGGACCGAAAATTTGAATTATTTCCACTCAGAATAAAATTTTTCTTTTAATTATGATTAGGATATATTTTGTTCAAAACTTTGAATTTTGTTAAGTATGCTCAATTTGAGTATGAATAAGTTCTATTATTTCAATAAATTATTATGTTAGCTTAATAATGACATGAATGTATTTTTAATAAAGCATGCAAATTCGTACCATAAAATTTCATAGTTCTTTAGGAAAGTTAGGTATGCATGAAAGTTTAAGTCTTTAGAATTAACTTAGTAGTTTCTTGAGGCGAAATCCTAGGGAGAATGGAACGTTGGAAATGATTTAGGCAACTATTGTTTGGACCGTTTAAGCCTTTCAAGCCCACCATGGTAAAATCTTATCCTGTGAAACCCAACTTTGAGACTATATGGCCTAATTTTATTTCGACCCTTACAATAATTAGCCATTAATTTTCGCTTAATGATCTTAAAATTCTCCCAAACACTAGACTCAACAATATTCAAGATAAAATTCTCCGAAACACTAGACTCAACAATATTCAAGATGTACTTTGAAAATAAGTTTGGGGGAGTTGAAAAGAAGTATCAATTGCTCGAGAATTGCAGTACACAAAGTAAGTGCTCGTGTTAATTAAAAAAAAAGAGAAAAGAGAGCACATGTATTTGAAAAAGATGTACAAAAGAGCATATGAAAGTCAAGTTGGTGTATCGAAGGTAAAAATTCTGAAGGTTTGATTGACATTGAGTCTAGGGTTTCTTAAACCAAAATTTATCCATCTTTCACCTACCCCTAGCCTAGCCACGTTACAACCTTGATGAAGACCTATTGATTCAAAGTCCCCATGCTACCTACATTAGTGGAGAGAAATTGCTACGATCAAAATATGAAGACATAAGTTAAGCTTAATGATTGCAGCTTAGTCCTGAATAAAGGAATAAAAATCAAATTGGCAAGGGTTAACATGTCTTTGTTACAAAAGCATTTAGTCTAAATTTTTCTATTATAATAAGTTGTTGAATTTAATTAGAACAATATGTATACTTAAGTAGCATAACTATTAGATTTTTTGTCTTTGAGCATAAGTATTTTAAACTCATAATTTTGGGAAAAAATGTTGTTTTGAAAGAATTTTTCAAAGGTGTTTCCAAGAGATCCTTTTCAAAATTTGTGCATTACTCGGGACGAGCAATGAATAAAGTTTGGGGTGTGGAAACACAAAAATTTATATACTTTTTCATACCAATTTTACTTAAATTCATGTAAATCCGGTTAAATTCTTGTCGAAAAATAATTAAATATTATAAAATAATTAAATCATGTTAAAAATATGAACATGGTGAATTTATTTAATTTTATACTTAATTTTGATTAATTTTGACTATTTTCGATAAATTCGCGCAAAGGGCGAAAATTGGCTCGGCTGACACTGCTGAAAGGACAAAATTGAGAAGCAATTTGAAGTATTGAGGCACTTTAATTTCCAACCTAAGATGGTCCAGAAATATGTATTATTTCATAATTTAATTAATTTTAATTTATTCCCCATTTAATGTGGGTTAAATAAATTATTTTTAATTAATTATGGAGAAAGGGTCCAGTTGAACCGCATTGGTCGAGCCAAATTGAGTGAACCGAACCACCCACTAAATGGGATGCCCAGAACCGTCCATATGCTGACCCAAATCAACATTTTAGCTGATTAAATATGCTTGCAAAAAGGCCCTCAAAAGACTTCTAAATTGCATTCAAACCCTACCTTAAATTATGGCTTTGTAGATTTGCCCCAAGCTTAAAATAGCAAAGTTGAAACTCTCAACTTTGCCATGTGTGTGACCGGCCAAGGGAGGTCTCTTTGGCTGATGGAATTTTCTATTTTTAGCAGCCACAATCAGCTATAAAAGCTACCCCTTGCTGATCATTCAAAGCATCACTCACTTCATATTATTCTCTCATTCCCTCTCTCACTTTTCTCTCATTTTTTCCATTCCATTCCCTATTGTTCAAGTGTCGATTTCTTCTCTTGGGAAAGAGGCTTCTATCAACCATTTTGGAGCAGCAATTAGGTTTTCATAAGCCACCTTGATAGCCAAGGCCAACGAAGAACGAAGAATGAAGCAACTAGTCAAGCCACGGAGAAACACCGGATTTGCCTCTTGTTCCTTAACTTTTTAATTTTTGTTGTTGTTTTGAAGAACATGTTTATGAATATTTATGCTATTGAAATGGTTATTTTAATCAATTCAGCTTAAGTTATGTTTGTGTTGGGTTGATTATATTATGCCTGCTTAAATTGTTAAAATGATATTTATGCTGTTGTAAGCCTCGGTAAGATGCTTGATTAAGTAAAACTATGCCTAAGTTATTCTTGCATTACGACTGTGAGGTAACTAATGAATTAATTATTTAAACGGATTGAAATTGTAATTAATTAACACAGTACTTAATCAGTGCATATTTATTATTCTAAGGTAGATGAACGGTAAATTAGCAATGTATCTGGCGATATTATTGCCTTGCATAACTTGTAAGATTATTGTGATTAAATTGTTTCAATGTAGGGATGCCTTGTTACTTCACAAAGTCCTTTATATGCTTATTAGATTTAATTAATCGTTTGAATTGACATAGGGATATGCAAGAGATTGGTTCAATTTAATGAGTATGTATGTGCAATAGCATGTTTTCTTGCTAGAATCTGTTGAGGCGGTTGAATTGACATAGGGATATGTCAAGAGATGGAAAGATTTTTGTATGTAAGTTTGTTCATAAGTTAGAAAATTACCGGGTTGCTGTGAATTTATTCGTAATAATATAAACATGACTTTAATAATTTTGAGTTCAAAAAATATAATTAATTCAACACAAGTATGTTACATTGATTAAATCTTATTTGAAATCGTGCATTGGAACTCCTTTGTTATTTTTAATTATTTAGTTTTTAAACAGTTTTTCGCCACCTTTTAAAACCAAATTATTTTTACCTCACCAAAGTGTTTTACAATTAATTTCATAAATAATTCTTTTACAGTCCTTGTGGGTATGATAACTCGACATTTACTTGTCACTTTATTACTTGTTATGATTGTGTACATTTGCACATTTTTCCATCATTCCAATTATCTGCCGTTAGCTGAGTTCGCCTACAATAGAATTTTCTAGTCTAGCATCTAGATCGCACCTTACGAGGCTTTGTATGGTCGTAAGTGTCGTACTCCACTATGTTGGATTGAGTTGGGTGAGCGTTAGGTTTTGGGTCTTGAGTTGGTTACTGAGACCGAAGATAAGGTTAGACTGATTTTGGATCATTTGAAGGCGACTTCTGATAGACAAAATTCTTATGTGAATCTAAAGAGGAGAGATATTATGTACTATGTAATGGATTTTGTCTTTCTTAAGGTTTGCCCGTGGAAGAAAGTTCTGAGGTTCAGTTGTAAGGGCAAGTTAAGCCCTAGGTTTATCGGGACGTATCAAATTTTGAAGCGTGTGGGACCGGTCGCTTATCAGTTGGAGTTACCTCCGGAGTTGGACTGTATCCACGATATGTTTCACATCTCAATGTTGAGGCGATATCAGTCTGATCCATCTCACGCTGTCTCTGTTGAGGAGATCAAGGTTACACCGGATTTGACTTTTGAGGAGGAGTCGGTTAAGATTTTGGATCAAGATGTTTAGATTCTGAGGAGGAAGTCCATTCCGTTAGTACAGGTTCTGTGGCGGAATCAAGGCACTAAGGAAGCCATGTGGGAACTTGAGGACTCGATGCATCAGTAGTATCATCATTTGTTCTAATCAGGTAAATTTCAAGGTCAAAATTTCTTTTAGGGGGTAGAGTTATAACGCCCTGAATAATTTATTTCTATTTCTGTAAATATCTAACACAACTGTGTATCTACTTCGGTGGTTAAGTATTCTGGGTGTGTGTCTGAGGTCTTGGGTTCAAGTCTCAACTTTGCCAAATTTTGTTATTTTTCTAATCCTAACCTTACCCTTGCTAAGTGGGCATATATAAAATTGTCTATTAATTCATGTCAAAATGAGCCTGCTGGTTCAAGTAATTTTTGTTGAATTGTCTGATAGAGTTTCGGTGGGATTAAAATTCTGAGGTGGTTGTGAGTTAGTGAGTTAGTGGGAGGAAAATTAGGGGGTTATCAGATTTCTAATTTTGTTAGTTTTGTTTTCTTTCTCTAAAAAGAAAACTTCCCCTCTTGACGTTTTCTCTTTTCCCCTATCTTCCACTTTCAATTTCTTTTCGTTCTTCTTCGGATTACTATTGTTTGCTTTTTCAATTGTTGCTATTATGATTTTTGGATTCGGTAATCAGTTTTGTAACTGAAGTTGGGTTTTTGTAATGATTGGTTTTTAGAATTATGGGAAATCTTAATGATAGCCACTAAATGGTTGTAATTAATGAATTCTATGGCGTAATAGAAGGCGGTAAGGCAGTAGTTGTGACTCCAACGGTTTAGATTACTGCATGTGATCATTTTTGCAGTGTAACACCCCAAACCCGGCCCAGACGTTATGGCTGGATCCGACATGCCACATCAAAGCGTTCAAAACATTTTAGTATTGTTGATCTAGAAGAACTTACTTAGTGTTTTAAAAGATAATTTCATTGTAGGTTAAAGTGAATGAAAGCTGTGCACCAGGTAGGAAACCGGGAAAGAGGAGGTGAGTCCATCAGACTACTTAAGTACCAAGCTCCCATCAGATCCAATCCTAGACATGCACACCACCATTGCCACACCTTAACATCATGCATATTTCTAGGAAACCAATTTGATTAAGTCCTTTTTAGGAAAAGTGATTAATTTTGGAAAATATTTTCATTGCGGAAGCTTTGCTTGTTGTCGTGTTATTTTGAAATCAATTACTGTTTTTGAAAACACGCCCTAAAGCTATCCAATTTCAACAGTTAAATATAAGTAATACCTATCTTAATAAAACATATTAAACCCATCAAAGAAATAATTAAGCAGCCTTATTACATTTAAAAAAAAAACCCAAAACCTTAACCATGAATAAAAGGATGTCCAGTTCACCAGAAGAAAATCAAACTTGCAGAACGTGTGGCCACTCCGAATCCCTCACAGCTCCAAGCCCACTATGGTTGGGGATTACCTGCGTGGATGAAAATAAAAGGGTGAGTTTGGGGAAACTCAGTGTGTAAATTAACCCAACCATAGCCTATATCGGTTCAAACCACAGAAAATAGAATAAGTTGGCATTAGCCTAGAACGGAATTCAAAATAAAGCCCATAGGCCCATAACAGTACAGAACAGATATTACATGTTTATGCAAAGCCCAACCCATATCCAACCACATGCACCCCTATACCAACCTTTCACTATATTGGGAGACTACTCGACCCACCCAACCGCTACACGCCACAGAAATATGCAGCATGGCTACGAGAACAGATAATGTGATAGAGTCACCAGATACAAATAATCATGGCAGAGCCACCAGATCAGATAATTGTGGGGTAGCCACCAGGACACTTCCTCCATAATATAACCCATGTCCCCATGCAACAGATATACAATCATGGCATACATCATACAGAATCAGATCATCATGTTTTTCAGTCAAAAGTAACCCTAAGGGTATAATGGTAATTTTGCACCTAGGGGTATATCAGTAATTTCCATACATAGGGGTATTCAAGTAATTGCACTATTCTTAAGGTTTTCATGCATAGCATAGCCATTTACGTACGACCAGAAACACTTACCGCGTTTTCTTACCGAATTGGGCCCGTCAGCCCACTATCCCGATTTTGGCCCATTAAGCCCAAAAACATCAAAATGCACGAAATCGTGCACTTTACAATCTTATCACTTTAATTTACCATATACCTCAAACTATTAATCTCACGAGCATTCACACACTCGCAAGTCCTCAAAATACCAGCTTTTCGGCATTTTAGCTTTTCGACTTTTGCCGATCTAGTCTATAAGAGGGTGTCAATTACACACCTATTTGCGATGATATGCTGACGAGATCCACACACGAAAAGCCTATAATTAGATTACTACAAGTTAATCTAACTATCAAAAATGAACTACGTATTAACCCCTTACCACATTCGGCCAAAAGCACCTTAGGCACTAGCGATCCTACCTTTGCCGAAGTTAGCGATTATGTCTGGATCCAGCTGTTCCACTTGTCCAAGCCTTCGATCAGCAGCCTTTAGATCCCACTATTATCAAAATAAAATAGTTATAACAACCCTTAGAGCTACAAGCCCAAATCGACAGCCTCCCTAACCTTTAGGGGTTTTGGCTTTTCTAAAAACCCAAAATATAGATTAAGTTCAAAAAATTACCACCGGTTCCTCAGTCAATGATTCCAATTAACTCTTACTCGATTCTAATACAGATCTAACCCCTCAAATGATAACAAAAGTCGAGCCTTTAGTGATCTTAAATTTTGGCTATGTTCCTATGGCTATGCGTTTTCGGCTTTTTGTAACAGTGAAGAAAAGATGAGGGTTTGCAGTGGCTTTGTCGACAGAAACTTAGGGTTCAGAGGACTAGAGAATCAGTCAAGAAGATGAGGGAAAATAAGAGGGTTTTGACTAAAAGAAAACGGCACAAAAAAAATCAGGCTTCCGGGATTTCAGTTTTTTGAGGTAATCGACTATAGGCTTAAAAACAACTCATAAAAAAAATGAAGATGAGCAGAATGGTAGAGAGATTTGGCGACAAGAAGAAGAAAAAAGTTGATGAAGAGAGAAAAAAGAAGAAAAAAGAAAGAGGAAGAATGGTCAGGAAACGGCACAACTTACCCCTAATGCCGAACTTATACTTGGCATTTGACCTAGCCGAAACTTACCCCCTAAAGAAAACCCTTGGCTGGCCAACTCTTGCTCCTCAAGAGTCCACCATTCGGCCAACACTGCTCTCCCTAATCAGCTCCTAAATCCTGTCCCTTATCCCCTCCTTACTCAATCCCTTGAGCAACTCAAACTCCTCCTGACAGTCTTTTACTTGAGTTCCATTACTTACCCTTTCTAAACATAAAAATAATTCCCTTAATATGCTCCCATTGTGACTTGAACCTTAGTTCTCCCTAGCATCCACATGCCACTTTTATAGCCTTCCTAGTGGCGTCACATGCCACTCTACCACCTGCTTCCTTGTGTTTTATTTTGCCCTAATTAATACTTAAAAGCCTAGTTAACTAGAACCCTTTTTTCCTTATGGAACTAAAGTTAACTAAAATTACCGATTTTTACCCTAAGCTTGGGCCTTCTAGAGGCCCACTAACATAATTAATCCTACACCAAACAAACAGAACACAGAAATTTTAAATTTCACCAACATTCACAGAATTCCCGAAAATTGGGGCGTTACAACTCTACCCTCCTTAAAGAAATTTCGTCCTCGAAATTTACCTGATCCAAACAGATGAGGGTATTGCTATTGCATCGCCTCTTCTGGCTCCCAAGTAGCTTCCTCTTTGCCATGATTATGCCAAAGCACTTTCACTAACGGGATAGATTTCCTTCTGAGAAACTTAACATCTCGAGCCAATATCTGCACAGGCTCCTCCTCAAAGGTCAAATCAGTTTGAACTTCAATTTCTGCAACTGGCACGACATGAGTAGGATTAGAACGATAACACCTTAACATGGAGACGTGAAAAACATCGTGAATCCTGTCTAACTCTAGAGCCAATTCCAACTGATAAGCCACTAGGCCTACTCGCTTCAAAACCCGATAAGGCCCAATGAACCGCGGACTCAACTTGCCCTTCTTACCAAACCTTAATATCTTCTTCCAATAAGAAACCTTTAAGAATACGATATCACCTACTGAGTACTCAATCTCCTTACGCTTCAAATCTGCATACGACTTTTGCCTATCATATGCTTCTTTTAACCGATCCCTAATTATTCTGACCTTATCCTTAGTATCAGCTACCAACTCTGGTCTAAGAACTTGTCGCTCTCCTAGCTCCATCCAACAACTAGGTGTACGACACCTTCATCTGTACAGTGCTTCATACGGTGCCATTCGAATACTCGCCTGGTAACTATTATTGTATGCAAATTCTGCCAACGGCAAGTACTCCTCCCAACTACCTCGAAACTCCATTACGCATCCCCCCAACATGTCCTCCAGAATCTGAATAACCCTTTCTGACTAATCATCAGTTTGGGGATGGAAAGCTGTACTAAAGTTCAATCGCGTCCCCAATGCCTCATGCAACTTTAGCCAAAACTGAGATGTGAATCTGGGATCTCAGTCAGAGATAATCGAAACTAGGACTCCATGAAGTCGCACAATCTCCGCCACATACAACTTAGCTAACTTTTGAAGTGAAAAGTTAGTACATACAGGTATGAAATGGGCTGATTTGGTCAACCTATCCACAATCACCCACACCGAGTCTTTCTTCGATGGTGTCAAGGGCAGCCCACTCACAAAGTCCATGGTTACCCTCTCCCACTTCCAAAGTGGTATCTTCACTGGCTGCAATAGTCCAGAAGGTAATTGATGCTCAGCTTTCACTTGCTGGCATGTCAGACATTTCCCTACAAACTCCGTTACTTCTCGTTTAAGTCCAGGCCACCAGTACAATTCTCGCAAGTCGTGATACAACTTGTTCCCTCCAAGATGCATGGCACAAAGTCACCCATGAGCTTCCTTCAATATTGTCTGCCTTAATCAGAGTCCTTCGGAACACAAATTCTTCCTCGGAAGCACAGCACTCCATCGCCAATTAACCCAAACTCAGAAGTTTCCCCTTCCTTAACTTGTTGAAAATGAGCGACCAAAGACTCATCGATCAATTGCTTTTCCTTAATCTGATCCACCCAGGTTGGCCTTACTTGCAACTCAGCCAACAAACTTCCATCATCATACAAACTCAGGAAAAATAGGAGGGTTTTGACTAGAAGAAAACGGCACAAAAGAAATCAGGCTTTTGGGATTTCAGCTTTTTGAGGTAATCGACTATAGGCTTAAAAACAACTGATAAAAAAATGAAGATGAGCAGAATGGTAGAGAGATTTGGCAGACAAGAAGAAGAAAAGAAGTTGATGAAGAGAGAAAAAAAGAAGAAAAAAGAAAGAGGAAGAATGGTCAAGAAATGGCACAACTTACCCCTAATGCCGAACTTATACTTGGCATTTGACCTAGCCAAAACTTGCCCCCTAAAGAAAACCCTTGGCCGGCCAACTCTTGCTCCTTAAGAGTCCACCATTCGACCAACACTGCTCTCCCTAATCAGATCCTAAATCCTCTCCCTTATGCCCTCCGTACTCAATCCCCTGAGCAACTCAAACTCCTCCTGACAGTCTTTTACTTGAGTTCCATTACTTACCATTTCTAAACATAAACATAATTCCCTTAATATGCTCCTATTTTGACTTGAACCTTAGTTCTCTCTAGCATCCACACACCACTTTTATAGCCTTCCCAGTGGCGTCACATGCCACTCTACCACCTGCTTCCTTGTGTTTTATTTTGCCCAATTAATACTTAAAAGCCCAGTTAATTAGAACCCCTTTTTCCTTATGGAACTAAAGTTAACTAAAATTACCGAGTTTTAACCTAAGCTTGGGCCTTCTAGAGGCCCACTAACATAATTAAACCTACACCAAACAAACAGAACATAGAAAATTTAAATTTCGCCAACATTCATAGAATTCCCAAAAATTGGGGCGTTACATGCAGTGGTAAGTTATTGGTCGTTGATCGATTTAGTTTTTGTTAACTCAATTTTGGTTACTAAAAGGTGTTGGATATTCTGATTTTAGGTGCTAGTGGTCTTAGGACTGTTTCCACATCGAAATCGTACATGGTGTGTACCCGAAACTCAAAAAATCAAACTTTGGCAAAAGCTGAAATACTATTTTGTTGATGCCACAAGAGAATGTGATCACCCGTATAGTAGGCCGTGTGCGTGACACGACCGTGTGGTCGACGAAGGTATGGCCGAGCATATGACACGATCGTGCAGTAGTGTGGGTGTGATCGTGTGGGTCACACGGGCTAGTCTAAGCTATGTGTGTGGGCCACATGAGCGTGTGGATTTTTGGCCAAGCCGTGTGGGCCACACGGGCATGTGGGCCCAAATTTCTAAAATTTTTCCTAGGGTCACACGAGCCGTTCCAATCGACTATGGGCCTATCGTAGGGACAATAAAGGCTAACCAAACCCTAGATTATGTGTTCTCTTATTATGATAGTATGCTCTGAGTAGGACACTATTATGCATGTCTGACCATTCTGCTATATGTATGCTTGTTATTTGTATATAAGAATGCTGAGCATGTCTAGTCTATAATATTTACACCTGATATCTGTAACTGTTTTGGGGTGAGATTTCTATATGTGGAAAAAGTGTTCTGTATGGGGATCATCGCCTATATTTTGGCAGCATGGCTGCATATTATCTGATATGTGTTGTAATTGCACGATATGGTGTGTAGGGATGGGTGGGTGTTTTTAACCCCACATGGTGTGTTGGGATAGACAGAGTTAGTGTGTAGAGGATGGGAGTAGGATTCTGCATAATGTATCTGTTATCCGTATCTGAAATGCACATAAGTTTGTATTTGTGTTTGAGTGAGCTTGAGATTTCTGAATGTTTTGCCTATCTATTTCTATTGGGTTACACAATGAGTTTACAAAAACTCACATATGTTGTCTGTTTTGTATAGGTAATCCACAAAATTAGGTGGATCGGTGCAGCAGAGACTCAGCAGTGACCATTCGTGCGAGAACTATGACTAAAATAACCCTAGACTAATCATTGTTTAATCAAGAAACAATAGTAGAGTTTAACTAGGAGAACAAACTCTATTTAAGTTGAACACACGTTGCCACGTTGTTTTCACCTGGTTGTGACATCTAGAGTCGCGTCGTAATGACTTAATTACACCCCAAACCTGGCCGAGACAGTCTGACCTCACATTAGCCACTTACATGACTCTCTTTTCCAGCCACCAAACACTCCATAAAACCACCACTCACACCTCACAATATTCACGCAACGTATTTACATGCATAAATATAAATCATATAGTCTAGGCTAAACATATAAACTCTAAATCATGCTTTCGTTACGCTACTTAGATCAATACAACAATAGAGGTAAATTTATCATTTCTCATGCAGTATATAAATCACACATAACTCAACAAGTTAAGCATACATGCGATTTAGGGTGTATGAACTTAGACTATATTTAATGAACTTAGACTATATTTAAAAGAAACAGTTCAAAGTGACAAGAAAGACTTTTTCAATTACAAAACAAAGATTTAAGGGCTAATTCGTAAGTTTAGTAAAATAATTTCAAAAACCTCTTTATAAAATCGAGAGTAAAATTATGAAATTAACCAAATAAGACTTAATCATGCAAATTTTGAAGTCATTTCATCACATTTAAGGACTTCATTTGTATAGTATAAAAAGCAGGACTATATTGGAAAACTATCAAAACATGGTTCAATCAATCAGTATGTCATGTCGTGACCACATGACATTGATAAACATATATTCAATGGATAAACAGATCTCCTAACACACCAAATGACTCATAGAGTATATATAAATTCTCAATTGATTAAGAACTTTGAATACATAATAAATATATTACACACATTAATTATAGCCCTATTTACATTCAAACCATAGCAAAAGTGCATATCTACACACTCTTTTATTACTAAAGAAAATTAACTACTTTTATCAAAATAAGAGATTTCTTGCCAAATCTTCTTCTAAACCTCAAATTCGAATTCAAACATCCTAAATGTAATTTAATTACAGATCTAATCTGTCAATTTCAGATTTAACTTTTCCAACAAATCAAGAAAGAGGGAAAACGTTTGATTTTTAAAAAATTTGTTAATGATCTATTGAATTGAGTTCAAATATTGAGAACTCTTGAAAAAAGTTATATTGTAGGCCTCTAAACTTGATTAATTATTTGTACTAAAGTCGATATATTTGCATTTTAAGGATATTTTTTATAACATTGCATCATGAAGCTTGGACTGTTCTTTTAATGTTACTATATGTTACTTTTGTGGTTGGAAGGAAAGGACTTGTTTGTGTTTATAGTGGGTGTAGGAAGGAAGAAGAGAAACGAATGAGTGAAGTATTGTTATGGAAAAAGGTTGGATAGATTACCAGCATAAATGCCATGGAAATTCCAAGAAGATGCTGACGCAACACTCAGTTCTCGTCACTCTCAGCTAGCTGGATGTGTACAAGATAAATCCACCTGAAAAGGTGGGAGAAAAGTGTGTGTTGAGAGAGGAGACCTACCCTATAAAAAAGGAAATAAAAGAGAATTCTATACATGAGGATTTAAGAGTGGTTTTTCTTCTCCAACAAACTCTTGTAAAAAATCTGAAGAAAAGAAGAGAAGGTAACAAGTAAAGAATAGAGCAGAGAGGCAAGGAAGGGGACTAAGCATTCAACCTTGGGTCTTGCACAATATTGTAGCACTGAGTTGGAAGCTGATTTGGTGAAAGCTTTCTGAAGTTCTTCCTTCATTATCTTGATTATTTTTTTGTGAATTTTAACTGTTAAATGATGTTGTTGAAGGATACCTTTATTTTGGATGTTAATTTCCAACCCATGAGCTAATCTCATTAGGTTGGAATTACTTTATGAATCTTTATTTTCATTAATTACCAGACATTATCTTGATCAGATCTACTGTTTCATTTGATTTGTGTTATGTTGAATGCATGCATGCAATCTCTAGACATAGATGGATGTATGGTATGTTCACAAACTTGATTTAATTCTAAAAAGGTTAGATGAATTTGATTGTGATTGAATGATACAAGCAAGTACTCAAGAAAATATTCGTAAGCACTCTAGACATAGTTGAAACCTATTTTAACATGATTTTAAGGTTTCTAAACTTTAAATTTTCGTTAAGGATTTCTAAGGATTTAATGAAAGTTCATGAAAATTGCCATAAACATGTCAAAAATTTTGATACAATAAATTGCATAGTTTTACGTAGTTGAATGGTTGAGAATCTATCATAGGTAAATAATTAGATAAACGGAATAAATTTTAGAAAAAAAGATTTAGTATAGATCGAGATATTTTAATTTTAAGTTTCTTATGTTGAAGGTTTCGGTCAAAAGAGAACCTAGTTGAGGCTTGTGTTTTTTGATTGCTTGATGTGAGTCTTTGGTTGAATATTGATTATGTTGTGTGATTTACTTTTTTGAAGCATTGGAATTGTTAGGACCTTCTACGAGTAGAGATAAAGGCAAGGAAATGCTAGTTTGAACTTTTGGCTTTTCAGCGAAAGCGTAATTGCTGAGTGTTTGGAATAATTGCTTGTGGACATGATTCAATGCCTTTTTTGGGAATTTAGTTGTAGCATAAACCCCTACTCTAAATTCTATGTGTAAGCTTTCTCATACTCATGATCTTGTGAAATATGTGCTTATGTTATTATACAAATGTGAATTGAAATGAGATGCAATTACATTTGACATGTCTTCATGATTACTATTATGAAAGTGCATATGTAGGCATGCCAAACATGTCAAGTGACAGTGATAATTATGTGCTTATAATGTAAATATGCAATGATAGTGAACTGTAAATTGGTAAGTAATATACGTGTGCTTAATAATAGATATTTTGGCCTTGTGATTCTTCAAATAATTGGATATAGTTGGCATTCCATAAGATTGTGAGTACTCACTTATATGTTATATGATTTGGGTGTTGAGGCACTAGTACATATTAGGGAGATAAGGGAATGTCAGCTAAGCTCCATTCAACAGGACAAGTTAGTGTGTTGGAGAGTGTTAGTTTTATGCTTCACTTTGGGGGACATGTTTGACTCTATGAGTCTATGTGGTGTGTTGCAGATCCGTGTATCCAATTAGTAGTGACAGTTCCCATTTTTACGTTTCATAGCTCAAGTTCCAATTTATCTATAAATATGTTTCTGAGTAATGTGATATATGCTTGAATGTTCTATGATTAAAGGTGTATTGTGATATATGCTTAAAAGTGAATATGATTACCATGTAAATGAACTAGTAAATAATGAACGAGTAAGTATAATATGACAATAGAGCTGGAGCTGTTGAGGTTGTGCTATATGGTTGTTTCGTTAATGCTTGATGAATTGTTTGCATGGTAGTTGTTCTAGGCATTCACTGAGCTTGTTAAGCTCACCAACTCCCTTCTTAAACCATTTTAAATTAGTTATGTGCCTATGTAATCGGTGTGGTTCTAAGGGGTGACCCAAGAAAGTCATTTTTTATTATTTCGTAGATCTTATTGTTATTTATTTTCATTTTGGGAATAAGGCAATGTGGTAGACTTTTATTGATATTTGCGATGATGTTTTAGATGCTTCCATAAATTATTTTTTTTCCTAAGTTTATAAGATTTGTTTCGTATTATATTGATTATTGCTAAAACTTACTTTCAATGTTTGAGACTGTTACTACGGCCATTTTTATGTTTATTTGATGATGATATGATAGCACGATGAATTGGTGCAAGTTGGAATCACTTATATGCTTAAAAATGTGATATTTTTCTTGTCTAAGTAGAGGTATCGATGTTCGTGTTGTAAAAATGATACATCTGTGATTTTTTAATGTGCAGGAAGTTAGAATCATAAATTGGTATCAATACCCTATCACGAGTATCAATACTCAGGGTAATTTTATTGATACTTTTACAAAGGTACCAATAATTTTCGAGACTTTGGTTTTTTTTACGAGAAACAAAATATTGATTTGGTACCGATTTTCCATACTGTATTGATAGGAAAATATTGATACCCATGTTCTAGGATCGATACCTAAGTAGTCCATTTTGAGATTTTGCTATATGGACCTTATGCATGTTTAATTATTATTTTAATACCTTTTTATGTATGTTCAACATGTATAATTAATAAATAAAAATATGTTCGGTTAGAAACTATGCGAATGTCGAAGTAAAAGACATTTTCTTCTTCAAGTCTCTAGATATATTGTGCTGATCTAAGACTGTGGTGTGGCATCCTGATATTCAAGCTCGGCGACCGGGCTGGGTATAGGGTGTTACCAAGTGTTTTTTATGAGTATTCTTATGCAAATTTAATGAATTAACTAAGAGAAAGTGTTTTTGAAAATAAAGTAGAAATTTATTTATCAAAAGTTATTACTATTTACTTTACAGATACAAATTGGTTTCTGGTTTATCAAATGAGTTGAGGTAACTTCTTTAGATTTGGCATGTCTTCCAGGTCGGGTTTGGGGTGTTACAATTTGTGGTATCAGAGTTTATATTCAAAAATCGAGTTTTGATTTTTGGGATCAAGTTTTTATGAAATGTGTTTTAAACAAATAATACTTCTGACTAATTTTGAAAAATAAGTTTATGAAAATGTTGAGTCTCTAGCGTCGTATAGAAAAACATTATAGTGTTAGAATTACTCTTCTTTAGCCAAAGACTGTAACAACTCTGTAAATGTTTTTGATAAGATTTTAGATATATGATTTCTGATAACAAATTTCAACTACTACATAAAATTTTGAAATTGTAGATAAATTAAGCATAATAAGAACGAGTGGAACCCATGGACATGGTACTCGTGGGCACAAAAGGCACCAAAGAGGGGCTTGATCTGAGCCATCCATAATGGGAAACATTCCCAACTTAGATAAAAGTGAGATAGTGTTAACACGAACCGCTGAGATTGAGTCCTAGACTCAGACTGTTGGGGACAACGCATTCTCCCAAGCCATGATGAGGGTGCTTGAGAGGGTCATTGGGACCCATACTAGATCTGGTAGCCGAGGGTCAATAACAAAACGACTATGGTCAAATACGGTAGAATTATTTAAAGGTGTCACTGGGGTCGCTCCAACTAAGGTTGAATACTGGTTG
Organism: Gossypium hirsutum; assembly: GCF_007990345.1. NCBI lineage: Eukaryota > Viridiplantae > Streptophyta > Magnoliopsida > Malvales > Malvaceae > Gossypium > Gossypium hirsutum. Next base: position 47,545,396 of record NC_053430.1, on the reverse strand, counting down.
GAAGTCATTGAGAGAATTATGAACAATCTGGACTGCACCCTTGAGCAGAAATTAAAGGGTGTCGTTTCTTTTCTTCGCAATGAAGCATATTATTGGTGGCAAACTATTGAGCAAGGCACCCTGCCTAAGTGAGTGACTTAGGCTTTCTTTCGTAGTGCCTTCCAGAATTAGTCTGTGGGGGCGAGATATATCGAGGCCCGAAGATTAGAGTTTATCAAGTGTCAGTAGGTTGAGAGATGCATGGCCAACTATGAGGCCAAATTTCTGAGATTGAGCAGATATGCTCAGGGTTTGGTTGAAACTGATTATGATAAAAGTGTTCAGTTTGAGGAAGGCTAGAGATATGACATTAAGGTTTTTGTAGCTCCCAAGTGGGAGCGTGTCTTCGAGACTTTAGTGGAGAAGGCAAAAATTGCTGAGGAAAACAAATACGTGGAGCGGGAAAAGTGGGATAAAGAGAGGAGGAAGAAAAAAATAAGAGGGAATTGAGTCCTTCTAGCTCTGCTCAGCGGCCAAAGAAATGAGCCAGGTTTGATGGACCTCCACAGGTCGAGGCACCGGTTATTTCTTCTAGGATTCAATTGTGTAGGTACTGTAGTAGGCGTCATCCAAGCGAATGCTGGAGGAGATTGGGAGCTTGTCTTCGATGTAGTTCTATGCAACACCACATTAAGGACTATCCTCTATGGATCGATTAGGAGCAAGCTCTAGCTCCAAGTTTGGTTTAGCCACTGAGGGCAATTCAGCAGCCACCTAGGGCCCATGATCAGGCTAGGGGCGAGAATGGGATGGGTCGAGGGTAGAGGTGCTAATCAGACTGTGGCGAGGCAACTTGCATTAGTATATGTGACAAGGCACTGAGAGGACAAAGACGCCACTGATGTGATAGCTGGTACATTTTTCATTCATTCTATTCATTATTTTGCTTTGATAGATATTGGTTCATCCCACTCATACATAGCTAGTACTTTTTCTGTTAATCTGGGAATTTCTGTTGAGAGTAGTTCTGGTGGGGTTAGTCCGTTGGGTGAGTTAATGCGAGTTAATAAAGCTTATAGGATGTGTCCGCTTAAGATACAAGGGGTTGTATTTATGGGTGATTTGATGGAGTTATCATTTGGGGAGTTCAATTTGATTTTAGGTATGGACAAGCTCGTGGAGCATCGAGTTAGTTTGTATTATGCTACAAAGAGAGTAATTTTGAGATCCAAGGATGATGTGGAGATTGTAATGGTTGGTGAGCGTCGAGATTACCTCTCTAATGTAATCTCCACTCTCGTAGTTGAAAAGTTAGTCTAGAAAGGGCTTGAGGCGTTTCTAGCATATGTGTAAGACATGAGTTCTATAAAATCTTCTTTTGAGATTAATTAGACAGTTAGAGAATTTTCGAACATCTTTCTCGAGGAATTATTGGGGTTAGCACTGGATAAGGAGGTTGAGTTCTGTATTGAGGTTTTTTCTGGAACAACTCTGGTGTCCATTGCTCCATACCACATGGCACTGAAGGAGCTTATGGAATTGAAAGTGCAGCTCCAAGAACTTCTCGCTCAAGGGTTCATTAGGCCTAGTGTGTCTCTGTGGAGAGCACTAGTTCTTTTTATGAAAAATAAATATGGTACTATGAGGATGTGTATGGATTAACAGTAGTTGAATAAATTGACAATAAAGAATAAGTATCCACTTTCAAGGATTGACGACTTGTTCAATTACTTTTGTTGGGCGTCAGTGTTCTCAAAGATTGATCTTCATTCTAGGTATCATTAGTTAAAGGTGAAAGAAGTTGATGTGCATAAATTTGCTTTTAGGACTCGTTATGGGCACTACGAGTTCCTTATCATGCCTTTCATTTTGATGAATGCTCCGACTGCATTCATGGATCTCATGAATCAGGTCTTTCAACTGTATTTGGATGAATTTGTCATGGTTTTCATCATATTATGATATACTCTAAGACTGAGATTGATCGTGTTGAATATCTTAGAGTGGTTCTACAAATACTCCAAGAGAAAAATCTTTATGCTAAGTTGAACAAGTGTGAGTTCTAGTTAAGAGAAGTCACTTTTCTAGCACATGTGGTTTCTACCGAGGGTATCTATGTAGACCCTAAAAAGGTTAAGGCTATTCTTGAGTGGAAACAGCCTAGGAATGTGTTTGAGATCCGTAGTTTTCTCAATTTTGTTTGTTATTTTCAGAGGTTTGTTGAGGGGTTTCCGTTGATCACAACTTCTTTGACTAAGTAAATGTGTAAGAATGCACCTTTTGTTTGGATCGATAAGTAGCAATCAAGCTTTTAAAAGCTCAAATCCATTTCGACTCAAGTTTCCTTTCTGATACAGCCTGAACCCAGTAAAGAGTTTTTTGTGTACAGTGATGCTTTTCACACCGATTTTGGTTGTGTTCTAATGCAATCGGTAAAGTGGTGGCTTACGCATCCAAATAGCTTAAGCCGCATGAAGGCAACTATCCTATGCACAATTTTGAGTTAGCGGCAAGTGTCTTTACTTTGAAAATCTGGAGGCATTATTTTTATTATGAAAGGTGTATTATCTATACTAATCACAAGAGCCTCAAGAACCTCCTTTCTCAGAAGGAGTTGTATCTTAGGCAACATAGATAGATTGAATTGCTTTAGGATTACGACTGCATGATAGAGTATCATCCTAGTAAGGCCAGTGTTTGGGTTGATGATCTTATTCATAGATTGATGTTCGATTTGGGGGCAATGTCTACTCATCTAAGTCCATGAAATGTGTTAATAATAATGATATGATAATAAATGTCCCAGTTGAAGTCAAAAGGGAAATTCGATGGATAAACCATGGCTTACATGACTTGATCCAACATGTGTTGCAGAAAAGGATTTAGCCCAGACGGGTAATTTGTTGATCTCAAATATAGAAAGAATCTAGCCCGGACGGGTGTTCCTTGAATGATCAAGGCTCCCGAAGAATATGTGTGCATTGTGGATTTAGCCCAAACGAGTAATCCGATTAAGGTCTAAATTTAGCCTGGACTGGTAATTCAGATCTGAGCTCATTAAAGGTGTTTGTCGCTATAAGGGATTTAGCTTGGACTAGTAATCCCGCCATCACCCTATGAGTTTACGTTGCGGGGGATTTAGCCTGGACTGGTAATCCTGCCGTAAGATGTGAGGTTTGCGGGAGCAGATACTTGAGATGATCACTCTTATGACATAACGGTAAATGAATAATCCGTCGAGATATCTGAGAAACTCAACGGGATTAACATGAGATAGAAAAATAAAAATATGGGATGATGAGTTGATCTAAGTAGAAAAATAAAAATGTTGGATGATGAGCTGATCTAAGACAAATTACATGGTGTATTGTTATGGAACTAACTTTTCAATTGAGTGCATGTGATAAGGAAACTATTTCATGCTTGTTGGTTTTATTCCCTAATATGGATGCATGCTAATTAATCAGTAAGTTTACTTTCTAGTTATTTGGGCTTACTAAGCATGTATGAAACATCCTGATTTTGGGCTTAGTCGTAACAGTGGTTTCGGGACCACAAATTTGATGAGGAAAATTTTAATTTTATTATATTTTTATGGTCTACGATTTCACGCAATGATTTCGTGAAAATTTCGTTCGAAAATTTTGACGTTTGGGCACTCAATTTAGTAAAAAGTACTAAATTGTAAAAACTGTAAAAGTTGAGTTTTACATGTTAAAGGTGTCTAATTGGCATGAAATTTTAAATTAGAGGTCCTTAAATGATAATTAAACTATTGTACAACTTTTTGGACAAAAATGGCCTTGGTTGGGAAAAATTTGGAAGAATAGTAAAAAGGGCATTTTGGTCATTTAGGGGTAAAATAAATTAAAAGACAAATTTTAAACCACAAATGTGTCCCTTTCTTCTTGCTACAGCAAAATGTACCAAGAGAAGCCATGGTTAGGGTTTTGCCAAGCTTCCAATCTTAGTAGTAAGTGATTTCGAGCTTCATTTTTAATGTTCTATGTATTTTTGAAATCCCGGTAACATGATCTGCTCATTTCTACCATTATTTTGAGCTAGGATTTATGTTTAAAAATTTACCCATAAATGATATGCATGTATTTTGATGTTTAATGGTAGAATATGAAGCTTTAAATTGTGTTAAACAACTTTTGCTAAGCGATTTTACGTGAAAATGAGTAAAACGACATAATTAGTAAAAATACCTAATGTTCATAAGTACATGTTAGAGTGATAATTTGATGTTCCTATAGAAGGAAAAAATGATCAGCATGTCATAAAACATAAGAAAATAGGAAGAAGTTTAAATTCCAAACCTTGGGGCAAAAATGCAAATATGCAAAAGTTTAGGGGTCAAAATGAAAATTTGTAAAAATATGTGTTTTAGACCCATATGAATAGTGTGACTAATTAGTAGGCTAAATGTGATATTATATATCAAGGAAAACCAGATTTGAGCTTAAATAAGGAAAATACAAGGTTATGGACTAGAATGGTAAATTGCCATTTCTGGATACAAGGTAAGTTCGCGTGATTTAATATGCCTATTATTCATGTTATTATTGATATACATGAAATATAATTTGTTATAATTTTATTGAATTTGATGTTAATAGAAATTTGATGGAATATGATATTTAAAAGAAATGGGTGATTATCGAGAATATGAGATCTTGCATATGATTGTCCTGTTTGCATGAGTGGTTGTGCTAAGAGATAGAACAGGTACGTACTCGAAACTCATGAGTACATGTTTGAAATGCGAAATGAAATGGACTTGTAAAGAGAGTGCAAATGAAATAAGTTTTAGTATTGTTCAATTAATGGACACAAACGGTGATTTGTGGTTGATGAATTGAGATTAAATGAGGAAATCTTGGTTGAACCTTCAGAATAAAAAAAACGTGGTGCTAAGTAGATATACCACGGTTATACGTGTAACGTGGTGCTAAGTGGATATACCACGATTACACATATTGATACATGTAACGTGGTGCTAACTGGATATGCCACGGTTACATATATTGATTCATTAACGTGGTACTAAGTGGATATACCACGGTTAAACATGTAACGTGGTGCTAAGTGGATATGCGACGGTTACATAAATTGATTCATTAACGTGGTGCTAAGTGAATATACCACGGTTAAACATGTAACGTAGTGCTAAGTGGATATGCCAGGGTTATACATGTTAATTTGACAAGTGGCACTAAGTGCGTATGCCACAATTACATGTTAGCCCAATAGTGCAGAGCTATGTGCTAAAACCACCGGATATTGTTACTTTCCGAAGTGCTCACCGGGAGAAACAAGTTTACTAAATGAAATTTAACATGAAAAAAAATATGGAATCATACCGGAATATGAATATATGAGTTTTGAATTATGAGTTAGCTATGTGATTGAATTTTTGATAAGATGAATATGGATAAGTATTATCTTGAAAGTTGATAATAAGAAATTTGAGTGAAGGAATGAAATTTGGGTTAAACAATCTAAAACAACAGCAGGGGAGTGACTTTGAAAAATCACCAAAAATAGTAGAAGTTGAAGTAGAAGTGGAATGAGATATGGAATTAAAGCTTATTGAATCTATTTTCATATAAAAGAAACAGAGCAAACAAAGGAATTCTGTTTGAGATATTTATATTTTTGTAAGACTGGTTCAGACAGATTTCGTGATTCCCTATTTTGAACTGTAAAAATCATTAAAAATTGTACAAAAATATTTAGGAACATAATTTATATGGTTGGATTCCTTATTGAATTTATTTTTAAAATAAAGAAACTAGAACCTCAATTGAATTTGGTAGCAAAAGATAATTAAATTTTAGTGAAGAGTGGTCAAAGCTATCAAACAACAAAATAGGGGAGACTTTAAATAATAAACTGTACTTATTAACTATACCAAAAATTCTGAAAATTTTATGGTGGAAAGATATATGAGTTTAGTTTATGGGAAAATTTACAGATCTTAATTTGGAGTTCCGTAGCTCCAGATATAAATGATTTAGTGACTGTGACTCAAGAAAACAGGTTAACTAGAACATGTGTAAATGTACAATTGGGATAGTTTTACTATGGAAAGCATGTTAGTACATTGCTTATTATTTTCACGCGAGCTTACTAAGCGGAAAGCTTACCCCCTCCTTTACATTTCTTTTAGTGTTGTCAGGTTAACTTGAGGTTGGAGATTGTCGAAGGCAGCATCACACTATCAAGCCAACACCTTGATAGTATAAACACATATGCTAGAATTATCAAGTGAGTGGCATGTATAGGGACCTAGTTTTATAACATGTGTTATTATAGTTTGGCCAAATATATTGGTCTTTAGTGATCTAATGATTCTGACTTATAGATCTAGCTATTCATGTTATGTCTGATATTGGTGATGTGCATATGCTTGTTTGCCATGCATGGTTGGTAATATGTTATGTGTTGTTGTAGGAATGTCATGCTTGTGTCTTGATTGTGAATATATAATTACTCAAATATGCCATGTCAATTGCTATGAAAATGTATAACTGTATGTAGATAATTAAGGGTGACAATTAACCAGAAAAATAGCCTCGAAATTGACCACACGGCCCAATCCACACGGGCGTTTGACTCTCTGAAGCAAGAAAATTAGTTAAGTTTCCCAAAGATTTTCAAAGTTCTTGGTTTAGTCCCGAACCACCCCAATGTATGTTATAGGTTTCGAAGACCTATATAAGGGACGATATGCATGTGTTCGAGATGTTTTAATTTTTGGTAAAATTTTGTGTCCTGATTTTGCATGTTGTGAATGTTTAAGTCCGGTAACACCTTGAACCCTATCCTGACGTTGGATACGACTGAGGGGTGTTACAATGTAAATGCTTACCCCTCTCTTTTCCCTGTCTTACAGAGCTCGTGGACTCGCGAAGATTGGGAGACGGTTGGAGAATCAACATACTATCATCTTGTCTAGTTTTGGTATATAAATACTCTTATTAAGTTTAATGGCATGTATAAAGCTTCTGTTATTTTGTTCTATGTGTCATTTGTTTAGCCAATAAGAAGTCTTATAAAAGTATACATATTCACTTGTATATGGCCATAGGAATTGGCTCATTTTGGTGTAGGTTATGACTTACCAAATTGTGCATGTCATGTTCCAATGTTCTTGTGATGATTAAATATGGTGTGTTACAATTTGTCATATATAATATGACCAAATCACATGAGGTGGTTAGACCACAATTTGGCAATGAGTTAAGATAACGAGCCAAGCTTAATTGAGTTACAAGTCATGGAAATCCTTAATACAAAGGGGATAACCTAGCATGTATAAAAACCGATGAGATGAGGTTTACATACAATGAGGTATATAAAGGTCATTTAAGAGTATAATTAGACCATGTTAAGTGTTATTAAAAACTATAAGTGGATATGAATAATAAAGAGTGACCAAAGGCTTGGAAAATAGCCCAATAAGGTCCACACGGGCATGTGTCTAGGCCATGTGTGACACACGGATAGCCCCATGGGCGTGTATTCCGTCCGTGTGTCCCCTATACCTAAAATTTTTAAGTCTGAATGTATGGTAGTAAACACACAGGTAAAGGCACAGTCGTGTGTCTCAACTGTGTGGAGGGCACGGCTTAGCACATGGGCGTGTGTCCTGGCCAGGTGTCCCTAAATGCATGCTGACGTTATAAACAGAATGCTCAAGTTTTTGGACACAACCTACCATATGGGCGTGTATAGGCCTTGTGACGGACACGGGCCAAGGACACGAGCGTGTGCTCAACCGTGCGAAAACCCCTGTAGGTTCGAAATGGGAAATAAATTCAATAAATTCCATATGGGTAGGGGACCCAAAGCACACGAAAGTGTGCATTGGCTCCACACGAGCGTGTGAGGCTTAACCTAGAAAATTTTCCAAGAACTTTCCCAAGTTCTCGGTTTAATCCCGAACTATTCTCAAGATATGTTTAGGGCCACGTAAGCCATAATAGGGACACTAAGATGTTGATTGATTGGTTTTAATTTGGAATGAAATTTTATAACCCATATTTTTCAAAAATGTCTGAGTATGTGTTTGGTAATACCTCGTGCCTAATCCCAGTCTCAGGAATGGGTATGGGGTGTTACATTAAACCTTACCAATGTAATTTTATTCCCTGTATTCAAGATTAAGCTACAATCATTAAGTTTAACTTATGTCTTCATATGTTGTACGTAGCAATTTCTCTCCACTAATGTAGGTAGCATTGGAACTTTGAATCAATAGGTCTTTAATAAGGTTGTAACGTGGCTGGGCTTAAAGGTAGGTAAAAGATAGATAAATTTAAACTTTTAAACCCTAGACTTAGCTTGCATTGGACCTTCAAAATAATTACCTTCAATACATCAACTTTCTATGCTTTCACATGCTCTTTTGTACATCTTATTTTAAGAAATCATGCTTTTTTTTTAATTCGAGCATTTTACTGAATGTACTACAATTTTAGAGCATTCGATACTTCTTTTCAACTCTTTAAAACTTACTTTTTAAAGAATACTTTGAATAGTACTGAGACTAGTGTTTGGGACAATTTTAAGATAGTTAAAAGAGAAGTGATGGCTAAATTTGCAAGGGTTCAAATAAAATTAGGCCATATAGTCTCAAAGTTAGGTTTCAAAGGATAAAAGTTTCATCATGGTTGGCTTGAGAGGCACAAAGTGTCTAAACAAAAGTTGCCTAAATCATTTTCAATGCTCCATGCTTCCTAGGATTTCACCTCAATAAACTACTAAGTTAAGTCTAAAGACTTAAACTTTCATGCATGCCTAACTTTCCTAAGCAACTAAATTTTATGGTACGATGTGCATGCTCTATTAAAAATACATTCATATCATTATTAAGCTAATATAATAATTTATTGAAATAATAGAACTTTATTTATACTGAAGTTTAGCATACTTTATTTATACATTCATATCATTATTAAGCTAATATAATAATCCTAGTCATGCATATACCTATTGCCACATTTCATACTTTGCGACTTGTTCATTATTCATGATTTCCATCTCTTGCTTTATCATGTGAAAATAAAAATTCTTACTTAAACTTAATCCTAAAATGACCTAAGAACAGAAATAAAATAAAGTCAAGATTCTCACTTTTATTTATTTGCAGATCCTTCCGAATTCGACTCATCTTTTGCTTCATCATTATTGCCTTTGCATGAATCGTTTCGCTCCTTCTTCAATAATGGATTCCATGATTCAAATATAAAATCTGGAAATTCAGGCACAAAAATAAATGGGTCATTGTAAATTTTCTTAAGAGCACTTCTTATCGAGTCATCCCTTATTTTTGAGTGTCTCCAATAAGCTTGTTACTGTCATTGCATATGTTGCATTATGTCCATCAAATTTGACAACTCATCTCAAAGATCTAGGCTAGGCAGTTGAGCTCTAAATATTGAAGTTTCGTCATCAGGTTCAAGTTCTGGCTCCATTGGTTCCACCTTATTAGGGACTTCAGTAGATTGCATCGGCTTGATCTCTGTGGGATCTTCTTCCTCTTCTTTGGGATCCTTACTTTCTTTAATTCACTTTTGTAGAATAGAATCTCCAACTATTCAATAGAGGTCCCAATCTGTGATTGTGCCCTGTTTGTAGCTTTCCTTCTTTACGTTTGTAAGAATTTTAGGTTTCAAGCACAGAATTGTTATCGTAAAGGGAAAGTAGGTTACGCCAGAACATCTAACGACACAATTCCGCATTTCTCTCAGGATGACTTTTCCCACATCAATGGTCTTTTTAGTTAGAATCGAGTATAACAAGACCATTCGCTCTAATGAAATTGTAGTTCCATGTGAACTAGGCATAAGGTTGAATCGGATGAAATAGAACCATACCTTTGCGAGTGGTGTCAAAGATTCTCTTCGACAAGTATGGATTCCTTACTTTGACACAATCTACTTAGAACCTGGAACTGTAAGTTCCTCGAGAATTTCTTGCAAGTTTTTAGGCTCTATATTGCACATCAAGGAAGAATATTCATTGTTTTCGAAATCAGGCAATTCGAAGAACTCATTTATAGGGTTTGAATTTATTGGTACCTTGATTCAAAGAACTGGAACATCTGTCAACTTGCTTGTGGTTAAATTTGCATAGAATTCGCGCACTAACTCCTCATCCACACTAGGTCTCTTCTCATAAAACAATTCCCAATTGAGGGCTTTAGCAACTTGACAAATACGTGCCATAAAGTCTTTGTAGTTGCTCTCTTTCAATATAAAGCCTTTCTCTGGGTGCATCTGTTGATTTTTTAAGATACTCTCGTATCTTGCTTTGGCTTCTTCACAATGGAACTTGTTTTGTGTTTCATCAATTTGGGCGCAGGCACGAGTTCTCTTGCGAGGCATGATTAACCTGAACAAAAGATGGAAATTTTATTTTCTCAAAAATTTAATTAATAAAAATTATTAATGATTCAAAAAAATTGAAAAATTAATTATTAGAATAAAATTAAAATTTAAGAGAAAATTTGGTCTTACCACCTTTTTTGTAAAAATTTAAAAGCTCCTAAGGAAAATAACTATGAAATAAAAGTTGGAAAATAAGAAAAGATTGGGGGGTTTTTTGCTGAGGATGGGTGAAAGGGTAGTGTAAGTAATCGGGTTGATGCTCCACGGATGTTGGGCAGCAAGCGGATGCGTCGAGTAAGGCCAAGGAGTGACACAACCTGGTGTGAGTAGTTACACACAACAGGCAGCAATGGGGCGCACGGGTTGGGGCTGGACACAGCGTGGGATGCGCAGATCCTTGCAGGCAGGCCTGTCGAACGCTGGAGCTGGAGCTGGTGTGGCGCCAAGGAGCAAGCCAGGCGATCTACTGCTGCTGGACAGTCACACACTGTGTGCGTGAGCTGCTGGGTGCTACTAGCCGAATGAGGCTGTTAGTTATGGGCTTACGGCACTTAAGGGATTAGGTGCTTTGGGGTTTTGAGTGATAAATGATGTAGAAGGTTGGTGGTATTTATAATGAGGGAAATAGGAGTCGGAATAGAATTCTTAGAAAAATTTAATAATTAAAAATTATAAGTTCTAATTCTACTTAGAGTTAACAACAATTAATAATTAATAAAATACATATTAAATTATTAATTGCTAGTAATTTATTAAGATAAAAACTTATCAAATAAAATATGATTAGATTAAAACTAATCCTAACTCCATATAAAGTTGATAATAATTAATATATATTATGATGGATATAATTATACATTAATAATTATCATATTTTTTATTAAATTAAAAATATTTATTTTAGAAGCCTTTTGAAAATATTTACAAAAAAAATAGTCATCTAATTTTTATTTTTTACGAAAAGAGCAAACAAATTTTAAAAATAATTCAATTAAGTCCTTAGACTTAATGAAAATTTGAAATTGAGTTGCAATTTAAAACTTGGATCAAAATTGACATTTTTATTTGAAAAACGAAAAATTTAAATTTCTATTTAGGGAATAATTTCTCGGAAAATTATGTTAAAATCAATTCTCAGGAAAGATTGGAGGTGTCACAAGCGGTCCCGCTTAAGTTCCAATCTCGTAGACAAAATTTATTTAAACATACTAATCCCGAAAATATACCCTTAATCATTTATTAAACAGGAAAATAAGAAAATTTAAACATCTGATAAAATGAACGAAATTTGATTCTATTCAATCTTATCTCTTCAGTAATGTTTTAGACACTGAGCATTAACTTGAAAATTACCTCCCTTACCTTGGAGTTCAACAACTCCGTACGGATAGACGTGATGAATCGTAAATGGACCAGACCAACGTGATTTTAGTTTACTTGGAAATAACCTTAATCTAGAATTAAATAACAAGACTTGTTGACTGTAACACCTCTTACCCTAGACCGTCACCAAGTTGAGCACGAGGCGTTACCTGACTTAACTTACTAATTCAGGGCATAAAATTTTCTTTTAAAATTAATTTATTTACATTCATCCAATATGTCCATAAAAAGGGCCCTCGAGACCCTAAAACATGCAATTAAAACGGTTAGGGACCAAACCGGGAACATTAAAAATTTTCTGAATACTTTGACAAATCAAAACAATTTATTTCATTATTCCTTATAAAACAATATACACTTCTTTTGCTTACTCTGTTTCTTTCATATGAAAATACACTCAATAAGAGTTAATTTTATATCTCATTCATCACCTAATTCCATTTTAACTATTCTTGGTGATTTTTCAAGTTCACATCACTGCTACTGTTCAATACTGTTTTAATGCTAATTCCACTTTTTCATGATTTCTTTGTATTAACTACCTTTTAGGCATACATAACACCGAAACATGTTCTTCATTAGCCATTTCAATAGATAATTATTATCAAATATTAACATACCATTATTTAGCCATATCACTAGGACATACATACAAAATGGCTAAGTCCCTATACATGTCATAAACTAGAATGTTTGTAAACGAAGATACCCATTTGGTAACTTGATAGTCGATAGTGTGAAGTGATCTCTGACGACCTCCAACCCGAGCTTGCTTTTAAGTACTCTGAAACATGGGAATGTTAAATAAGTAAGCTTACAAAGCTTAGTATGTTCACATGTAAAATAATAAGCATTAGCAATCAATTTAGCATACTACTATGCTGTCATAATTTGCTTAAATAATGTTTAGTTCTTACTTTCCCATCTTACTCATCGGTAACCTTACCAAAGGCTTAGAATACAAAAGGCACCTTACTTAATAGCTTGCTTACATACTTGTAACATCTCACTTAACACATGAGTACTCTTTCATAATATAGGCATATTGCCAATCATGTCATAAAGTATCACAAGCATAACTGAAAACTCATCACTTACTTAATACTTGATAATCTCAATTACTTACAATCTCAATATTAAATAAGCCTTAAATGCATACCTGTACTCTTTCTTCATGTTCTCACATTGTCGTTTCTTTGACTTACTCTTTGGATTACTCGTGACCATTTTTGTAACACCCCAAACTCGGCCCAGACGTTATGGCCAGATCTGACGTGTCACATGGACTTACGACTTAGTATGCATTCGCTGGTTTAAGTGATTGGGATTGTAACACCCCGAACCCGAGACCGTCACCGGAGTCGAATACGAGGTGTTGACAGACTTTTAAAAATTTTTTTCCAGACACTGTCCAGTCTGAGTGCTAGTCGCTTCAAAAATCATATCTTGAGTTTCACAACTCGAAAATCAGTTTGGTGATTTTTCCCTCAAACTAGACTCATGTCCCCACCTATGTATTTTTTTCTAGAATTTTTGGTCGGGCCGATTAGTACAGTTTATTAGTCAAAGTCTCCCATGTTACAGGGGTCGACTACACTGACCTCTTCCCATTACGACTTGGATATCTCTCTGCACAGAGCTTCAATACTGATGCCGTTTGTTTCTATGGAAACTAGACTCAGAGAGGAAACCATGCATATATGGTATGACCCCTAATTATCTCTGGTCAATTTATAGTGAATTTCCAAAGGCGGAACAGAGAATCCAGAAACTGTTCTGGCCCCGTTCCACAAGAACCCGAATATCTCTTACTGTACTGTTCATATGATTGTTTCGTTACTTCCATATGAAAGTAGGTTCATCAAGGTTCGATTACATAATTTATTCACTATTTAATTCCACTCCTACTAATTTCTGTGATTTTTCAAATCTACACCACTGTTGCTGTCAGCATCTGTTTTCAAGGTAAACTTTACCTATTTTGTGGTTACCATGGACCAACTAGGGTTTTGCCATACATAGGTCCACATGTGATCATATTTAGCCATTCCAATGGCTGATCATTAGCCCAACACTTCCATTTCAAACCATAGTCACATCGTGAAACCATATATACATACATAAACACAAATGGTCTAATGCCATACTCCACTTCTACGAGCCATTTTCGCATGGCTTTACACACATACATCACAATAAGAACTTAAACAACAGGGGGGTAGTCCTATACATGCCATATCCAGAGTTCAACTAAAAGAGTACCAAAAGAGCTTTGATAGTGTAGATGACTTCGACTTCGCTGATCCCGAATCCGATAGCTAACGAACAAAATCTATAAAACAGAGAGCCAAAGCAACCGGGTAAGCATTTTAAGCTTAGTAAGTCTCAAGTAATGAAATCGGCTTTGACTACAGTATTACATTCACATAGCTAACTAAGTCATTTTATTAACACACATTCTCATAATCATACTTACTTCACACTTCATCAACATATATACACAAGGTATCAACCTTTCTAAAAGCCGAAAATTCGTTAGCCGATCGCACGAATACTATTTAAAACGAATCGACTTTTCCAATGCACATGCAAACATACCTTATCGTTCGGGTTGGTCGAGCATATTTATTGAATTAGTTACAGCACAAAACGCTCACATTCAAACCCAAGTTTCTTCGGTATTTAACCGAATACAGCCGCAAACACATTTGCCTTCGGGTCTTAACCCGGACATATCAACTTGCATAATTGCCTTCGGGTCTTAGCCCGGATATATCATCTCGCATAATTGCCTTCGGGTCATAGCCCGGATATATTAACTCGCATAATTGCCTTCGGGTCTTAGCCCGGATATATCAACTCACATAATTGCCTTCGGGTCTTAGCCCGGATATATCAACTCGCATAATTGCCTTCGGGTCTTAGCCCGGATATATTAACTCGCATAATTGCCTTCGGGTCTTAGCCCGGATATATTCCAATGCTCATGCACACATATATCAATAATCATAACACATCCATATCATTTCTTCGTTACTAAGGCTCAAACACAAAACATTTATTAAACCTTTCAAATTTCGGCTCAGTAGCCGCACACAAAGAGCATAATTTCAATTGGCTTTATAACATAGTCTCTAAGCACATTCGACTATCCGTCATAGTATGACTATTCATTTCAATATAATTCAAGTAGGGTCATTACTCGAAGACTTACCTCAAATGTCGTCGAACGACTTCAACGGCTATTCAATTACTTTTTCCTTCCCTTTATCGGATCTAGTTCCCCTTTGCTCTTGAGCTTAAGTTCAACAAAATTTAAAATAGTCATTAATCGACTATTCAAGTATTACTTTCAGAATAATATATATATTGATCCGACTTTCACACACATAGATTATAGTAAGCTTTATATTAATCAATAAATAATTCATCGGCAAACTTTCATTAATGTTTACAACAAAATCACATATTCACTACGAGCTGTTTTCCTGAGCAGTAGTTACTAAATTACTTATAACTGGAGCTACTAGACTCCAAATCACTTGCCGTTAATTTTCCCTGAATATAGACTCGTATATCTTCCACCCATAAAATTTTCAGAATTTTAGGCTTGGCCAATCAATACCAGATTTTTCTTAAAGTTTCCCCTGTTTCACTATTTGACTATTCTGACCACTCTTCACTACGAATCCAATTTCTCACTTTACAGAATTCCAAATGTATTGTATTTAATCTCATTTGAAACTAGACTCATTAAGGAGTCTAAGCATATAAATTTTATCTTATAACTATTTTTGTACAATTTATAATGATTTTCTAAAAACAGAACAGGGAATCCAGCAGTCATTTTGACTCAGCCCCACAATACTTCAAATATCTCTAGATCGGTAACTCTTTTGTTTCTATAGTTTCTTTTGTAAGAAAATAGACCCTTGAAGCTTTAATGACATAATTCACTCAGCTTCTAATTCAACTCCTACAAATTATGGCGATTTTCGAAAATCACCTTACTACTGCTGTCCCAAGTAGATTACTACCAATTCACCATATATCAACAATTTCATATAGGTTTCTTCTAAGCTAATAATAACCGAACCATTTAGTCAAGCTTAAGGCTGATTCTATTTTGTTCATTTTAAGGTCACACCTCCCTTAAAAGAAATTCCAGCCTTCTTAACTTTAATTAGCTACTACCTATTCTTTAAACATTAAATACAATGCAATTAACATTTAAACCTTTATACCGAATTTGCTCACACAATAGTCCTTGACCGAAAGTTCTTAGACTCTAGCTACCCTAATGTCATTCCTTGAAACACATCCGAATATCACGTTCAACACCTCCCATCAACAAGTTAAAATTTCTCAAATTCAATTACTAGTGCTTTTATAAAACATAAACAAAAATACATTAAACATTATCCCCCAAGAATCAATAGCATAACCGAATACATATATTTTTCTTTCTCCCTAAATTAGATTCGGCAATCCCATAAGCCATATTAACCTTAACTTTCAAGCTAAAACAATTAACAATTTAACACATCCAACCTAACTATCCATCTAATGTCATCAAAACTTCTACTAAAAATTTTAAGCTCCTAGGCCGAAATTCAACCCTCATAAATAACCTAATTTCAATCCAAGATTCAAGTAGCTTTTAAACCAATCCTCCAAATTATGCATACATTTTCAAGAGTGGCATAAAACATACCTTTTTGTATCAAAACACCTTAGCCGAAATTCAACAAGAGTTTTTCTTCTTTCTTTCTTCTAGTTTCGGCAATGGAGAAGTAAAGATGAAACACTTTGGTTTCTCCTCCCACTTCTCATTATATTATTTCCTTTAATTCTATAATTCCTTTAATATCAATTATTAAATCATTTGTTAATACAAATTATTTTAATTTTTGAATTAGTGGAGCATATTCCTTCCTTGGCCGGCCACCATGTTTATCATGGGTAAATTGACATGCAAAACCACTCCTTTCAATGCATGTACTATTAGACCATTGTAAAATTAACCTCTCACTTTCAAACAAAGTTTCATATAAGTCCATATTAATAAATTCACATAAAGATGATCAAATTAATGCATGAGACTTTCACACATGCATTTACTCACATCATAAACACAGAATATAACTTTTAATTATTTATAAGACTCGGTTTAGCAGTCCCGAAACCACTTCCCGACTAGGGTCAGTTTTGGGCTGTCACAACTCTCCCCCACTTAAGAAATTTTCGTCCCCGAAAATCTTACCGGTGAATAGGTTTGGGTATCGTTCTTTCATCGAGCTCTCAGTTTCCCAAGTAGCTTCCTCGATCCCGTGTTTGAGCCATAACACCTTAACTAACGGAACCCTTCTGTTTCGCAACTCTTTCACTTCACGAGCTAGGATACGAATCGGTTCTTCTTCATAACTCAAGTCAGATTGAATTTCAACTTCTGAGGGATTAATCACATGTGACGGATCGGATCTATAACGTCGAAGCATCGAAACATGAAAAACATTGTGAATCCTTTCAAGTTCAGGGGGTAAAATCAATCTATATGCCACTGGACCAATTCTTTCGGATATTTCATACGGCCCAATGAACCTCGGACTCAATTTGCCCTTACGGCCGAATCTGAGTACCTTTTTCCAAGGCGAAACCTTAAGAAACACTTTATCTCCAACCTGATATTCAATGTCTTTTCTTTTCAAATCCGCATACGACTTTTGACGATCTGTGGCTACCTTCAGACTTTCACGGATTACCTTTACTTTCTGCTCGGCATCTTTAATCAAATCAACTCCGAAAATTTTACTTTCACCGAGCTCGGTCCAAAACAATGGTGTACGGCATTTACGACCGTACAAAGCCTCGTAGGGTGCCATCTTAATAGTTGATTGAAAACTATTGTTGTAAGCGAATTCAATCAAAGGTAAGTACCGTTCCCATGAACTACTGAACTCGAGGATGCAACATCTCAACATATCCTCAAGTATCTGAATTATCCGCTCGGATTGACCATCGGTTTGGGGGTGAAAAGCAGTGCTAAAATGCAGCTTGGTACCCAGAGCTTCTTGTAATTTCTTCCAAAATCGTGAGGTGAATCTCGGATCTCTATCCGACACGATAGAAACAGGTACCCCGTGTAATCTCACAATTTGGTAAACGTACAATTCAGCTAGTTTATCCAATGAAAAATCCGTACGTACGGGGATGAAATGAGCCGACTTAGTCAGTCTATCAACAACAACCCATATCGCATCCTTCTTACTTGCTGACAAGGGCAGTCCGGACACAAAGTCCATTGTGACTCGATCCCATTTCCACTCGGGTATCATGATCGGCTGGAGTAATCCTGAAGGCACTTGATGTTCCGCTTTCACTTGTTGACATATTAAACATCTCGAAACAAAGTCGGAGATGTCCCGTTTCATACCATGCCACCAAAATTGACGTTTCAAATCGTTGTACATTTTCGTACTCCCCGGGTGAATTGACATTCGGCTACAATGGGCTTCGTTCAGAATCATCGAAATGAGTTCCGAATTCCTTGGAACACACAACCGATTTCTGAACCTCAAACAATCATCGTCATCAATTTGAAACTCTGATCCCTCGTTCGGAAAACACTTAGCCCGTTTTGCAACCAATTCATCATTGACTTTCTGAGCTTCACGAATTTGGTGAGTCAATAATGGTTTAGCTTTTAATTCAGCTACTAACACATTGTCTGGTAGAACAGACAAATGCACGTTCATCGCTCGCAAAGCAAACAATGACTTCCGGCTTAAGGCGTCCGCAACCACGTTAGCCTTTCCCGGGTGGTAATCAATGACAAGCTCGTAATCTTTCAACAACTCAAGCCAACGTCTTTGTCGCAGATTCAAGTCTCGTTGAGTCATCAAATATTTGAGACTTTTGTTGTCCGAAAATACATGGCACTTCTCACCAAACAGATAATGTCGCCATATTTTTAAAGCAAATACGATGGCAGCTAGTTCGAGATCATGGGTCGGATAATTCCTCTCGTGTGGCTTCAATTGTCTCGACGCATAGGCCACGACTCGACCTTCTTGCATCAATACGCAACCCAACCCAAGTAGGGATGCGTCACTATAAATGACAAACTCTTTACCTGATTCGGGTTGCACCAAAATTGGAGCTTCAGTCAAATGAGTTTTCAGTTGGTCGAAACTTTTCTGACATTTCTCCGTCCACTCGAACCTAACATCCTTTTGAAGTAGCTTCGTCATTGGTGTGGCTATCATCGAGAAACCCTTCACAAATCGTCGGTAATAACCGGCGAGCCCCAAAAAGCTCCGAACTTCAGTAACATTTCTCGGAGGTTTCCAGTCAAGTATGGCTGAAATTTTGTTCGGGTCAACTCGAATACCCGATGCGGATACCATATGACCCAAGAAGCTAACCTCTCTTAACCAGAACTCACACTTACTGAACTTAGCATATAACTGCTTATCCCGTAAATTTTGCAACACTAGTCTCAGGTGCTCAGCATGTTCGGTCTCATCTCTTGAATAGACCAAGATGTCATCAATGAACACAACTACGAACCGATCCAAATATGGTCTGAAGATCCGATTCATCAAATCCATAAATACTGCCGGGGCATTAGTGAGCCCAAACGGCATCACTAAGAATTCGTAGTGACCGTACCTCGTTCTGAAAGCAGTTTTGGGTACGTCTGAATCTCGAATCCGCAACTGATAATAACCCGATCTCAAATCTATTTTTGAGAACACTGAGGCCCCTTTAGTTGATCAAACAAATCATCGATACGCGGTAATGGATATTTATTCTTTATCGTCACTTTATTCAGTTGACGATAGTTAATGCACAACCTCATGGTTCCGTCCTTCTTTTTCACGAACAATACTGGTGCACCCCAAGGTGAGAAACTTGGCCGAGCGAAACCTCTATCCGTCAATTCTTGCAGCTGAGCTTTCAACTCTTTTAACTCAGTTGGTGCCATACGATACGGAGCTATCGAAATCGGCGTAGTCCCAGGTACAAGCTCAATACCAAACTCTATCTCCCGAACAGGTGGTAAACCCGGCAATTCTTCAGGAAAAACATCCGGGTATTCACAAACCACCGGCACAGATTCAGGTTTCCTTTCTAGTTCTTGGTCATCCAGTACATACGCAAGGTATGCTTCGCACCCTTTTCTTACATATTTCTGGGCCAACATTGAGGATATTACAGCTGGCAACCCATCCAAGTCCGTAGACTCAACTCGGATTACTTCGTTATTTGCACACCTCAAATCAATAGTCTTGCTTTTGCAATTCACAACCGCATCATGCACGGTCAACCAATCCAACCCAAGGATAACATCAAATTCATCAAACGGCAAAAGCATCAAGTCCGCTGGAAAACAGGAACCTCGAATTGCTAGGGGACATTTCTTACACACTTTGTCGACAAGCACGTAACGACCCAAGGGATTTGACACCCGAATTACAAACTCAGTAGACTCAATAGGTAAAGTCTTACTGGATGCTAAGGTTTCACATATGTAAGAATGAGTAGAACCGGGGTCAATCAAAGCAATTACATTAGTATCAAAGAGAGTAAAAGTACCGGTAATAACATCAGGCGAAGAAGCATCCTCGCGGGCACGTATAGCATATGCTCTAGCAGGTGCACGAGCCTCAGATCTGGTCGTAGCATCTCTAGATCCTCTCTGACCACCACTAGCATTGCCCGTATTTCTAGATGGTCTACCTCGAGCAGTGGTAGCACCCGGTCTCCCACTCTGATTTACATTCTGTTCAGACAGCCTCGGGCAATCTTTAATGAAGTGGTCCACTGATCCGCACTTGTAACAGGAGCGGTCATGGAATCTACAACTCCCCAAATGCCATTTACCGTAATGTCGACATTCCGTTCGGCCTCGACGTTCATTCCCAACACTGGCAACCGAAGTGCCTCGTGTACCCACAGGGGGTCGATCACGATCTCGTCTAAAAAGGCCCGAAGTGCCTCTAGACCGGCCCACATCATCTCGAAATTTCTTCGATGCCTGTCGAAGAGACTTTCCCGAGGATCTTTTACGAAACTCCCCAGTTCCCACATCAACTTTTTGTTTTTCCTTTCTAAGCTCTTCGGCTTTACAAGCTCGCTCGACAAGTACTACGAACTCTCGTATTTCAAGAATGCCAACGAACATTTTTATATCTTCATTCAGCCCATCTTCGAAGCGTTTACACATGACAGCCTCGGACGAAACACATTCCCGAGCGTATCTACTAAGTCTAACAAATTTTTGCTCGTAATCAGTAACTGACATAGAACCTTGCTTAAGCTCAAGAAATTCCTTCCGTTTTTGATCAACAAATCTCTGACTGATATACTTTTTCCGAAACTCAGTTTGGAAAAACTCCCAAGTTACTTGCTCCCGGGGCACGACAGAAGTCAGAGTACTCCACCAATAGTAGGCTGAATCACGTAGCAAGGAGATAGCACACTTTAGGCATTCATCGGGTGTACAAGATAGCTCATCGAGTACCCGGATAGTGTTGTCCAACCAAAATTCAGCTTGCTCGGCATCGTCGCTATCCGTCGCTTTAAATCCAGTAGCCCCATGTTTTCGGATTCTATCAACTGGGGGCTTATTTGACCTTATTTGGTCAGTTACCGGAGGTATTGTAGGTGCGAGGGTGGTGTTTGTCGGGAATGGAGGTTGTGGAACAGCCGTGTTAGTTCGAATGTATTGGTTGAACCAATCATTCATCACGCTATAGAAAGCTTGTCTAGCTTCATCATTCGGGTTACTCGCATTAGGTTGAGAGTCCACCGGCGCTGTCCCTTGTGCGGGAGCAGGCGCTACACTCTCAAGATCATCAGCTACCGCTCGGTCGGGATTGGGATCCATTACTATAAATAAACACATTTGCAAATGTCAGAAATCACCACACTATCAATTAATCACATAAAATGGCATGTATAGCTAGACCCCAACACATTACGGTAGTCCTAGAATCGACTAAACCGTAGCTCTGATACCAATCAATTGTAACACCCCGAACCCGAGACCGTCACCGGAGTCGAATACGAGGTGTTGACAGACTTTTAAAAATTTTTTTCCAGACACTGTCCAGTCTGAGTGCTAGTCGCTTCAAAAATCATATCTTGAGTTTCACAACTCGAAAATCAGTTTGGTGATTTTTCCCTCAAACTAGACTCATGTCCCCACCTATGTATTTTTTTCTAGAATTTTTGGTCGGGCCGATTAGTACAGTTTATTAGTCAAAGTCTCCCATGTTACAGGGGTCGACTACACTGACCTCTTCCCATTACGACTTGGATATCTCTCTGCACAGAGCTTCAATACTGATGCCGTTTGTTTCTATGGAAACTAGACTCAGAGAGGAAACCATGCATATATGGTATGACCCCTAATTATCTCTGGTCAATTTATAGTGAATTTCCAAAGGCGGAACAGAGAATCCAGAAACTGTTCTGGCCCCGTTCCACAAGAACCCGAATATCTCTTACTGTACTGTTCATATGATTGTTTCGTTACTTCCATATGAAAGTAGGTTCATCAAGGTTCGATTACATAATTTATTCACTATTTAATTCCACTCCTACTAATTTTTGTGATTTTTCAAATCTACACCACTGTTGCTGTCAGCATCTGTTTTCAAGGTAAACTTTACCTATTTTGTGGTTACCATGGACCAACTAGGGTTTTGCCATACATAGGTCCACATGTGATCATATTTAGCCATTCCAATGGCTGATCATTAGCCCAACACTTCCATTTCAAACCATAGTCACATCGTGAAACCATATATACATACATAAACACAAATGGTCTAATGCCATACTCCACTTCTACGAGCCATTTTCGCATGGCTTTACACACATACATCACAATAAGAACTTAAACAACAGGGGGGTAGTCCTATACATGCCATATCCAGAGTTCAACTAAAAGAGTACCAAAAGAGCTTTGATAGTGTAGATGACTTCGACTTCGCTGATCCCGAATCCGATAGCTAACGAACAAAATCTATAAAACAGAGAGCCAAAGCAACCGGGTAAGCATTTTAAGCTTAGTAAGTCTCAAGTAATGAAATCGGCTTTGACTACAGTATTACATTCACATAGCTAACTAAGTCATTTTATTAACACACATTCTCATAATCATACTTACTTCACACTTCATCAACATATATACACAAGGTATCAACCTTTCTAAAAGCCGAAAATTCGTTAGCCGATCGCACGAATACTATTTAAAACGAATCGACTTTTCCAATGCACATGCAAACATACCTTATCGTTCGGGTTGGTCGAGCATATTTATTGAATTAGTTACAGCACAAAACGCTCACATTCAAACCCAAGTTTCTTCGGTATTTAACCGAATACAGCCGCAAACACATTTGCCTTCGGGTCTTAACCCGGACATATCAACTTGCATAATTGCCTTCGGGTCTTAGCCCGGATATATCATCTCGCATAATTGCCTTCGGGTCATAGCCCGGATATATTAACTCGCATAATTGCCTTCGGGTCTTAGCCCGGATATATCAACTCGCATAATTGCCTTCGGGTCTTAGCCCGGATATATCAACTCGCATAATTGCCTTCGGGTCTTAGCCCGGATATATTAACTCGCATAATTGCCTTCGGGTCTTAGCCCGGATATATTCCAATGCTCATGCACACATATATCAATAATCATAACACATCCATATCATTTCTTCATTACTAAGGCTCAAACACAAAACATTTATTAAACCTTTCAAATTTCGGCTCAGTAGCCGCACACAAAGAGCATAATTTCAATTGGCTTTATAACATAGTCTCTAAGCACATTCGACTATCCGTCATAGTATGACTATTCATTTCAATATAATTCAAGTAGGGTCATTACTCGAAGACTTACCTCAAATGTTGTCGAACGACTTCAACGGCTATTCAATTACTTTTTCCTTCCCTTTATCGGATCTAGTTCCCCTTTGCTCTTGAGCTTAAGTTCAACAAAATTTAAAATAGTCATTAATCGACTATTCAAGTATTACTTTCAGAATAATATATATATTGATCCGACTTTCACACACATAGATTATAGTAAGCTTTATATTAATCAATAAATAATTCATCGGCAAACTTTCATTAATGTTTACAACAAAATCACATATTCACTACGAGCTGTTTTCCTGAGCAGTAGTTACTAAATTACTTATAACTGGAGCTACTAGACTCCAAATCACTTGCCGTTAATTTTCCCTGAATATAGACTCGTATATCTTCCACCCATAAAATTTTCAGAATTTTAGGCTTGGCCAATCAATACCAGATTTTTCTTAAAGTTTCCCCTGTTTCACTGTTTGACTATTCTGACCACTCTTCACTACGAATCCAATTTCTCACTTTACAGAATTCCAAATGTGTTGTATTTAATCTCATTTGAAACTAGACTCATTAAGGAGTCTAAGCATATAAATTTTATCTTATAACTATTTTTGTACAATTTATAATGATTTTCTAAAAACTGAACAGGGAATCCAGCAGTCATTTTGACTCAGCCCCACAATACTTCAAATATCTCTAGATCGGTAACTCTTTTGTTTCTATAGTTTCTTTTGTAAGAAAATAGACCCTTGAAGCTTTAATGACATAATTCACTCAGCTTCTAATTCAACTCCTACAAATTATGGCGATTTTCGAAAATCACCTTACTACTGCTGTCCCAAGTAGATTACTACCAATTCACCATATATCAACAATTTCATATAGGTTTCTTCTAAGCTAATAATAACCGAACCATTTAGTCAAGCTTAAGGCTGATTCTATTTTGTTCATGTTAAGGTCACACCTCCCTTAAAAGAAATTCCAGCCTTCTTAACTTTAATTAGCTACTACCTATTCTTTAAACATTAAATACAATGCAATTAACATTTAAACCTTTATACCGAATTTGCTCACACAATAGTCCTTGACCGAAAGTTCTTAGACTCTAGCTACCCTAATGTCATTCCTTGAAACACATCCGAATATCACGTTCAACACCTCCCATCAACAAGTTAAAATTTCTCAAATTCAATTACTAGTGCTTTTATAAAACATAAACAAAAATACATTAAACATTATCCCCCAAGAATCAATAGCATAACCGAATACATATATTTTTCTTTCTCCCTAAATTAGATTCGGCAATCCCATAAGCCATATTAACCTTAACTTTCAAGCTAAAACAATTAACAATTTAACACATCCAACCTAACTATCCATCTAATGTCATCAAAACTTCTACTAAAAATTTTAAGCTCCTAGGCCGAAATTCAACCCTCATAAATAACCTAATTTCAATCCAAGATTCAAGTAGCTTTTAAACCAATCCTCCAAATTATGCATACATTTTCAAGAGTGGCATAAAACATACCTTTTTGTATCAAAACACCTTAGCCGAAATTCAACAAGAGTTTTTCTTCTTTCTTTCTTCTAGTTTCGGCAATGGAGAAGTAAAGATGAAACACTTTGGTTTCTCCTCCCACTTCTCATTATATTATTTCCTTTAATTCTATAATTCCTTTAATATCAATTATTAAATCATTTGTTAATACAAAATTATTTTAATTTTTGAATTAGTGGAGCATATTCCTTCCTTGGCCGGCCACCATGTTTATCATGGGTAAATTGACATGCAAAATCACTCCTTTCAATGCATGTACTATTAGACCATTGTAAAATTAACCTCTCACTTTCAAACAAAGTTTCATATAAGTCCATATTAATAAATTCACATAAAGATGATCAAATTAATGCATGAGACTTTCACACATGCATTTACTCACATCATAAACACAGAATATAACTTTTAATTATTTATAAGACTCGGTTTAGCAGTCCCGAAACCACTTCCCGACTAGGGTCAGTTTTGGGCTGTCACAGGGATGGTCTTTGTAAAAACAACGGTTGAATGAAAAGCCGGTTTATCAATCTTTAGGCTATCCATTTGTTGTGCTTGTTGAGTCTTGAAAATGTTTATTAATTTTGAAAACCCGCGCAGCCTAACACTAGCAGTTTCATCATAGTATAAATATAATCAAAAAATAAAACCATAGCGGAAAAAAGAAATTTAAATAGTGACTTTATTACAACTTAAAACCCAAAATTAAATTAGAATATAAAAATAATAAAAATAAACTAACTTAGAAAAACCAACTTTGCTGATGATGTAGCAACTCCGAATCCCTCGCAGCTCCAAGCCCACTATGGTTGGGGATTTCCTGCAGAGATGAAAATAAAGGGTGAGTTCGGTAAACTCAGTGTGTAACATAACCCAACCATAGCCCAAAACAGATCAAACCTTAGAGTCAGACTTATCTGGGCCTTGGCCCAGTGCAGATATCAGAATAAAACCCATAGGCCCATAGCAGATACAGAACAAATATATCATGAATGTAGAAATCCCAACCTAGGGTCATCCATAACACCCCCGAACCAACCTTACACCATGTGGGGAGACTACTCGACCCACCCAACTGCTACACACCACAGAAATTGCAGCGAGGCTGCCGGATATTGTGACGAAGTCATCAAATACAGATATTGTGGCTAGGCCACCAGAACATATATATATGTAGTGAAGCCACCAGATTGCAGCGAGGCTGCCAGGTATTGTAACGAAGTCACAAGAACAGATATCTGTGGTGAGGCCACCAGATTACAGCGAGGCTGCCAGAATGCTTCCTCCATCAATATAAACCATGTCCCATGCAACAGAAATAATATGTCATGGTATACGTATACAGAAATAGAACATCATGCTTTTCAGAAAAAAATAACCCTAGGGGTAAAATCATAATTTTGCATGCATAAGGGTATTTCAGTAATTATTACCTATTGCTAAGGTTTCATGCTGATTCTAACGTTTACCAAGTAATCAGAAGTACTTACCTCACCTTTTTACCAAAATGGGCCCGTTGGCCCATTGGCCCATTTTGGGCCCATTAAGCCCAAAAATACCGTTGTGCACGAAAATGCACACTCTGCACTCTAATCATCCAAATGCACCATATTTATTAACAACTGTCTCACGAGCACTCGCATGCTCGCGAGTTCACAAAATACCAACGTTTCGGTTTTCGGCTTTTATCGATTCAGTCTAAGGGAGGGTGTCGTTTACACACCTGATTGATGACGATATCTCCCACGCGATAATCCTACAATCGATCACTAACACATTAGACTTACGAATTAACGATAACTAACATAAATCCACGTCAACTAACCCAATCATCACACAAGTTAGTCATTTACGCACGAGGGGCAAATTAGTCATTTTACCCTCCAGGGGTAAATCGATAGTCCTACCCTACAGGGGTATTTTAGTAAATCTACAACTTATCCACTTGGGCCTACCTCAGAATCATCATCCACCCCCTCTCCTTGGGTAAGACACAGTTCCATCGTGTCCTTGTGTACGATTTCCTGAAAAGAATCTTGAGTAGCATGATCAATAGAGTCGATAAAATAACATAAGTCAACCTGTTCCCTAGAAAATGTCATGGAATCATAAATTTTAAAAATAATCTCTTCGTCACCTACTCTAAGTACAAATTTACCATCACCCACATCAACTACAGCCCTAGCAGTGTATAAAATGGCCGACCTAAGATTAAAGGCACCTCAACATCTTCATCCATGTCAAGCATAACGAAACTAACAGGGAATATAAATTTATCTACTTTTACAAGTATGCCCTCTATAATTACCCTAGGATATTTAATAGATCTACCAGCTAATTGAATACTCATCCTAGTGGGTTTAGGTTCCCCAAGACCAAGTTGTTTAAACATTTTATATGGCATCAAATTAATTTTGGCACCTAAATCAGCTAGTGCTTTATCAACATTCAAACTACCAACTAAGCAGGAAATAGTAAAACTTCCTGAATCTTTCAGTTTGGTTGGTAGTTTATTTTGGAGTATGGCTGAGCACTCCTCATTAAGTTCCACTATAGATAAGTCTTCAAACTTCCTTTTGTTTGTTAGAAGCTCCTTTAAAAATTTTGCATATGTAGGCATCTGCGATATAGCTTCAACAAAGGTAAGATAATATGCAGTTGTTTAAAAAGTTCAAGAAATTTACTGAATTGTGCATCCATGCAGTCTTTCTTCAACTTTGCTGGGTATGGGATTGGTGGTTTATATATTTTGGCATTAGATTGTCATTGTTTTCGGGTTTGACCTTCTTTCTATCAGCTTCTTGTGGTGGCTTCTTTTAAGATTCAGCTAACATTTTCGCACTCCTTAGTGTAACTGTTTTCAAGTGCTCTTTTAGGTTGGGTTCAATGTTACTAGGTAGGCTTCCTGGTGGTCTTTCAGAAATTAGTTTGGCAAGCCATCCTATTTGAGTTTCGAGCCCTTGAATCGACGGTTGTTGATTTTTAAGTGTTGTCTCGGTATTCTAAAAATGAGTTTCTGACACCAGATGAATTTTGTTAGCATCTCTCAAGGTTCGGCTTTTTCTCTTATTGGTAGGGTGGTTGTTGGAAGCCTGGAGGTGGTGGTGGTCGTTGATTCCCTTGGCCTCCCCATGAGAAATTTGGGTGGTTCCTCCAACCTGCATTGTAAGTATTACTATAAGGATTATTTTGAGATTGAGGATTATTACCCATGTAATTTAACTACTCGTTCTCCATGTTGTGGCTATAGCGTGGGTAATCTGAATTGCTTGATCCACCTTCACTTGCTTTGCACTGCATTACAGGGTTAATCTATGAAGAACCAAGGAAACTGTCAATTTTTCTGTTCAAAAGTTCTACCTGATTAGAGAGCATGCTGATCGAATCGACGTTAAAAATGCCAGTTGTTTTCGTTGGCTTTGTCCTTATGACTTGCCACTGATAATTATTTAGTGACATCTCTTCTATAAATTCATAAGCATCTTCAAGTGTCTTATTATTGATGGTTTCACCAGCGGCTGCGTCGATCATCTGTCGAATCGAAGGATTCAGGCCATTATGAAACGTTTGAACCTGTAGCCAAAGTGGTAACCCATGGTCAGGGCACCTTCTCAAAAGGTCCTTGTATCTCTCCCATGCATCGTAGAGTTTTTCTAAATCCATCTGCACAAAAGAAAAGATATCATTACGTAATTTGGCTGTTTTAGCCGGCAGAAAATATTTTAATAAAAACTTTTCAGCCATTTTTCCCATGTAGTGATTGACCCTTGTGGTAACGAGTTCAACCATTGTTTAGCCTTATTTTTCAACGAAAGGGGAAACAACCGAAGGCGAATGGCATCATCATAAATTCCATTGATTTTAAAAGTGTCGCAAAACTCTAAGAAATTTGCTAAGTGAGCGTTGGGATCCTTATCCTGCAAACCATCAAACTGAACAAACTATTTGGATCATTTGAATGCTGTTAGATTTTAGTTCAAAAATATTTTCAGTAACAGCAGGCCTAACTATGCTCGATTTAGTTCCTGTTAAAGAAGGTTTAGCATAATCATACATAGTACGCAGAGCAGGATTCTGATTAGCAACAATCACAGGAGGTAGCAGATTTTCTTGGTTTTCAGCCATCTCCTCGATTGTGGTTGAAATATCATTCTCTTGCTCTTCCTCTGTGTATCTTAAGCTTCGCCTTAGTTCTCTTCAGTTTCTGTGAACTATGCGATCGATCTCACTGTTAAACAGTAATGGTCCTAGTGGGTTTCTTCTGGTCATAAACTAGAAAAACCTATCAGAAGAAAATGAATGAATAATTAGAAAATAAATAAAAATTTAAATTGCAATAAAAAAAATGGCTAAAGTAAAAAACGCATGTTCCTAATATCTAGTTCCCCGCAACACGCCAAAAACTTGATACTGATATTCCGACAGTTTAAAAATTTATAATTAAGATTCTTGAAACTAACTATTATCACGATGAAGGCAAGTGTACCTATCGAACAGTATATAGCTTAGCAAGACCAGATTGTCGAACCAAAGGAACCAAGTGTACTAGTAATTACTTTCTTTTTATTATCTAGCCTAAAATTAAGGGATTTGTTTATCTAAATTAATTAACTAAACTAAGAGTGCAGAGAGAGAAATTGGGGAAAAACTTTTGGGAAAATTCGATTGATTAAGACAATACCCAAAAAAAATCCACCTAGACTTCACTTGGTATTTGACTCTAAATCAGATGATTTATCATTTAACTTGATCTGTAGAAATCCCTAAGTTATATTATTATCTCTCTCGAGACTAATAACGTCTAACCCTAGGTTGATTAATTGAAATCTCTTCTAATTAACACCTAGTGTTGCATTAACTCAATCTATGGATCCCTTTATTAGGTTTCACCCTAATCTGGCAAAATCTTATCACCCTATCTCTAGGCGTTCAATCAACTCCACTTAATTATGACAAATTTACTCTTAGACAGGGTCTTTTCCTCCTCTAAATAAGAGCATTAACTCGAATCAATATCCTAGAATATTAAAACAAGAATTAAGAACACATAATTAAGAACAACTCAAATATTTATCATACAATTCATATAATAATAACAAGATCTGTCTTAGGTTTCATTCCCTTAGTTCATAATTATAAAAGAAAACATCTAAGAACAATAATGAATACAAAACATAAAAAAAATGCAAAACCCCTTAATGGAAATTGAAGGGAGATGTTCAGTCGGCTTCCCTTGAGTAATTCCTTGCCTCCTACTCTGCGTCTCCCCTCCTAAGTGCCTCCTCAGGTGTTTAAATAGGCTGTAGAATGCCTCAGAGCCCTTAAAATTGGCCTTTTTTGAATAGGGTTATACTTGGGCTCGGCAGGGACACGCCCGGGTGTGATTACTCCAGCTTGTGGTCAAGGCTGTTGAATAGGCATGGGCGTGTAGTCTACCCGTGTAAGTCGTGCTTCGATCCTACCAAAGGACACGGTCATGTGACATGCCGTGTAAGGAAGTCTAGGCTATGTTGATTTTCCATGTGGGTCCATTTTCTTCGTTTTCGGCCCGTTTCTTGATTTTTTTACTCCCCTATGCTCACCTAAGTATAAAACTTGAAATTAAAGAATTAGGAGCATCGAATTCACCAAATCTAAGGAGAAATCATCTATAAATGTTCTAAACATGGAATAAAAACATGTATAAATTACGGTTTATCAGTCTTACATGGGACCTTTGTCGTATAGTAACTTATTAATGACATGTCTTGACATGGTCTTACATGATTTCCTTGCCTTATAGAACTTATCAATGCCATGCCTTGGCATGGTCTTACATGATATCCTTATCTTACCAAATGCTATGTTCCAAACGTGGTTTTACATGGTATCCTTCTCTTAGTGCTAATGCCACATCTTGATGTGGTCTTACATGGAGTCCTTAATCATTGCCGATGCCATGTCTTGACATGGTCTTACACGGGATCCTTGCCTTACCAGTGCCATGTCTTGACATGGTCTTACATGATATCCTCATCTTACCAAATGCCATGTTCCAAACATGGCCTTGCATGGTATCCTTATCTTAGTGCCATGCCACATCTTGATGTGGTCTTACATGGAGTCCTTGATCAATGCCGATGCCATGTCTTGACATGGACTTACACGGGATCCTTGCCTTACCAATGCCATGTCTTGACATGGTCTTACAAGGTATCCTTAACCATCAATTCCTCCTTAAATGCCATGTTATGAACATGGACTTTTCCGTCAATTCTTCCTTAATTCCCATGGTACAACCATGGACTTTGAGATATCAATGCCTTGTCAAGTCATAGCTGAAACATACTTGCTCAAATTCTCAAGGTTAGTCGCATAACTTAATAATAACAATACTAATAACAATACTTACATAATAATAAAATGCTACTCAACTTACATTCTTACATTCTCAATCTCATCATATCATCAACTTAACTTATTCTCATCAAACTATGCTAGTCAATACTTTCTTGTTATCATACAAAGCCATAATACAAAATATGGTCTTACATATAAATTATACAAGTTCTCTTTCCATATCGAATTATTATCGAACATTAATCGTTATATCTGAAACTCAATGTTAAGTATTTATGGCCAAAATATCAATTTATCATTAAATATGCATAATTAAAAGTTTATTAAACATATGAACTTACCTTGATACCAAAACGACCATTTTACCAACTTTCCTGATTTTTGGTTTTTCTCCCGTCTAGGTCCAATCTCACTTTTCGAGATCTAAAAATCATATTTCACTTGTTTAATTAATGTACTTTAAATTCTAATCACTTGGCAATTACAATTTTGCCACTACCTTTGCAATTATGATTTTGCCTTAGGCTCGGAATTAAAATTAGCCCTTTTATCTTACTGTTTTATTCTATGCTGCCAACATATTACTTAAAATCGCTTAGCAAAAGTTGTTTAACATAATTTCATGCTTCATATTCTACCATAAAACATCAAAGTTAACACATTTAACCTATGGGTATTTTTCCAAATATGAACCCTAGCATGAATTATTTCTAGAATAAGCTAAATCAAGTTACCGGGACCTCCAAAAACGTAAAGAACATTAAAAGCGAGGCTAGAACAGACTTTTTATTGAAATTGGAAAGCTTGGAAACCCTAACCATGGCTTTCTCCATGCTGTATCCGGCCTCCATGAAGAAGATGGACCAATTTTGGCTTTATTTTCCCTTTTAATTCTTTTAATTACTAAATGACCAAAATGCTCTTGAAGACTTTTTTTTTAAATTTGTCCTATTCTTGCCCATTTTGTCCAAACTTAGATATAATGGTCTAATTACTAAATAAGGACCTCCACTTTAAGAACCCATTTCAATTAAATCCCTTTTATTATCTAGAGCACACATTTTGCTAAATTTTACAATTTAGTCCTAATTATCAATTAGGCACTTATACATAAATTCTTCACGAAATTTTCACACAATTATTCAATCAATGAATAAACCTTAAAAAGTAATCAGAATAAATTTTTTTGACCTCAGATTCGTGATTTTGCAACCACTATTTCGTTTAGGCCCTAGTTCGGATGTACACTAACCTACTTCAATTCTCGAACTCGATGTGTTTGTATCCATTTCTTAAGTCTCTCCTTGAGTAATTTAGCATTTCTGTATGAGAATATTTAGAATTTCTCTAGCTCTTGAGTTGGCATCATTTCTCTTAGAGCTTAAGATCCAAGTTGTAGATTGTCGAATGGGCCCAGTAAATATTAAAATGTCGCCTCCTAGCATTCCAGTTGGACAAATATTCTCAAGTATGCCTTTGATCTCCTTGTTTGCCAGTTCAGTTTGCCCATTCGTCTGCGGATGGTAAGCTGTAGCGACCTTGTATTTCACTCCATGTTTATCTAATAACCATTTTAACCACTTGTTCACAAATGGGACCCTTCATCTTTGATAATGGCTCTTGGGGTTCCAAACCTTTTGAACACGTGTTTCTGTAAAAACTTCATCACAACCCAGCATCATTTATCGGATAAGCTTCAGCCTCGACCCACTTAGACACATAGTCTACTGCTACCACTATATACTTGTGATCAAAGGACAGAGGAAAGGACTATGAAAGTCAATAACCATACATCAAACAATTCTCCTCAATGATATTTGTTCGAGCATCTCATTTCTGTTGGTGACATTTCCAACCCTTTGACATTGATCACAACTCTTTACGTAAGCATATGCGTCCTTGAATAGCATTGGCCAAAAGAATCTGGCTTGCAATACTTTGGCTGCAATACGAGTACCTCCG